>NC_089253.1:47018600-47336933 GCF_963930625.1 Muntiacus reevesi
CAGAGTGGACTTTGTCCACCTTATTTGGGGATTGAGCAGCCGCTCGGCATATGCGTCCCTGAATCCGCAGTCTCAGGGTGGAGGGTACCTCTGCAGTCTCTCTCTGTGACTCAGACTTATAGCCTTTTGGTCAGAGAAAGCGCTAATCAAGTATCCATTTGATCCTCCATCCAACTGTCCATCTACCCTTCCAGGTATCCACCAACCCCTCATCCACCCACCTAGCCATTCATATGTCAACAGCTGTCCTCCCTTCTACACTCACCCATCCAACCATGCATCCACCCCTCCATTCACCATCCACCACCCATTCATTCAATATCCATCCATCCACCCATCCATCCATTCACCCATCCATCCATCCCGCCATCCACCATCTATCCGTACACCCATCTATCCACCTACCCACTCCCCTCCTATATCCTTATCCATTCTCCCATCCATCCATCCATCCATCCATCCATCCATCTATCTGCTAACCATCCATCCACCACCCCTCATCCAATTTGTAACCTAACAGTTTTGTAGCATCTTGATTTGATCATTGGAAGCTCATTGCCAAGAAAGCATTTTGAATAAATTCCCTGGCCAAGAAGCAAAACGCTGCCTCACTTTGTCCCTTTCGTCTGTGGCTTGCAGAATTTGAACTATTGTGAGTCATGTCTGGGGCCAGGGCTAGGACACAGGGCTGTGCCGTCAAGACTTTCCACTTTCCATGATGCAGACGACAGACGCACACGTGCGGCACCAGTGGGGCCGAGATTCCCGTGGGGCAGGGTCTTTGCTGGCTCTGCGTGACCTCAAACAAGCACCTCGTTCCTCTGGTCTTGGCTGACTCTTTGTTACGCTGAGTTGCCGAGACTTCTGTGAGGGTCAGTGGGGAGCAAGAATCTTCCTGATTCAGCAATTTCAGTGTCCCCAGGAGAAGCTGGGATGGTGAAACCAAGGCTGTCCAAGGAGATGGCTGACACGGGGGCCCTGTTGCTGGGATTCCAGGCTCTAGCAGACAGTGCCCCAGCCCCTGGGACTATCATGCATTAAGGGGAGAAACGAGCTTTGGATGGTAGGTAGGCGGCCACAAGACCACTTTAAGTCTGTTTCCCCAGCAGAAGCACTCACGGGCCCTGTCTTAACTCTCAAGAATCCTGGTTGCTTAATTATATGGTCATTAACTGGGCACATGGCCATTTAATTATATGGTCATTGTCCTGAGTGCTCATCTCATTTGAACAAGGTTTTGAAGGATGAATAGGAGTTTTCTGTGTGGAGGAAGGAAGGACATTCCAGACGGAAAGAACAGAGATGAGAGAGAGATCCTGCCTGACGTTTTGGCTTTGTAGAGGGTCTGATGTGGCTAGAGCTGGCATGCAGCTTATGTCCAGGCCGGAATTGGTTGTAATGGAGAATGGAGAGGGAGGTGGTGGCAGTGAACCCAGGACCCCTGCTCCAAGCTCTACACAGCCCTTGCGGGGCAGTCGGCCCTAGAAGGCGCCCCTCTGGTGTGCAGTGGGTTTGGAAGTCTCCCCGAGTCTGCCGGCTGGGGCGGCCTCTGCACTCAGTCTGCCTGAGCCTACCTCTCAGGCCCCAATCCCCAGCAGCCTCTCCTGGCCCTCCGGTCCACCCTGCTATCTGCAGCCCCGGCCTGCTGTCCTGCGCTCCTGCCTTCTTGGAGCAGAGCTCTGAAAGCCCCTGGTCACGGGGCTCTGACAGCAGACTCTCAGGCCCCATTCAGGGACCACAGGCCGTCTGAGGGGACCCCTGACCTGTGGTCTGAGGCTCCTTGGCCCTCGTCCTGGGCTCAGGCCTCAGCAGACCCCGCGGGAGCAGGTGGGGCCTGGCTGAGGTTCCGGGCCGGAGCCGGCTGGGAGATGGGCCGCGGCGACTGCCTCCCGGGCAGGGTGGGTTTCTTGTCTTCCACTTGGCCTGGGAAGTGACCCCAGCTGCCCCCAGCAGCCGGCGACGTCAGCATCTGGGGTGACCAGGCCCGGGGCCGGCACCTGCCCATGCTTCGCCATCTAAGGTGTGGGGACCAGGCTCCCCAGACTCAGGGAGGGCGGCCCTCACGCGGCTTCTGGCTGGTGCCCGGGTAGGCCGGGCTCTGCCCGCGGACCCCCTGCTCCGTGCCGGGCCTGAGCTCTCATCGGTCACGGGCACACGGAGCCCCGCACGCAGGAGGTGCCCACCAAACGTGTGTGTGAATAAACGGATGCTGGCCGAACTGAGCGTGTCGTCATTCACGGAGGAGTGGGAGCTTTCAGGGGCCTGAGGGGAGGCTGGGGCTTCAGTCGTATGTAGACGGCAGGCTGGTGGCGGGCCAGGGCGCCAGGGCCCAGGGAATTAGCACAGAGACGGGGAGGGCAGGGGTCTGCCCCACCCCCTCCCCGGGAGCCTCGGGACAGTCTTCAGGGGTGGCCAGTGCTGTGGACCGTCTTGTGGCGTGGGCACCCTGACCAGCGGCCCCCATCAGCCTTCCCAGATCACCCATCACCCTCCCCCGTTCCTCCGTCACGCCCCCGTCCCCCCGTCACCCCCTGCCCCTTCATCACCCTGCCCCCAGCGCCCCATCACCTCCCCGGCCCCCGTGCTCCCGTAGGGGCTGAGTGGCAGCAGACACAGCAGCTGGCACAGCCCCGAGCGGCTCCCTGGTCCTGGCCTCGGGCGGACGGGCGCGTGGGGCCAGGCCCGGCCTTCCCCTCGGGGCTGCGTGCGGGGCGTGGCACGCAGCTCAGCAGCCTGGCACCCAGAGGCCACTCCCTGTGAGGCCGCCCTGTGCCAACCGGCAGGGCAGCCCGCAGACATTTATTACATTCCTGCGATGAAGACGCAGGCACGGGAACCACAGCTGGAGGCCTGGGGCCCGGGGAGGCCACAGGTGCCCCTGGCGGGACCACGGTCCTGCCAGGTCCGAGGCGGGGGCTTCACGGCACCCTAGCCGGTTGGGGTGGGTCTGTCTCTCGGGCGTTTGGGCCGGGCTCAGCCAAACTGCTCCCCAGAGTCTGGGGTGCAGGTCAAGATCTGGGCTGGCCTGGCTCACAGGGCGCTGACCCCGCCAGACAGGGTAAGGACAGGTGTGGGCATGCACATCGCTGCCCTGGCTTTGGGGCTGGGGACTCCGGGCCCCGGGGTCCTCGTCGGCTCAGGACGGGAGGCAGGGGGCCCGGCTGCCTGCAGGACTTGGACGCCTGGCCTCGAGGTTCCACTCGGCCTGGGGCCATCCCCGCGCCAGCGCTGTCGGGGCAAGAGGCCCCGCTGGCCCGAGAGGAGGTGCACTTGGCCCATGCCTCAGACACGCTCGGCCCGGAGAGGAGGTGCAGAGTGGACGAGGGTCTGAGGCATGTGAGGCGGGCCAAGGAGACTGCGGCTGGGGGTCCAGAGGCTACCCCCCACCTCGGGACAGAGCTCCCTGGAGGCCCCAATGGCGGGGCGCCCGCCGTCATAGTGGGGAGCGGGAGGCCTGAAGGAGGCGGCCGTGAGGATGGACCAGCCCCACTGCTGCGCCCGGCGGCTGCGCCCTTGGAGGCTGGGCCCCCACTGGGGATCCGTTCCAGGCCGGCTGTCTCCTGTCCTTGGTTCCACGCCCCAGCCCCCAGGCGCCCTGTCCCTCCATGGCCCCCTCTCTCTCCCCTCCACCATGGAGGAAGGCCTCTTAGCCCCCATCTGAGGATAAACACGGAATTCTCCATTTCGAGTCTATCAGGAGCTTTAAGGACCATCATGGTGGCCTCTCTGCTTCCTTCCCGCCGAGGGTCAGCAAGGAAGCGCTGGCTACCGGTGCAGCTTGGAGTCAGGTAGACCCCATGTGGCGGAGAGACCCCTGGGCTCCGGCAGCACATCTGGGGCTCTCTGCCCCTGGTTTTGGGGGGTGTGCACCAGCCCTTCCTTGGGCAGAGAGCCTCTCTCTGCTCCTTGGGCCTGCCTGCCCGGGAGGCACTTGGATTCCAGAGACACGGACTGGGCCCCAGCCCTGGGCACCTGTTTCCTTGGCTGCCTTTTGCCCCGTGTCCACCCTGATGCCTCCACCCAGGGACGGGCCCACCCTTCCCCTGGCACCTTACATCCCACGGACACCAAATAACTGCCCACTCCCCCTCCCCAGCACTGCACGCCGCTGCGGCCAAGCCCTCTTTCTAGCATCTTGCATGTTAACTCATGGCCTCCCCAACGCAATCCTTGCAGGCGGTGTTGGGGGTGTCCTCACTTCACAGACAGGGAAATTGAGGCGGGGGGCCTGCTTCCTGACGCTCCTGGCAGAGGCTGTGGGCAAGAACGGCGGCTGCGCGTGGCCCCCTGCGAGAGGCGCTTTGAAGCTGAGCCACGGGAGGAGGGGGTGCTGCCTCTGAAAGGAACGGGGAAGGGGTTCCTGAGGCAGGGATGCCCTGAGTCTTGAGGACACGGGGAGGGCCGTGTGTGGCCGGGTCCTCATGCGAGTGGGTGCCAAGGGGAGGCTCGGGGGAGGGTCTGATGTGGCTCTGGGGCAGCTTGGGTCCCGAGTGCGTGTGGCTGCCGGCTAGAGAGCTGCCTTGGGGTGGGCGGGCATCCCTGTGAGGGTCAGAGCTGGCTCCAGGAGCAAGAGGAGCATCTTGATGTCTGGGAGCTTGGCGTGGGTGGAGGGATGAGCCATGAGCCCCGATATGGAGCTCGGCAGGGAGAAGGCCAGTGAGGCCTGGCATGGCTGGAGGAGGGTGGCGGTGGGCGGGGCAGAGGTGAGGCTGGGCGGGGAAGGGGAGGACCCCGAGCGCTCCCTGGAGAGGCCCCCTGTGACCCACACACAAGGGCCCCGGTGAGTCTATGTGTGACCCCGCCGGGGTTTCCCGGGCACACGCCTCCTCTTCTCCTTGGAAACGGCTCTGCAAGGATCCAGATGTTCTGTGGGTCCCTCAGGCCCGCCTGTGCCACGTCTGGGCGCCCGGAGGCAGCAGGCAGGGCCATGGCCGGGATCCAGGGTTTGGAAGGTCCCCAGACGCTGTGGTCACTCTCTGGGCTGCCGTGGCCGAGCGGGAGGCTCAGGCTGTCTGGAGGCCCAGGCAGACCCAGCTTCAGGGCCAAGAAGAGCAGGAAGCCACGGGGTCACGGGGAAGAAAGGGGTGTCTGGCAGGGGCTCGTGCCAAGGGTGCTGCTGGGCGGTGGCCCAGGGCCAGACCCGGGTGACGGCTTCCGCCCGCCGCCCCGCCTTGCTGCTTGCACGGGCTCACGGGGCCGGCCTCCACTTGGCCGGCTTACGGCGGGTGCGCCGCACGCCCGGGGGTGCTCCCTGGCCGCCTGCCCCGTCCGGCCCAGCCCAGCGCCTCTCGTCACCTGTGCCGGGCAGCGGGCTGGTTCGTCCACAGCATCAAATGCAAACCAGCCCCGCCTTCCTGGAGCCACCAGTCCCGTCCTGGTACAGAACGTCCTGGTGGGTACCCGGGGGAGGCGGGATCGGTCATCTGTGCGGGGTTGGGGGGACGTAGGAGGGTGACATATGGCTCCAGAGAGGGGGACCCCGGGCTCTCAAAGCTGAGATGCGTGGGGCCTCAGATGGAGCAGGAGTCACCCCTCGTCAAGGAAGGCCCCGCCCCGCCTCTGGCTGCCGTGTTGGAGAACGCGGGGGTGCGTATCTCTGCGGAAAGCAGATACTTCTGCTTTACTCCGGGCATCCCTGGGCTGGATGACCACATTTCCCTGCCTGGCCTGGAAGCCTTTGCCGCATGGCTCTTCCCTCCACAGCTGGCCGGACGGGCCTGCAGTGGGCAGGTGCAGTGACCAGCTGGAGGACCATGCCTGTCCACCTGAAGCCCCACCTGGGGTTCCTGCAGCCACAGGGCAAAGCCCAGGACCCCCTGGACCATAGTGGGGGTCCCAGCAGGCTTCGGGGTGCCCAGCTGCCCCTCACCTCTCCGGCGTCCATGGAGCTGGCTGGCCGCTTCGCAGGGTGCTATTCCTGTCCTGGGGGCTCCCAGCTCAGGGAGAAGGGGCCGAGACAAGGGGAAGGGACGCACGGCAGTGGGGATGTGGAGATGCTCAGGACACTCAGGACCCCGGGACCGCAGGCCTGGGGGCAGCGCGGCGCCCTGGGGGATGGGAGACAAGTGTTAACAGGATCTGGATCCAAGGGCAGCCCTCGCTGCCGCACGGTCGCCCCAGAGCCCCGGGGAGCTGGGGTGAGGTGGGAGGGGTGTGACCAGCTCACTTCCTGAGAAAGATGGTGCCTCAGAGCTGGAGGGGAAGAGGGGAGCCCGGTGCAGGTCCAGGGGTGGACGGGCAGGGCCAGGCAGGCAGGAGGCTGAGGGGCTCCGGCCGGGGGACCTGACCGGCGGGCTGACTCTCCAAGCCTCCGTTTGCTGTCTGTGCTGCGGGCAGTCCCTCACCTGGCTTCTCGGGGCTACTGTGAGCTGCGCGGACCCTCAAGTCCGGGGAGCCTTGGCTGGTGCCAGCTGTGTTGGGGGGGCGGCCCAGCCACCGAGGCCAAAGCCGTGCGCTCTGACCCCCGCGAACAGCCTCTGGTCGCACTGCCCTGGGTCTGCTGCGCTGAGCTCAGGCGCCCGCGGGCAGACCCAGGTCAGCATGCCTGTCCCCACTCCGGGTCCAGGACCTGCCAGTCCACCGCAGGAGTGCAGCCGGGCTCTGTCTGGCCCAGCCGGGGCTGGCCCGGCCAAATGTCGGGGTGCTGTGGACTCCCCCAGGGGCCCGCAGGCGGGGCAGGTGGGAGAGCCTTTGGAGAGCCTCTGGCAGGCGGGCCTGCGTGGGCAGCGGGCACCCCGAGTCCCCGCCCCGGGCTCCGTGAAGGCACATTCCTGAGGCCGCGGGTCAGCGGCCCCCCTCGGTGGGGCCTTAATGAGGAAACAGAGTCTGGAGCTCTGTAACCGTGACAGCCCGCGGGGGTGCTGGCCGGGCCGGGGTGGGTGGGGTCGGGTGAGATGCAGCCCTGCCCTCGCCCCCAGTCGTCTGACCCCCAGCTCATGGCGTGTGACCGCCGTCTCCCCGGGCCGGGCTGAGGGTGACCGGCCTGGACGCAATTTATCCCGAGTGCGTGCGCGTGTGTTTTTGTACCTCGTCACTGAATCCCGTGCGTAGTGAATTAGTTTCCTGATGTAGTAAACATTTCGGAAGGCCAAGATCCTCTCCCTCCTGTCCCCGTGCCAGCGAAATTCCCCGAGCCCCGCCCTCCCTCGCTGAGCGGGCTTGTTCCTCATCCAGGAGGCGTTAGCCCTGGTTCCAAGACCCTCGCGTTGAACCCCAGAGTCCCCCCCAAGTCCCAAACCTCCCTGCCAGTCCTGTTCCCTCTGGGGGGAGCGTTGCCAGCTAAGGGTTCAGCGGGGCTCCCAGGCAACCCCCCCACCCGGGGCAGGAGTAGTCAGAGCTGGCTCTCAGGCCTGCAGGACAGTGATGATCAGGGGCTTCCAGTGAAGGAAGGTCTGAGTTTGAACCCGTTTCTTAAAGCTGGTCTTGACAGCCGAGGAGCGGGGAGAGGACCTGGGCTGGAGGCGGTGGACCAGCCAGCCCTGGAGGCCATTGACCAGGGCAGCTCCTCGAGGCCACAGCGGTCCATGGCAGGCTGGAGAAGTCACAGCAGGAGCTGGGGTGTCCTCGGGGTCCAGCCCGCGGGCTCTAAGGTGGACGCTGTGGCTGGTCCCGGGTCCTCCCAGCTCCCCCGGCCCAACACTGTGTCCAGGCCACTGGAGGCCCAGGGCCCTCTGAGAAGAGATCCTCCGTGGTCTGACGGTCGAGTTTTCCTGGGGGAGGGATGCTAAGGCCCCAGCATGCCCACTGTGCCCTGGAGGCCCAGGGCCCTCTGAGAAGAGATCCTCCATGGTCTGACGGTCGAGTTTTCCTGGGGGAGGGTTGCTAAGGCCCCAGCGTGCCCACTCTGCCCTGGAGGGTTCCCAGGGCCCCGGCTCTGAGGACCGCTGTGGGACTCGGACCTGGGCCCCACGTCACGTGGCTGCGTGTGCTGGTCAGCAGCTCCTGGCATTCCGGTCCCGCTGGGTTCTCCATGGGGCCTGGGGGCGGGTAGGTGATGGGGAAACTGAGGCAGAGAGAGGGCAAACCACTGCTGGCAGGCACCGTGGGAGGCTGGACCCAGCACACTGACCCGCACACAGCCCTGTTCCTGCTTGGCAGCCGGGGCCGGGGGAAAAGCGACCGCACAGCAGTGTGAGTGTGCGTGCCCTTGTGTGTGTTTTCACGTGCGTGTATGTGTGTGAATGCACATGCGTGCAGGGAGTGTTTCCATGGTTCTGTGTGCACATGCCTGCATGTTTGTGTGTGGGTTTTCACATGTATATATAAAAGTATATGGGTGCACACGTGTGTGTGGGTTTTCACGTGTATATATATATAAGTATATGGGTGCACACGTGTGTGTGAGCTTTCACGTGTGAATATATATATATATGAGTGCACATGTGTGTGTGGGTTTTTGCGTGTGTGTATATATATATATGGGTGCACACGTGTGTGTGGGTTTTCACGTGTATATATATATAAGTATATGGGTGCACACGTGTGTGTGAGTTTTCACGTGTGTATATATATATATATGAGTGCACATGTGTGTGTGGGTTTTTGCATGTGTGTATATATATATATATGGGTGCACACGTGTGTGTGGGTTTTCACGTGTGTATATATATAAGTATATGGGTGCACACGTGTGTGTGAGTTTTCACGTGTGTATATATATATATGAGTGCACATGTGTATGTGGGTTTTTGCGTGTGTGTATATATATATATGGGTGCACACGTGTGTGTGGGTTTTCACGTGTATATATATATATGGGTGCACACGTGTGTGTGGGTTTTCACGTGTATATATATATGGGTGCACACGTGTGTGTGGGTTTTTGCGTGTGTGTGTATGTATATATATATATATGGGTGCACACGTGTGTGTGGGTTTTCGCATGTGTATATATATATGAGTGCACATGTGTGTGTGTTTTCACTTGTATATATACATGAGTGCACACATGTGTGTGGGTTTTCACGTGTGTATATATATATATGGGTGCACACGTGTGTGTGGGTTTTTGCGTGTGTGTATATATATGGGTGCACACGTGTGTATGGGTTTTCACGTGTATATATATATATATATGGGTGTACACGTGTGTGTAGGTTTTCACATGTATATATATATATGGGTGCACACGTGTGTGTGGGTTTTTGCGTGTGTGTATATGGATATATATATATGGGTGCACACGTGTGTGTGGGTTTTCACGTACATATATATATATGGGTGCACACGTGTGTGTGGGTTTTCGCGTGTATATATATATACATATACAGGTGCACACGTGCTCTTTAGTGTGTGTACTTGTGCGTGCACGTGTGTGTGCGTGAGTGTGCGTTTCTGTGCCCCTGGCCTGGATCTGGTTGCACTGCTGTTTTCTTACACATGTTTGGCATATTTTGCTGCTGAGTTGGGGGGCAGCGGTTTGGGGGAGGCTGGGCAGTGGGGGAGGGTATGTTTATGCCAGTTGTCCACCCAGGCTACACATTCTTGTGGTTGTGTCTTTAACTTGGTAAAAATTTGGGAAATTTCTAAATAAAACAAAACAAAGGAAAAACATTTTCAAAAGGATTTCAAAATCGGTGCTGCCACTTCCCCCAGTAACCAGACCCATGGGGCCTGGGAGATGACCCTGAGTGGGGAGCACGGAGACGCAGAGCTTTCTAACAACTGAAGGGTCAGTCGTGCCGTGAAGGGGTGAGCTCCCCGTCAGGAGACATACACAAGCCGTCCTGCGATCCCCACCTTCTCTGTGACAGGGGTCCAGAACCTCAGGCTCAGGGCGGGGTTTGACGCCTCCCTGGGTGGTTTCGAGGCGGCGGGTCCCCAGCTCTCTGAGGCCAGTGGGGGCCCCGCAGGAGCGTGGTTGTGAGTCAGGCTGGTGAGGCAACGCCTGGAGCAGGAGAGAGGCTGCTGGTGGACGGACGTGCTCCCAGCGAGGGTGGCGGCCGGTTTGGGGGAGTCTTTGCTGACTGGGGAGGTGCAGGGGGCTGCTAGGCCGAGTCATGCGGTGTGGACGGGGGCCCAGCTCTTGACAGCCCCTGCCTCCCTCGTGGTGGGCCACGGCCAGGGCTAAGGTCGCTGAGAGGGGCTGGTGCGGGCAGCCACGCCCCTCCCCTGGCAGGGGCTCCGCGATCCCGCGAGCAGGCTGCAAGACCCCAGCAGGCCTGCGGGCGCCAGGGGGCAGGGCTCTGTCAGCGGGAGGCAGGGGACCCCGGGGCTGACAGTGGGGGTCAGTCTGGCTGGGGAGCGAAGGGGTTTGGGGCTACAGGGGAGCCTGGGGGCAGCGGAAGGCAGGAACGTGGGTGAGGCCAGGAGAGGTCCAGGGCGGCCTGGGGGCTTAGCGGCTGTCGGGCCCAGACCAGGGGCCCCCACAGGGCCGGGACGCTGGGGCTGCTGGAGGAGCAGGAAGGTCGGGGGCCGCCAGGCCGCCCACAGTGACTCGGCACCCACTCTGGGACACGGTGGAGTGAAAGCCCCTCGGATCTCTGCTCAATATCGCTCCTGTCGGCCCCCCAGTCCCAGGGCGGGACTGGTCCTGGGGCCCACCTGTCTGCGGGGTCAGCGTCCGTGATCGGGGCCTCATGTGCCTGCGAGGGGCTGACCTCCGCCTTCCGCACTAGGACCTTGTCCTTGGTGACCCTGCCTCCCTGGGTCAGCCTGCTGTCCCCAGGGACTCAGGGGAGCCCATGGAGACAATTCAGGGCCCTCTGGGGTCTGGGCCTTCCACTTCCCAGCCAGATCTCCTGCGTTGTTTACCTGCGAGTTCTAGCTTGTGACGGCTCCCAGTTTCATTCCGGGCTGGAGGGGCATGCTAGTGAGGAGGTGGCAGCCCCAAGGTCGCCGGGCAGGGCTGACCTGTCCCCTCCGTGCCTCTGAGCTCAGGTCCAGGCTGGCAGCCTGGAGGCCAGTCTCCGAGGGCCCTCAGGACGCCCCCTGGGCCGCGTGTCTGGGCTGGGAGCCACAGGACTCCGTGGGCCTGCGGCCAGCCTCGGCGGCCTGCTCCCACTGTTCCGGACGTCTAGGGCCCGGCCAAGTCTGGCGGCTCTTCTCTGGGCACACGCACTGCACATTCCTGTCTTTTGCCCTTTGCCCAGGCAGTACCCCCTCCCCTCACCATCGCCTGCCTGCCCTCCCACCCACCCCCACCTCCCGTGTTCGGCCTCGAGCCAGACCCCAGGGCTCTGTCACTTTAAGAGGGCGATGCCCATGGCCGTGGTTGACTGGGAGCGCCTAAGATGAGGTGCCACGTCTCACCCGGGGGTGGGACCACAGGGACCGCTTGCCGATCACTGATTGTGGCCAGGCAGGCTCTGCCCTCCGGCTGAGAGGGCCACGGCTCTCTCTCTGGGGCCCTCTGTGGTTCCCCGGCAACCTTGGCTGTAACCCAGGCCCCTGGCCGGAGCCCCGGGCCCTCACTCTTCCTCCCGCACTCCAGGTGCCCCGGTTCCCACCACCTGGGCCTCTGCCCCCCTCTGCCGGGAGCGGCAGCTCCTCCTTCCTTCCTGCTGCAGGCCCCGCACGCCTTCCATACCCAGCTCAAATGTCAGCCCCTCGGTGCCAACCACGTCTCCCTCCTCTGTGACCACGTCTGGCTCGCTGACTCGGGGACCTGATTCAGAAGCCGCTTCCCGAGGCTCCCCACCCACGGGGCCCCTTGCTGGCCAGCACTGGAGGTGGGGCTGTCACAGGTAAGGAGACCCAGGCAGGGGCGGTTAAAAAAGCCCACTCCGGAGGGGCCGGGGTGACCGGCTGTGATCAAACACCCCTCGCCACCAGCTCAGGAGGGCGCTGGACTGGAAGCCCAGAAGGTCCAAACTGCGGGCGGGCGGGCGGCGGCTCACGGGGGCGGGCTGCCAGCCACCCCCCAGCGGAGCCACAAGCGGCCACTCAGAGGGGCAGGGGCGTCGCCTCCCTGGGCAGCCAGGTGGGAGACTCCCTGGGGAGAGTCGGCGCCCGCACCCGCAGCCCGCCCCTCACCCAGACTCACCAGGAGAGCCCGTCTCTCTCATCAATGACTGTTCTCGGCTCCTGCTCGGGCTGGGCGTCTGCACTGAGGATGCGCAGGGGCAGGGCAGGCCCGGCCCCGCCCCCAGGAGCCCGGGGTGGCTGGTGAGGGCTGGAGCTGGCGGGGATGACCCACGGGAGGTGCCCGCAGCAGGCAGGTCGAGCAGCACGTGAGAGCCCGAGAAGCCCGTGGCCAGCAGGGAGCGGGGACAAGCCAGCCCCCAGGTGGGTGGGTGTCCTGGGTGGGGCCGGGGCGTCTATAAGGAGACAGTGAGTGGGGGCCGTCCAAGCCAGCCTTCCCCCCCGGGAGCTCCCTGGGGGCGACAGCCTCGCTGCCCCAGCTGGCCGATCCTGGGGACCCTGCTCCTCCTACAAGCCCAGGAGTTCCAAAGGGCTCTGGCCCCGCTTTACCAGGGCCCCTCTGCCTGCTGCCCAGGGATGCACTTGAAGGGTGGGCCAGGGAGGGGCGGGGTGATGCTTTGGGAGGTGGGGTCCGCAGGGGCAGGGTGAAGCCGTGGGAGGTGGTGGTTGTCTGGGGCTGCGGAGGTCTTGAAGGCAGAGCTGTGGACTGGCTGGGGGCCTGGCTTGAGCCGGCGGCCGGCTGGAAACAGGCCCGGGGGCCGCTGCAGAAGAAGGGCAGAGGGAGCGGGAGCCGGGTGAGCCCCGGACGGGGCCGAGCGAGGCAGCGGCTGCCGGAGTCTGCGTGCAGGCGGAGGCCCAGAGTGTGGTCCCGTGTGTGGGCCGTGAGCAGGTCTCTCCCCAGACCCCCACCCAGGAGGCTCCTGCCAGGCTGTGGCAACAAGGCCGGGGCCCACCGCGGCTCACAGCACCTGCTGCTGAGGTTGTAAAGATTGAGAAAGGCAATCCCCTGGTGGTCCAGGGGTTAGAGCTCTGCGCTCTCACTGCTGAGGGCGTGGGTTCGGTTCTTGGTTGAGGAATTAGCAGCCCATAAACGGAAGGGCATGGTCCCCGAAATAAAGTAAAATAATAACAGCTGAGTTAAATGGACAGAGAACAATGTGTTAGTTTTAGGCATACATCGAAACAGTCTGACAGGCGTATACATTGCAAAAGGGTCCCCGCGGTGAGGTTCGCTAATGGCCGTCACCCCGCAGTTACAGTTATTTTCCCCTCCATCCTCACGTAGTGGCTGCGGGAGTCTGAGGCGGGGGCGCTGTGTCCCCGCCACCGCGCGGGAGTAGAGACCGGAGGGGCCCGTGTCCTCGGGACGGGCCCGGGCCCGGCTGGACCTTGGGCCCCTCAGCTAGGAAGCAGCAGGCAGAAATGTAGGCAGAATGCGGCTGTTTCCGATTTATAAACTAAGCTCCACGCGCTCTGGTGACTGAGCTGTTTTCGGCTGGCGTGGCGGCCACAGGGTCTTCTCACCGACCCCATGAGCCAGACAGGGCTCCATTTCCAAGTGGTTCCAAGTAGTGGCATCTGCGGACGCCCGGGAGTGTGGTGGGGAGCCCAGGCGTGTGGTGGGGGCCCTTGCGGTTGGGGACACTGCCCGATTTCTGGAACCCAGCCCACCCCTGCCCGGCGAGCCCCGAGGCCTGAGGCCCTGCACGCACAGTCCCCCAGCACCCTGCGGGACCCGGTAGTCAGGACGCCGGCTGGGGTGTGAGGCCCAATCTGGGGCCCCCTGCCCATCAGCCGAGCAAAGGGCATCGCCTGCTCTTACTGTGGAGGCCCACGGGCGGCCGGGGCTGGGGTCCCTCGCTGGTTCTCGCCCACCCCCACGCCGGGAGCCCAGGACCTGCCGTCAATCGGACCCTGGTTTGTGGTCGGCAGCCATGGCTGCCCCTGTGCCCTCAGCCCCTTGTCCTCCGGCCGTCGGCGCCTTGGGTCCCTGGCCCGGGTTGTGGCTGGGGTGTGGGCAACTGCCGTCCAGGTGTGTGCTGGGGACACGGACGGCAGCAAGCAGAGGTTCGGGGGGTGCCGTCATTTCTGGGAGAGGCGGCGCGAGGCCCCCGTGTGTCCAGCCTTACCTGGCCCAGAGCCGAGAAGCCCAGGCTGGGATGCGAGGCACTTGTCAGGCGGGCGGGCTGCTCCAGGGGCTGCAGCCCAGACCCCCCGTCTCTTTGCAGGTGGCCTTCAGGGAGGGTTCTGGGGATGCTGCCCCTGGGAAGCAGCTCCGGGGGGCTGTCCTGTCCCCGGCTGCAGGTCAGTGAGCTCCCTGTGAGGTCTAGGGGAGGGTCCTTCCTGCCTCTTCCAGCTTCCGGGGGCTCCCAGCCGTACTGGGCTGTGTCTGCCTCACTCCATCTCCGTCGTCACGTGGTCTCCCCCATAGTCAGAGCTTTGCCACTCGCGATGGCGTTTCAGTTCAGTTCATTTCAGTTCAGTCGCTCAGTCGTGTCCAACTCTGCGACCCCATGAACCACAGCACACCAGGCCTCCCTGTCCATCACCAAATCCCGGAGTCCACCCAAACTCAAGTCCATTGAGTCAGTGATGCCATCCAACCATCTCATCCTCTGTCATCCCCTTCTCCTGCCTGTAATCTTTCCCAACATCAGGGTCTTTTTAAATGAGTCAGCTCTTCGCATCACGTGGCCAAAATATTGGAGTTTCAACTTCAACATCAGTCCTTCCAAAGAACACCTAGGACTGATTTCCTTTAGGATGGACTGGTTGGATCTCCTTGCAGTCCCAGGGACTCTCAAGAGTCTTCTCCAACACCACAGTTCAAAAGCATCAATTATTCGGCGCTCAGCTTTCTTTATAGTCCAACTCTCACATCCGTACATGACCACTGGAAAAACCATAGCCTTGACTAGACAGACCTTTGTTGACAAAGTAAAGTCTCTGCTTTTTAATATGCTGCCTAGGTTGGTCATAGCTTTCCTTCCAAGGAGCAAGCGTCTTTTAATTTCATGGCTGCAGTCACCCTCTGCAGGGATTAGGGATGCCAGAGAACCCTGCGGCCCCATCCCCGTCGTGGGACCACGCTGTCCCCGCCTGGCCCCTGCCCCCCGTCTCTGGGCAATCCCTCCCGTGGTGGGGTGACTCCCAGACTTGCCGTCCCCCCTCTGACTACTGGGCAGGGCTCCCCAGCCGCCTACATGTCTTCTCAGTCCTCTTTGGGACCAAGAAGCATGTCAGACGTGTCCCCCTCGTGAGCAGGATTGCCACTTCCCCACTGCGAATGCTATTCCTCCACAGCCTCCCTCGGGAAGGCCGCCAGAATTTCAGCTGCTCAGGTTCCAATCCTGGGGCCGTTGTTTGGCAGATGAAGCATTTGAGCTTCTTATTAATTTTGTCTTGCAGCTGGTTTCCGTGGTGACCCAGAGGAAGAATTATAAAACTCTCAGGGAATACGCAGCATTGGAGTATCCTATGTATTTGATCAGGAAGCAGCAAACTTTTTCTGTAAGAGGTCAGAGGGAAAGTATTTTAGGCTTTGTGGGCCCCAGGTCTCTGGGTCTGTGTTGCAAAGCCTCAGTTTCCCTCATGAAAGAAGCCAGAGGCAGCCAGTCCAGAAGGAGGGGTTGCCTGCTGATAGAAAGGAGTTTACAGAAACACGACCGTCACTCAGCCCCCAGCCGCCACTGGCTGACCCTGTAAGATGCAGGTGGCCAAAGTGGCTAAACCAGACGTTTACAGCTAACTAAATCTCACAGCGGCGCTTGGTCTGCGCACTTACGGTGGCTTGCGTGTCCGTGTTAAGTCGCTTCGGTTGTGTCTGACTCTTTGCAACCCTATGGACTATAACCTGCCAGGCTCCTCGGTCCATGGGATTCTCCAGGCAAGAAGACGAGTGGGTTGCCATTTTCTCCTTCCGGGGAGCTTCCCAACCCAGGGATCGAACCTGCAGCTCCTGCACTGCAGGCGGATTCCTTACCACCAAGGAAGCCCATGGAGGCTTCATCTGCCGCTTTTTAACGCAACACAGTAGCGTTTCAAGAGACTAAAGGATTTCCCCCACAGTTTACACAGAATAAAGGGCTTTCCACTTTGCTTAAACAATGATGAGCTTTTCAAACTGCGCCAAAGCCAGATCATGGCCAAATCGCCACATAAAAATCTAAAAATAGAGGACGACAAAGTGGATTCCATCTTCTTTCGATTGTGGTAAAATATACACAATAATGGAAAGTTTGCCATTTTAACTGTTTCTCAGTGGCATTAGTTACACTCATGCTGAAGAACCAAGGTCATCATCTGTCTCCAGAAATTCATCCGTCCTGCCAAACGGACACTCTGTCCCCATTTAACCCTCACTCCCACCCCCGCCCCAGCCCCTGGCCCCAGCATCCTCCTTCTGAATCTGCACCTGATGACCACAGCCCAGAAGCTCACCGCTGACCTTGTGGCTGCCACATCCTAGGGCTTGGGGGTCACACACCCCTCCTGGACTCTCCTCGGCGTGGCGATGGGGACCACTGCCTCCTCCTGTCCTAACACTCAGACTCCGTGTCCGCTGTCTGCTCACCAACACCCGCTGAGCCGCCTACCCCCTGCCCACTCCAGCCCAAACGCACATCCTAGCCTCACAGCTGTGGTCGGCAGCTCCGGGCCAAGCCGCTGATCCGCACCCCGCTGGCTGTGCTGAGACCCGGCCACTGGCGCCCTCGGTTGTCCCCGGGGCCCCTCCGGCCCTGAGAACTGTGCAGGGGCTCCCCTTGCCCCTCCTGGCCGCCACCATGGGCAGATCTGACCATCCTTGGGTCTCCTGCCCCCCACCAGCCACCCACGGTCCGCTCTGGGGGCTCCAGTTGTTGCTCCAGACCCCTCACAAGCTCTCAGAGCCCCCAGGATGACAGTCAGACGTAAATTTTCCCCCTTTTCTGGACGCGAGCTACAGGGGACTGATGAGCCACGCGACCTGTCCACAGAGCACGGCCGCCTCAGGCGGGCCCCTCCCCCTTTCGTCCTGAGGGTCCTGCATCCGTCCGCTGGCCCCTACTCCCCACGTGCACCCCCTCTCTGGAGGCTTCCTCTCCTCTGATTGGTCTCAAAGCCAGGCTCGGGGGAGGGAGCGCTGTGGTCCAACCCTCATCTGGGGAAGCTGGGGTGAAGCCAGTGCGCAGACTTGACCGGCACCAGCGGGGGGTTCAGGGGCCTTCCTTCTCTGAGTCTCTTCCCGCCCTCCATCTTTCCCAGCATCAGGGTCTTTTCCTATGAGTCGGTTCTTCTCATCAGGTGCCTAAAGTATTGGAGTTTCAGTTTCTGCGTCAGTCCTTCCAGTGAACACCCAGGACTGATCTCCTTTAGGATGGACTGGTTGGATCTCCTTGCAGTCCAAGGGACTCCCAAGAGTCTTCTCCAACACCACAGTTCAAAACCATCAATTATTTGGCGCTCAGCCTTCTTTATGGTTTAACTGTCACATTTGTACATGACTACTGGGAAAAGTGTCTGAAGTTGTCCATCAAAACGGGGGTGAAAGCCCTATATTCAAATATCTTTTCAGGAACTGAAAAATGCAGGTGTGGGATGTCAGCAAGGCCAGGGGAATGAGGAGGCTGGCAGGCCCCTGAAGCTGTGACATCTGCCTGGAGACAGGGACACGGGGGCATCTGACCTGAGCATGGGGGGGCCGTGAATGCTGCTCCGTGGCCCTGCTCAGCCCACTGGGGGCTGTGATGCTAGGACACGGGAGTGCCTGTCGGTGGCCTCACCCTGGAGGAAGGCGCCCAGGCAGCCAGCTTTGACCACCTGGCGGACCCCAGCCAGAGGGTACCTATCCTCTGATTCCATCTTTCTTGGACTGAAATTAGTCCTAATTCAAGTGCTCCCCCAAATAACCGAGCTGCGGGTGCCCGCAGAGCTCCGGACGGGAAGGCAGCCCAGCGCGGGGGCACGCGGGCTCTGTGGGAGGCAGCACTTGCCCTCAGGATGCTCTTCTGAATTCGGGGCCTGTTTCCAGCACCAAGCCGCCCTGTGGCTGCGGGGGGAGCCTCCGACCTGCCGGCTGTGGCTGGATTTCAGGATCCCTGTATTTGAGGGCAGTGATGCAGGTCCCAGGTGCTCAGGGCCGAGACAATCCCCCTGAGTGTGCCCTCACAGCTCTCCTAGCTGGTCTCTGCTTGATCACTCCCAGCCATGGGATGCTCACTACCTTTGCTTTCAGCACTTTCCTGCGTTGAGGGGCCATGGCTCTCGGCCAGCCCTTCTGTCTATGGAGCTGAAATCTGCTGCCCAGGGTGGTTCCCTGCCCCTCCTGTCATGGGTCCTACATCCAGAAGGGTCTCCTGTGTCTCCTGTATCCGAGCCACCCCCTAAAGGCTCAGACTCCAACCATAGGGCAGAGGCCACGGGAGATGGAGTCCCGCCCCCCCACTCACCTTCTCCTCTGTCACGTGTTGACCCCCACTGCCCAGAGCATCCAGCTTCTCTCCTGTCCTCATCCTCAGAGGCTGCTCTTGCTTCCAGCCTGGAGTTGGTGGTGGGCCCGGCTGGGCCCCGTCAGTGGGCCTGGGAGGCCTACTGGAAGGGGCTGGACCCTTTGACCCCCCAGGTCACCCCTTTCCCAGGACCTTCCCTTGGGGAGCCAGGCAGGCGGCCGCCCCAGTCCCTGGCCAAGGACACAGAGGACGCCAGGCCACAGAGCGAAGCCCCGCAGTGGGCTGGCGGCCTGGCCGTGGCCTCCTGGGACCCAGCACCCCATCAAGTCCCCCAGGCGGAAGCGGGTGGTGCCAGTAGTGGCCGGTCTGGGGTTCTCAGGACCAGGGTCTCCATCTGGACCTGAGACCACAGGGCTCCTGGCCACAGGGTGGCCCTTGCTGATGGGCCTCACATACAGAAACCTGAGCCAGAAGTGAGGTACAGGCGGGGGGCCCCAAGACATTGCCGGCCGCCCCGTGTGCCTCTGTGGAGCCAGCGGGCGGCCACAGTCAATGCCGGGCTCCCAGAGGAAACATTCAGACACACAGACACACGCAGACAGCATGCCCCAGCAGTCCTGAGCGTCCCAGGCCTGCGTCAGCACGGTGTTTGCGCTGAACCCACAGCAGACCCCGGCGGGCTGCGTCCCCTGGGGCCACACCTGGGGCATGTGGGTCGGTCCCCAGGTAGACCCCCCTTCCCCTTGGTGCACACAGCCCCGCAGGGAGGCCCCAGCCTGGACCCTCCACGCTCACTGAGGCAATGGTGGGTGGACAGGACCCTGGAGCTGGAGCCCCTTGGGTGTGAGGTGGTGGAGCGGCCTGTCTGGGGCCGAGGGCGGGACCCTCCCACCGGGCAACCTGGCGCCTAAAGAGGACGTGGCGGCTCCTTTCTGGAAGGCTCCATCCCATTTCACCCATTCCCTGTTGGGTGTGGCGGCTGGCAGCACCCAGCCTCACGGGGAGTCTGAGCACAGGGAGGCTGTTTTGCTTTCATCCCCCTCCAAAGGCACATGGACCCAGCCACGCAGTGTCTGACCTCAGGGGGCCTCGCCAGGCCCCAAACAAAGAAGGTGCTGCATCTTTATGGAAGTCAAGGAGCCCTGGGGCCTCCAGCTGACTCCAGCCCACTCAGCCATCAAAGAGCCCGGGGCTCCCGCGGGGGTGCCCTCTGCACCCACTCCAGGAGCCCTGATCCCCAGCAGCACCTTCCAGAGCAGGCAGAGGAGGCTCAGGTCTGCGGAGCCCAACAGCCACTTTTGGAAGGCGAGTCCAGCAGGGTGGTGAGCGTCTCAAGGCCGAGCCGGGAAGCGCCTTGGCCTGGGTCCGTGCGCACCTCTGCAGGCAGGGCCCGGGCGCGGGTCTGAGCTCGAGGCTGGAGGGTCCCGGCTCCCAGCCTCCATCCTGCCCCTTCCCCCAGGTGGGGTCCGCCCGGAAGGACGCGCGCTCCTGATGGGGAAGTGGCCCGGGGCTGTGCCAGGCACCTTCCAGAAGGGGCAGCGGGGCCCACGCTGCTCCGCGTGTGTCCAGACCTGCCCTCAGGGTGAGGCCCCCTGAGCCTCCAGCGGGCCCGCCTTGTCCCAGACGGAGGCTCTGAGACCTGGAGACCAATAGGGCTTGGGGTGGACCAGGGCCGGCTCACAGAGCATCCAGCTGGGAAGTCCGCGGCAACGCGCGGGGAGATCTGGGAGCCCCAAGTGAGGACAGCACCCCAGGAGCGCCAGGGCGTCCAGGACGCGGGGCACGGGCCTGTGCGAGACCCGCCCTACTCTCCCCAGCCTGGTCAGTGGGAGCAGGAGGGAGGGTGGAGGCCAAGGCAGGGAGGCACAGCCCGCGCTCGTTTAGTTCACTCATCCCTCTGTCACTCCCTCAGTCACTCACTGAGTCACTCATCCATTTGCTTGCTCACTCATTAACACGCTCATTCACTCAGTTCTTCAGTCACACATTCGCTCACTCACTCACTCACTCACTCATTCGTTCACTCACTCATTCATTCTGTCATTCATTCACTCACTCCATCACTCAGTCACTCCCTCATTCACTCATTCAGTCATTCATTGAGTCACTCATTCATTTGCTTGCTCACTCATTAACATGCTCATTCACTCATTCACTCTTTCATTCACTCAGTCACTCATTCCTTCAGTCACATATTCCTTTACTCATTCATTCACTCACTCACTCATTCATTCACTCATTCACTCACTCTTTCATTAACTCACTGATTCACTCAGTCATTCATTGGGTAACTCATTCACTCACTCATTGACTCATTATTCATTCAATCACTCATTCATTCAGTCGCTCATTCATTCAGTCACTCATTCACTCACTCACTCACTCACACACTCACTCACTCACTCACCCTGTACTCAGCCTCAGTGGACACCAGACACTGTTCCAGATGCTGAGATAGAGCTGTGATCAAAACAAACTCCTCCTGTGAGGAGCTTGCATTCCAGGAGTGGAACCGTGGGACCCCCACCTACACTCAACGCCTGGATTGTGGCGGGTGTGGCTGTGGGGATGGGGCTTCCCCTCCATCCTGGAGGGGCAGACTTGCCTCCAGCCGCACCCAAGGAACAGAGGGGGACGCCCTCACCAGCTCCACGCCCCGCTCAGCGCCTCACTGACCGTTCCTGAGGCCCCCCTGTGCACCACCCCCCGGGCGGGCACACACAGGAAGGGGAGATGGGCTCAGGATGAATGAGACGGATCAAAGGCACAGATAAGGCCACGCAGAGCAGGGTCTGGAAGCATTTAGGGCCTGGGGAGGAGGGGCTGCCGCCCTGGGAGCTCCATCTCCAGGCCAGCCTCAGCTGACTGCGCCCGGCCCCCGCCACCGGCACACAGGAGCCACACCGGGGTCGCGGGGTGAGGGGTCCAAAACCTGCCGTCCAGCTCTGTAGCCAGGTCAAACCCCCACAAGCCCTGGGGGAGCCCCTACCCCCTGAGCCTCAGTTTCCCCCCTGTCGATGGGTGCCTTGCCCCCACCAGATCCCCGCTGGGTTAGGGGCTCCCTCGGAAGCTCTGTGGACGGATGGGGCAGCCTGGGAAGGGCGTGGGTGGGAGGATGGGAGATGGAAGCGTGTCGGGGGCCTGGGGCAGGGGCCCAACCTCCCTGGCTCAGCCCCTGGGGCACTTCTGTCCTGGGCATCCTCTGGGCAGCGCTGGGGTGCCCGCCTCCTGCAGACAGCCACCCCTCGGGCCGCCTCTCCTGAGCTGCAGACTCACCTGCGTATCCGCTCCACATGCCCTGGAGCTGGAACCGCGGCTGCCCTCACTCGCACCTGGGGCAGCGCCATCCAGTCACCCCAGCTGGGATCTGGGGTCCCCCTTCATGCCCTCTCCCTGGGGCTCAGGTCGAATTGGTCTCGGATCTCATCGAGCCCGCCCTCCTGATAATTCCTCACCTGTGTCTCCTCTCCGCTGGAAGCCCCTGCCCACGGCCTGCCCACGGGCTGCTGTGCCCTCTGGCTCCTTTCCCCCACCCCCAGACACGCCTGCACATTGCACGATCCACTGTCTCGGCCCCTCGGAGGCTCTCTCCCTCCTTGCCTCTCGCGCCTGGACCACTGTGCGGGCTCCTGACTGTGCTCCCCAGAGATCTCCCGGGGCCAGGCTAAGAGGCAAAGTTCTGCCCGTGGGCCAGCCTGGCTGCCCGGCTCGGAAATCACGCCAGCCGCCCCAGCACAGCCCAGCGGCTTGATCCGCCCAGTGCCCAGTACCTACTTCAGGCCGCCATCATCTTTCTCTCCAGCGACTCCAACCCACTCCGGGTCAGCATCCTCTATGCCCCTTCTGGTCTGGGCTTCCTAGATCCACACCCTCCATGTGGCCCCCAGGTTCCTGCCCGATGGACCCTGCCAGCCCCTCCAGGGTGCAGACACTCACATCCAGGACAGTGGGAGCCGCGGAGAGCTTTCACCCGTGGCCGAAGAGCCGCCACGTCTTCCCCGGGCCAGGGGCTGGGTGTGGGGGCGGGACCTCCCGCGGTCTCAATGCCCTGAGCACCCAGATCCCTCTGAGTGGATCTGAGCCTCAAACTGCTGCTTTCTGCCCCACCCCACCCGCCCCCCTGTCCTCATCCTCCTCTAGGTGCAGTCCCCCGGGTCTCCAGGGGCCTGGCGGCCAACGCTGGCGCTGGCACCTCCCTGCCGCCCCCCTCAGCCTTCTCACTGACTCCATCCTCACCCCCAGATGTGTCGAGCCCCCTGCACTTGGCCAGAACCTCTTCCTGTCCTCCCTGGTGGACGTCGCCCATCCTCAGAGTGCCAGGCCTCCCAAAGCGGCCCACTCCCCGCTCCAGCCTTCAGCCCTGAACCTGACCCAGCACGTGGCCAGGGGACGTCCCGGGGGACAGCCCACGAGCAGCTCGGTTTCCACCCGTCAGAATGAGGGGCTCCCTCTCTTCCTCGGGACGATGGAAGGGGGCTGAGTGATCCGCAGGAGGAGCCTGGGTCCCGGAGTCCCACCTGGAGGCCCCTCTGAACACCCAACTGAGCGGTTATGCGAGCTGGAGGAAGAACATGGGCTGTAGGAGAGGGCAGCTGGCTCCCCTGAAGGATGTCCCCCTCTGGGGCCTCACCGATGACTTGGTGCAGGGCTGACCAAGCACTGAAGGCCCCGCAGGCCGGGGCGGGCTGATCCGCGGTAACCGTGATGGGTGCAGTCACTTCTGTGGCCCTCAGGCCTGGGAGGCTGTCAGTATTGTCAGCTGCACAAGGTCTTCATTTTTTCTTCCTAAGTCTATTTTTCTTGTGTTTTATAAAGAGGCTGAGGTTTGTTTATTTTTTTTTCATGCTATGAAAATCATGTATCTTTGCAGAAGGCACCTTGGATGGTGGAGAAGAAAATTGGAGATGAAATATCACTCAGAGCACGGAGGTGAGTGAGGCCTCCCACCAATGCCATCTCGGCCCTGTCTCATCACTCAAGCGGTGGTTCTGGCATTTGAAACAGGGTGAGAAGGGGTCTGACGGCAGGCGGACAACGGTACTCGGGGTTGTGATTAAGTTACTCAATGGAAGGACCGTGAAAACTCGAGGGCAACGCATGCACACCAGGGACCCGAGCAGGAAAGCCAGTCTCTTGTGCCTCCCAGGGAGAGGTGAGCTCCAGGGTGACCATCAGGTGTCCAAGCCTCTGGTACGGGGCCGCCGCCACCGCCCTGCTTGGGAAAAGCTGGGGCCCCGACGGTGGAGCCGGTGTGGCTGGCTGGATGCCCTCGGGAGGCTGAGCTCCAGCCTGAGCCGGGCGGGCACTCTGAGCCTGCGTTGGAGCGGCCGCCCTCCCTGTGAGGAGCTGGGGTCCTTTCCTGGCCTCCAAGCCTGGCATCACCGCATGGCCGAGCCTGCAACGTGCAAGGCCTTACCAGAGGGGAGGGAGGGACAGACAGGGGCAGACCCTGAGTGTCTGCAGTGGGGGCTGACGACCACGCGTGTGAGGCTTGGGGAGTGCCGGCGGGACGTGCACGTCCAACGCAGCCTGGAGCTTTCCGTTTCCGAAAAATCAGTTTCTGGTGCTGCGTCCATTTCTGGTGTATAGCAAAGCGATTTAGGTAAATATATTCTTTCTGTTTTCTTTTCCACCGTAGGTTATCACGAGATATTGAATATAGCTCACTGTGCTGTCCAGCAGGTGCCTGACGTTTCTGTGTTTATACGCAGGAGCGTGTGTCTGCTGATCCCAAGCTCCTAGTGTATCCTGCACGCCTCCTTTCCCCCTTGGCAGCCGCAATTTTTGTTTCTATGTCTGTGAGTCTGTTTCTGTTTGTATCATTTTCTAGATTCTTAGACTAGATATCTAGTCTAACTGATATCATAGACGATTTGTCTTTCTCTGTCTGACTTACTTCCTTAGTATGATAACCCCAAGGCGCATCCATGTTGCTACAAATGCCATTGCTTTATCTTTCACAGCTGAGTAAGATTCCACTGTGTGTGTGTGTGCGTGTGTGTGTGCACGTGTGTGTGTGTGTGTGAATCGCTCAGTTGTGTGTGACTCTTTGAGACCGCATGGACTCAGCCCGCCAGGCTCCTCTGTCCACGGAACTCTCCAGGCAAGAACACTGGTGTGGGTTGCCATTCTCTTCTCCAGCGGATCTTCCCGGCCCAGGACCAAACCCAGCTCTCCCGCGTCACAGGCAGATTCTTTGCCATCTGAGCCAATGTGGAATGATAGATACATATTTACATACATCACACCTTCTTTATTCATCCACCTGTCAGGGGACGTCTGGGTTGTTTCCGGGTCTTGACTGCTGTAAACAGTGCTTCTGTGAACACAGGGATGCTTGTACTTTTCCGAATTATGGTTTTGTCCAGATATTTACCCAGGAGCGGGACTGCTGGATCGTTGTTATTGCTCTTCAGTCTCTAGATCCTGTCCAGCTCTCTGTGACCCCATAGACTGCAGCAGGCCAGGCTTCCCTGTCCTTCACCATCTCCCGAAGCTTGCTCAAACTCATATCCATCGAGCTGGTGATGCTATCTAACTATCTCATCCTCTGCACCCCCTTCTCTTGCCTTCAATCTTTCCCAGCATCAAGGTCTTTTCCTATGAGCTGGCTCTTCACATCAGGTGGCCCAAGTATTGGAGTTTAAGCTTCAGCAACAGTGCTTCTAATGAATATTCAGGACTGATTTCCTTTAGGATGGACTGGTTTGGTCTCCTTGCAGTCCGAGGGACTTCAAGAGTCTTCTCCAGCATCATGATTCAAAAGCATCGATTCTGTGTGCTTGGCCTGCTTTATGGACCAGCTTTCACATTCCCACATAAATTATGGAGAAACCATAATTTTGACTATATAGATCTTTGTGGGCAAAATGGTATCTCTGCTTTTTAATATGCTTTCTAAGTTTTTCTTAGCTTTTCTTCCAAGGAGCAAGTGTCTTTTAATTTCAGGACAGTGCTCACTGTCCACAGTGGTTTTGGAGCCCAAGAAAGCACAGTTCCTCCCTAACCTTCCTCACTGGGCTTTTCAGAGTGCCCTCATAGTCCACTTGTTGGGATTACTAACTGTCAAGCACTCAATGTCAATTATAAATCCAGAGACCGTGAAAAGGACCACGGAGTGGGTCTGTGAGCCCAGTAGACCAGTGTAGCTGGAAGTTGACCTGACTGTTTATTTCTTGACCTCGTGGGTCTCCTCGTTAACAGGGACCCATGGCAGCTCTTCAAGATCAGGGTATTGGTGATCTGTATTTAACACCCCACAAGTGTGGGGTCCGCTCTCCTGAGCACACAGCTACTTGAGAGAATGGCCGTGGTTACTTTGGGGGAACAGTCGAGGGGCCCCAACGGTAGTACTTACCATGATGTGCGGGACCTTCCCCTCTCCCAAGAGCAGGTTCTGGGTCTGAAAACAAACGCAAATGCAGCTGCGGGGCCATGGCTGGGCTCTGCAGGGGGGCCGTCATGCCTTCAGCCTCTTTCGTGTCCATCCCTTCCGAGAGCAGCTCCACTGAGGTACAGGCAACCTGTGGGCATTTGCAGCTCACAGCCTGATAGATTTCAACACGTGTCAAACTCACCCACACGTATGTAAACCGCAGCCACGGCTGGGAGGCACCCGCACCCATGGATCCCAAGGCGTCCTCGCGCCCCTCCCCCACTGCCCCACTGCAAACGCTCGCTGTCGCGTTTTCCAGAGCTTTCTGCCCTGGGAACCAGTCAGGGAGTCCTCCTGCTTCCTTGGCTTCTTGCATTCCGCACTGTCCCTGCCATCCGGGGCTGCCCTGCTGGCTCAGCCGGTAAAGAATCTGCCTGCAATGCGGGAGGCCTGGGTTCCATCCCTGGGTTGGGAGGATCCCCTGGAGAAGAGAAAGGCTCCCCAGTCCGCTATTTTGGCCTGGAGAATTCTGTGGATTGTGTAGTCTATGGGGTTGCAAAGAGTCGGATACGACTGAGCGGCTTTTGCTACTACCCCTACCGCCTTCCTTGGTTCACCCCTTCTCACCGCCTAGTGGAATTTCTCACATAGAGTTACCCCTGTTTGCTTTTACCTGTTTTTCTGCTGATGGACATTTGCTTCCAGTTTGGGATTTTTCCAAATAAAGGTATCATGAACATCCACTTACAAGTCTTCGTGTGGACATGCTTTTTTCCTCTTGGATAAATACTGATGTGGGGAGTGGTTGTGGTGTATATATGGGAGGGGGAGTGGTTGGGGCATGTATATGGTAGATGTATATTTGACTTTTCACGAAACTGCCCTTTGGTGCTTCCCTGGTGGGAGAGTGGAAAAGAAGCCACCTCCCAAAGCAGGGGATGTGGTTCGATCTCTGGTCCAGAAAGACCCCACACGCCAGGGCAACTGGGCCTGTGCACCGCGGCGACGGAAGCCTGCACGTCCCAGGGCCTGAACCCAAACTCATGGGCCTCTGCGGCACCCCTCCTGACGCCCAAGCGCCCCCGAGCCAGCAGGTGGCAACCACCGAGCCCACGTGCTGCAGCTGCTGCAGCCCCCGCGCCTAGAGCTCGTGCTCTGCAACAAGAGAGGCCACCGCAAGCTGTGCACGCAACTCCAGGGCGGCCCCCGCTCCCCGCAACTAGAGGAGAGAGCCGCGTGCGGCAGTGAAGACCCCGCCCAGCCGAAAGTAAATGGACACACACAGCGCTGTGGGCGTGTCGATCTCAGGCAAAGGTTTAAGAAATTTGTTTTTAAAAAAAAGGCGCTGCACCTTGGAATGTAAGTTGATGCAGCCGCTGTGGAGAACAATGTGAAAGCTCCTCAGAAAACTAACAGTAGAGTCACCACGTGACCCAGCAATCCCACTCCTGGGCGTGTATCCAGAGAAAACTCTAGTTCGAAAGACACAAGCACCCCAACAGCAGTCCTATTTACAACAGCCAAAACACGGAAGCCGCCCAAGCGTTGGTCAGCGGAAGACGGGTAAAGCAGATGCAGTGCACTTATACAAGAGAATATTACTCAGCCATAAAAAGTAAAGAAGCAACGCCATTTACAACAACGTGGCAGGACCTAGAGATGATCAGACTAAGTGAAGTAAGTCAGACAAAGGACAAGCAGGGACATCACCTGTATGTGGAACCCAAAATATGGCAGAAAAGAACCTCTCCGTGAAACAGAGTCAGAAACGCAGATCTGAGGCTACCAAGGGGAGGGGCACGGGGCATGAATCCCAGGTGGCGCTGGAAATAAAGAACCCGCCAGCCAACACAGGAGACATAACGAGACGTGGGTTCAATCCCTGGGTTGGCAAGATCCCCTGGAGAAGGAAATGGCAACCCAATCCAGTATTCTTGCCTGGAGAATCCCATGGGCACAGGAGCCTGGCGGGTGCAGTCCATGGGGTCACAGAGTCAGACACGGGTTGAGCAGCTAAATGACCAACAGCAGCAGAGATGGTGTAACTGATCACTAACCGCCTGTGAGCGATCGCGCCGGGAAGGATCAGCAGGAGGGCATGACACAAGCCCTGTGGGACTCAAGGTCTGACCCCGGAGCGGCTTCTAGGGGCCCTGTGGTTGGGGACACGTGTGGACCCTTCAGAACGCACGTGACTTCCCCTGTGAAGTCGGTCTCACGGGGCCTGGCGGGGCTTGGCTCTGCAGACAGCACAGCCTCCACCAGGGGTTTCCGTGGCCGTGTCCAGGGCGGCGTGGAAGCCCCAGCGGGGAGCAGCGTGGCCTGGAGCGGGAGACGGCCCTGCACGCCCTGATGCGGACGCGGCACCTGCCGGACAGGAGCTGAATGTTCTGCCCACGGCTCAGCTAGAGGGGCTCCTTGGTGAGTATCAAAGGCCATCGTCGGGAAGTGCGCCGGTCCCTGAACCGAGGGCTAGAAGCAGGGGCCCACTGCCCCTCGCCACCCCGCCCACAGCCTGCCCAGGGCTGGGGCTCTGTCCCCCACTCTGGCCTGGGGCATGAACGACAGGGCCCGGCTGACCCGGGGCCTCAGTGTCCTGATGTCCAGCGAGCAGTCGGCCAGCGGGGAAGCCCTGCTCAGCGGGAGGAGACAGGGCTGCCGCCCAGCACGCCCTTGGCAGGACGCGTGCAGGGCTCGGGTGAGCAAGGGTGCCTACTGGTCCTCCCGGCCCACGGGGAACCATGAAGGGACAGGGTCGGCAGCCCCGGCCTCAGAAGGGTGTGCTCCGGGGCTCGGACCGCCCAGGCGAGGGGTGGAGGCAACTTAGGGCAGGGGGTGGTCTCAGTTCGGGGCTGCTGCAGCTGAAGGTCACACAGAGGGCAGCCTAAATAGACGGGATTTATTTCTCACAAAACTGGAGGCCACGAGTCCAAGGCTGGCGTGGGGAGACTGGTCAGGGTCCCCTTTCCAGTTCACAGATGGCACCTTCTAGCTGAGCCCTCTCTCGTCGGGGGGAGAGGGGGCTCGGTGGGGCCCTTTCTCAGGGGCTCTCATCCCATTACGGGGGCTCCTGGTGCAGGTGAGAGGCCCTGAACCGCTCTCCCTCGGACGGAGGCTTTTGGAGGAGCAGGGAGAGCTAAGTTCAGCAGTGGAGGGAGGGCAGAGATGGGCTGGGGTCGGGCCACAGGGATGCCGGAGGTCCAGACCACGGGCTGGTGGATGGGAGTCCGGGGAGGCGCTGGAGTCAGGAAAGGAAGGAACGGAAGAGCCTTCCAGGAGAGAGGGGACAGAGGCGGGCCCAGAGGGGCGTGAACATGGAGGAGGGTGTGGGGCATCGATAATGGAGAATGGAGGTGGGGAACAGAGCGTCCATAACGGAGAATGGGGGTGGGGAACAGAGCGTCAAGAATGGAGTATGGAGTGTGGAGAACAGGAAGTGAAGCGTGAAGCAATAATCGTGGAGGATGGAATACAGAGTGTGGGGGTAAGGAGTGTAGAGCGCTAGTGGAGTATGGAGTACGGGGAATAAGGAACGGAGAATGAAATATTAAGAATGGAGTATGGATTGCAGAGCTCTATAGACAGAGATGGAGAGTGCAGGCTTGAATGGAATACGGAGCATGAAGAAGAGGGGATCGAGAATGGAGTGTTAATACTGGGGTGCAGAGAGTGCAGTGCAGAGCGCTAGTGGTGGAGCGTGAAGCACCGGGGATGCAGAACCGAAGGGAGGAGCATGTGGAGAATGAGGGATGGAGCAGGGACTGTTAATCATGGAGCACGGAGAGTGGAGCGCCCATCGTGGACTTGGGCACGGAGCAGGGGACTGTAGAGTGTTAACAACGGAGCGTAGAGTACAGAGCATGAGTTACGTAGAATAAAGGCACGGAAAATGGGGTGCAGAGTATTAGTAATGGAGTGTGAAATACAGAGACTGGAATATTGAGTGATAGGAGCATGGAGAATAAGAAATGGGGCCTGGACGCTTAATGATGGAGTGTGGAGCATGGGGATAGAGTGTGCAGTGTTAATGCTGGGCATGGAGCGCTGAGGGTGGCGGGTGGAGTGTCAGGTATTAATGCTGTAGTAAAGGAGTACGTCAAGGCTGTATATTGTCACCCTGCTTATTTAACTTATGTGCAGAGAACATCATGAGAAACGCTGGGCTGGAGGAAGCACAAGCTGGAATCAAGATTGCCAGGAGAAATATCAATAACCTCAGATATGGAGATGACATCACCCTTATGGAAGAAAGTGAAGAAGAACTAAAGGGCCTCTTGATGAAAGTGAAAGAGTGAAAAAGTTGACTTAAAGCTCAACATTCAGAAAACTAAGATCATGGCATCTGGTCCCATCGCCTCATGGGAAATAGATGGGGAGACAGTGGAAACAGTGTCAGACTTTATTTTGGGGCTCTCCAAAATCACTGGAGATGGTGATTGCAGCCATGAAATTAAAAGATGCTTACTCCTTGGAAGGAAAGTGGTGACCAACTTAGATAGCATATTGAAAAGCAGAGACATTACTTTGTCAACAAAAGTCATTCTAGTCAAGGCTATGGTTTTTCCAGTGGTCATGTATGGATGTGAGAGCTGGACTGTGAAGAAAGCTGAGCGCCGAAGAATTGATGCTTTTGAGCTGTGGCGTTGGAGAAGACTCTTGAGAGTCTCTTGGACTGCAAGGAGATCCAACCAGTCCATCCTAAAGGAGATCAGTCCTGGGTGTTCACTGGAAGGACTGATGCTGAAGCTGAAACTCCAATACTTTGGCCACCTGATGCGAAGAGTTGACTCATTGAAAAAGATTCCTGATACTGGGAGGGATTGGGGGCAGGAGGAGAAGGGGACAACAGAGGATGAGATGACTGGATGGCATCACTGACTTGATGGACATGAGTTTGGGTAAACTCTGGGAGTTGGTGATGGACAGAGAGGCCTGGCGTGCTGTGATTCATGGGGTTGCAAAGAGTCGGACACGACTGAGCGACTGAACTGAACTGAACATATGGAGTGTTAATGCTGGAGCATACCGAACAGAGTACCCCGCCAGCTGGCTCGTAGGGCCCCTCAAGGCGGCGATCTGCTTTAGAAGCCATGGCCCCGGATGGACCTCGAGGGCACCGTGCTCAGTCAGACAGGGGCCAACGCTGCACAATCTCGGTCAGCTGTGGCGTCTGAAACATCTCAGATACGAGGAAGAGACTGGGCTGCCCCAGACAGGGGTGTGGTGTGGCCCAAATGGGCAAAGAGGTCCCAAGTCAGGGGGTCCTGGATCAGCCAGGTCGGCGCCACAGAGCGCAGGGCGGCTGAGGATGTCTGCAGCGGGACCACACTCCTACACCGGAGTTGATGCCACATGGGCGCTGCCCTGAGGAAACGGAGGTGGGGCGGGGGTCGCTGGGCCCTGGACGAGCAGGGGGACAGGGGGGACCAGGGGCCAGAGGTGCGGGGGCCAGCGCAGGGCTCCCGGGGGCTGGGGCAAGGAGGGCGGACCAGCCCCGGCACCCAGGGCTCGGGTTCCGGATGGATGCTGGGTGCACAGATGAAAATCACCCGAATGCAGGCGGGAGGAGGGCCAGAGGGCAGAGGTGAGGAGGTGGTAAGCGCCCAGGGCCGAGGGGAGGCCTGAGGTTGGAGGAGCACAGCCGGGAAGGCAGGGTCTGTGCCCTGAGGGTGACATGAGCCTCGAGGCTGGGAGGTCTTGGGGGACAAGAAAATGGTCTGGAAGCCCAATGGTGAGTGAGGAGGAGGCTCTCCCGCCTCCAGGCCAAGGGCCCCAGCCTGCACTGTGGCCCCTCACTCTCCTTAAGGCTGGGCAAACCTAGGTGTCCACCTGCCGACAGAAGGAGCCAAGGTCTGGGAGAGACGGGGTGACTGGCTCTCGCGCCTTACAGACCCTGCTGCCAGCAGACACGCTACCTTCGGCCTCCACCGCCCAGGGCCCCTCTTCCCATCGGAGCCTCCCTCCCCGCCCTCTCCATCTCTGGCTCCCAAGCCTCTAGGCAGGTTTCCACCAGCCAGATCCTGTCGAGGAGGAGGACGGAGGCTTGAGAAACTGGGACCCTGACGGCCCCTCCTAAAACCACCTGAGCACACCCAGGCTTGCGCGCCTGCACGTGACTCCGACCTCGGGGCACGCCTGCCCACCCAGCCCGCAGACACGCACCCGCCTGCCCAGCCCCAGCCCGGCCCTGCCGAGCCTGCATGGAGCGGCCGCAGCTGACTGATGGGGGAGTTGCCTGCAGCCCCCCCGCAGCCCCCCGCGGCTCAGAGCGCCCATCGACCTGCACGAGGCGGGCGGCCGGGCGCCGGAACGGAGTGGGGGCACCTGCGAGCCGTCACCCAGGGCCCAGGTGAAGGCCGCGGGAGGGGAGGGGGCGTTGCACAAGCCAGGAAGCAAAGGTTGGGGAAAAACAAATGTTATAAGGCAACTTTCCATCCCTCTTCCACGAAAAGGCCCTACGTCCAACCTCGTGGCGAGCAGGGCAGCCTGCCAAGGCGGCTCGCCCACACACATCAGGCCCCTTCCAGGACACCCCCAGCCCCAGCCCCGGTCTTGGTCCCACGGCCCCAGCAAGTCTCTCCTGAGGGGAAGGGGCTGGGGCCTGTCCACCCCCCGTGCGGCCTGGGACCGAGCCTGGCCACCTGTCGTCAAGTCAGTGACAGTGATGGGCTGCGGAGCATGTCGCGGGGTGGGGGTGGACGAGAGCCCGTCTCCTTCCCCTCCGCGACCCTCCCCTCCCACCGCAGGGACGCCCCCTGGGGCCTCCCCAGCTCCAGGCAGCCCCCAGACCACAGACAGGCCAAGACCCGGCCGGGACCCACGAGCAGATGGGGAAACTGAGGCCGGGGGAGGAGGGGTGGGAGGGTGCAGGGAGCACCCTGGCCCTGGGAACCAGCCCTCGACCCTGGGATGGGAGTCGGGGCTGGCCTGGCATTTCCAGAGCCCTCCAGCCTGCCCCCTCTGCCGTGCCCTCCTCCCGGGCCGTGCCGGGCTGGGAAGGGCGCTGGCAGGTGGAGCCCGTGTGACGGTCAGGGCAGACCCCACTGGGCTGAGAAGCATCTGCTTCAGAACCCCGGGACGTGCTGAGAAGGGTGGAGGTGGGCTGGGTCTGGCCCAGGTCCCTGGAGCTCCCCCCCTGGGCCTCCCTGGGTCAGGGCTCGCCCTTGCTCAGGAACCTTCTATGGCTCCCCAGCACCTGCTCGAGGACTGCCCTCCTGCCCCTCAAATGGGGAGGGGCCCCAGCTGCTGCGCCCCTCCCCACCCCGCGGCCCCAGGTCCCAGCATCGAGGCAGAAGGGGCACCCACCCCGTGGGCCCCACCCAACGTGTGTCCAGTGGCCTCTGGGGAGACCCCCAAAGAAGTGGAGCCCCAGGTCCAGAGCCCAGTCCTTCCCTGGAGGGGGCAGGATGTCAGCTTAGGGGCCGGGGAGGCCTCCCGCTGCGAGGGTCTGCAGAGGGCAGCTGAGTCTGACAAGCTTGGGAGTGAGGGTGAGCTGTGCCCATGTCTCTAGCAGGCCAGGAGACTGTGGGAGCCCCCAGGGCCAAGGGAGTGTCCTCGGGACCCGCCCGATAGGGCTGAGCTGGGGGCCCAGGAGTGCCCCCTGCCCCCCGCCTTCCTGTCCTTTTCTGGCTACACTGTCCTGGCCCAGCAAGCCCCCGGCCCACCGCCCAGGCCTCCGGCACTCGGGCCTCCCCACCCAGCCCCTCCCACGCTGCCCCTCCCAGGCTCCGGCTGCAGCCGCACCACAGCCCCCTCTCAGACCTTCCCAGAGCTGCCCAGCCCCTCCTTCCTGCCCCCAACCTCCACCCCGCTGGTGCCCCCGGAGCCCCCTTCCACGGGCACAGGCTGGGTGGAGCCGCGTGGCCCGGGGTCTCAGTCCCGGCTCGGCCTCAGGAAGGGCCTCCACGACCCACCCCAGAGGCCTGGCCCTGTGCAGGGGAGGGTGGGGGGGGATGTGGTCAGAGGGCAGAGGCTGCAGGGCTGCTGGGCGGTGGGGGAGATGCTTGTCAGGAAGCCCCGGGTTTGGGGAGCAGCTGGGAGGAGTAGGCAAGGGTCCTCACACTGGGGAGGGAGCTGGGGGGTCCCCCCAAACAGGCTCAGCCCAAAAAAGCTCAGCCCACACGTGTCCTCGTCCTGCAAACAGCTGAAATGTTGTTGTCTCCTGCGCCCCCGTGAGGTCAGCAGACCTCATGACACCCACTTTGGCCTCCGAGGTGGGGTGTTTGGGGGGGGTACGGCGGGGGGGACCCCTGCCCCCCTCCCAACCAGCCCCCAAGCCGGGCCTTCCTTCCGGGTTTCTCTGCTGGGGCGGCCCAGAGGCCTGAAAAGAAGGCAGCTCTTTCCAGGTGAGGCCCCGCCCCCTCTCCCTTCCCTGAAACTGGGGACCCTCCTGCTGGCCACAGAGACCCCTCAGCCCCTGGGCCTGGCAGGCCAGCCGCACAGTCCTGAGGGGAGCCCCAGGTCCGGCCTGGGCAGGACCCTCTCTCCAGCCGCAGGCTGGGCCTTGCCCGTGGTTCTCGTGTGGGCTGAAGCTTTTAGGGACACAGCACGACCCCTGACCTCCTGGGGGCAGAGCCTGGGGGCCACAGCGCTCAGCGCGGGAACGCTGAGCCCCGGCCGCAGGACGAGGCTCCCAGGAGGCTGGTCTTGAGCTTTCCAGGCCGGCCAGCAGGCCTCAGTCTAAACAGAGGACGCTGATAAGAGGGCGGTGGCCAGGACGCCCAGGCCACCCACCTCCGCATGGCCTCCTGGGCACTGCAGGGCTCCAGGGAGGGACGCTCAGGAAGGACGGCCCGCGTGCTGGCCATTTCACCCCAGTGGGGGAGCAGGCCTGCACCGGGGGGCCTGGGCCCCGGGAGCCCGTTCCCTCGGCCTTGGGTCACGGGGTGCGGCCCAGAGACAGGCAGACCAGGTCCCTGCGATGGGGAGTCACTAGGGAGAAGGAGGGGGCCACAGACACCCCAGGCCCTGTGAGCTGCTGGCAGCGGCCCCGAGGAGCCAGAGGCTGGAGGTTGTCCGGGGGCGGGAGGACGGGTGCTGGTCACACAGGTCCACCGCCCTCAGGGCCAGGGTCCGCAGGACACACGGTCCCCCCGGTGTGAACCCGGAGTGTAGCAGCCCCTCCCTTCTAGGGGGTCTCAGCACAGAGGCGGGGCTTCCCTCATCCCCGCAGAGCCCCCTTCAGATCAGACTGTGCTTGGGGGGAGGCTGGAGATGGGTCCGGTGGAGGGGAGCCTCCAGGCAGGCGGGAACCCCAGACTCTGGCGGGGGGCATGTCAGAGTCCCTCAAGAGGGGTGAGGGGAAATCCTGAAGCCTCCCGCCTCCATCGGCTGATCCCGCAGGGCTGGGGTTGATGGAAGCCACATGCCTTCCCAGGAGAGGGGCTCTGTGCCCCCCTCCCCGCACCCCAAGCCCAGCCGTGCTCCGCCACCCCCCTCACCCCGGCCAGCTCATGCTGGTCACTCTGGTGCTGGTGGCCTGTTCGTCTCGGAGTCTCCCAGGCAGCCCAGGGTCCCTCCTCCTCGGCTGGTGGGCGAGGTCTGCTCGGCGGGGTCCTTCCATGCCTCCCTCCCTGGCTGGGCCCCTCCTCCCACCTCCTGGCGCAGGAAGAGGGCGGACGACTGGAGCAGTACCCACGGTGGGCCGCGGCAGAGGATGTCCCGGCCACACGCTCAGAAGCACCCAGGGGCTTCTCCAGGGGCTCCGACCTGCCCTGACGGCCTATGATCCAGCTGCAGAGCCAGGGTCCGCACAGGCAGTGGCTGTGGACCCCCCAGCCCTCTGGGGCCCCGGGACGCAGGATCGGGACTCTGCCGGCCCACCTCCAGGGCCTTGCCGTGGCCCGCCCGCCCAGACACTCCTGGGCTGATGGGGTCTCCACCCTGCCCTGTCTCTGGCCAACCCAGGGGCAAGGGTGTGCCTCCCGAGATGCCCGCCCCCATGGCAGAGCCTTCCGTGGGTGCACAGCCCCCCACGCCCAGCTTCTGGGCACAGCCCAGGGGTCAGCTCTGTGTCGCCTCCGAGAAGGGTACCCTGGACCCCATCGTAGCCCTCGGGGCGGCCTGCATCCGCCTGTCTGTGTGGTCCCCAGGTGGAGCGGCGGTAAAGGACCCGCCTGCCAACGCAGGAGACGTCAGAGACGCGGGTTTGATCGCCGGGTCGGGAAGATCCCCTGGAGAAGGGGATAGCAGCCCGCTCCAGTATTCTTGTCTGGAGAACCCCAGGCGCAGAGGAGCCTGGCGGGCTGCAGTCCACGGGGTCACAGAGGCAGACATGACTGCAGAGGCTTAGCGCGCGTGTACGGGGGTTGGGATGGCCCGAGTGGGGTGCTCCTGGGACCTCCTTGGGGGTCACAGGATCCATGTCCCTCTCTGGACGTTAGTACCGGGAAGAAGCAGGATATCCCCCACCCACACACCCCTCCAGGGTCGTGTCTGGCGACGTCGCAGAGCTGGGTCAGCCTCGTGCAGCCGCAGCTCGGGCTTTGCCGCGTCCTCCGGGCGGGCCGGCTGCGGCCTCCTGGAGCTCAGGCCTCCCTGCTGGGCCCCAGTGCCCTGTCCACTTTCCTGGCAGACCTGCTTTTCCAGGCCAAGGTTGCCACTGCTGAGGGCTTCAGCTGGACAATAATGCAGCCTTATCCGTCCGAGGACACCAGCCTGCCCTAGGATCCCAGCCCTTTGGCCTCTGCTTGGAGAGGGGGCATCCCCAGGGGCTGTGGGCTGGCATGGACCCTCCAGTCCTGAGCTTGAGCCCTAGTAAGGAGGGCCCCCACCTGGGCGGGATGGCCCCCAGGGATCTGCCTGCCCAGGGCTGCAGGGTCCTCAGGCCCTGACGCTCCTTCTGGGGACCCTGGATCCTGGAGCATGTAAAGGGTCCAGATGCCTTCTGAGTGGAGTTACCTCCTCCATCAGACACGATTGCATCCCCCAGGGGGGACAAGACCCTCACTCGCCCTGAGTGGCCTGGAGCACCCACCCCCAGGATGTCTCTGCTGCTCTATGGGGAACAGGAAAGCCTTCCCCACAGGCGGGCCCGGGACTGGGTCCGCCGCTGGGACCACGAGAGCCCCCAGCTCCTGTCTCATGTCTGTCCTGCGTGGATTCTGCAGCTCTGGGGTCGGGGGACTGTGCAAACTCTGGGGACTCAGGTGCCACTCAGGCCGGAGACCCTGATGTTCAGGCACCAGGGTAGCCAGCCCGGGTACGGTAACCAGATGGCTCCCCTCTCGGCTGGAGCCCTCGCACCCGGCTGGCCACCCACCGCTCCGGCGGGCACCCCCAGCCCCCGTGCAGGGCCGGCCGCTCTCCTCACCCAGCCTGTGGGACCCTCCTCCCCCCCACCCCCCATCCTCGGTCCCTCTTCCCCGGGGGTGGGGGGCAGGCTCTCCCTGCTGTTCTGCCCTGCCCCTCATCTCCTGCCCGTTCTCAGCGTGTCCACAGACCCACACCCCTCCTGGCCCACCAGCCCTGCCCGGAGACCCCCGACGGGACCCATGCCAGCCCCTCCCCACGGCCCAGGACCCTACGGGACTGTCCCTCCCGTGGCCTCCGAGGCGGCTTCCTTCTGGGCCCAGCGGGATAAACACAGGAAACAGGATTAGCAAGGAAGGGGAAGCGGCCCCCGAAAAGGCCTCTGCGGGCCGGGCCGGGTCGGAAATACCTATCCTTGAGAAACAGCTGGCGTCGTGGACCAGGGACAGCCTTCCCGGGGCCGCATAGATGGGGGCGGTCAGGACGGAGTCGGGGGTGCAGGGAGATGGGCCCTGCTGGTTCGTGGAGCCCACCGCAGAGCGGGACTGGGGTAAAGCCTGGGCTGGGGTATGGTGGAGGTATCCCCAGAGAGGCGACCACCCCAGCAGGACAAACCACAGTGGGGAGCATGGCGCTGACGGCCCCCGACGGCGTCGCCCCCAGCACCCGCGGCCTGAGGCCCCGCCAGCCGGCACAGTCCATCGGCGGGGGGCACGGGACCCTCTTGCAGTTGCAGCGGCCACTCTTCCTGCCGCCCTGGAGCCAGCATGGCTGGTGATGGCCTGGGTCCTCCGCCCCCACCTGCTTCCCTCCCCGCGGCTTCCTGGGTCGAGGCCTTAGCTGTGGGCGTCTCCCGGGCGTGGGCCTGGCCTCGCCTGGCACCTGTGGGTGGGCACCTCTGGCCTGAGTCTGAGAGGCCTGGGAGCCCCACCCAGCTGCCCGGGGCCATAAGTCTCCTCCTGGCAGCCCTGGGTCTGCCCAGGGGAGAGTCCTGGATGGGCTCAAGGCTCCCCGCTGGCCTGACACGGGAGTATCTGTGGAACTACCCCCTACGCAGAGAAAGCAGTGGGTCCCCCCATCAGCCAGTCTCCAACAGTGGGGACCTGAGTCCCTTCACTGGAAGCAGTGGGACTCTGGGTGGCCAGCGTTTGGGTTGGGCAGTGGAGGCCCGTGTGCAGACTGCCCGCATCAAGGTGGGGGGAGGGGGTGACCAGAATGTATAGGCTGGAGAGAGAGGAGGGGGGAGGAGAGAGGGGAGGAAGGGGAGAAGGAGGAGGGAGAGGAGGAGGGGGAGGAGTGGGGGGGAGGAGGGGAGGGGAAGAGGGGAGGGGAGGGGAGGGGAGGGGAGGAGGGGAGCTCTGGGGGGTCAGCAGGAGGGCGAGTCCACGCTGCATCCTTGAGTCCGGACACCGCTCGCCTAGCTGGGGTCCAGGCCAGGGGCACAGGACGCGGCCCCAGAGGGAGGCCCTCTCAGCTTTCTGGGCTCCCAGAGGTTCTGGCTCCAGCCCTGCGTTCCTGGCCCTGGGGTGTCCTGACACTCCAGGCCTTGTGATCCCATCAGGCTTGTGGGGCTCCGCTCAGGCCCACTAGTGGCCCCCTCCGGTCCCATAGGCAGCCCCCGAGCGTGGCCCCCAGGCGGCTGGTGGGCAGGCTCTGTCTCCCCCACCCCCACTTCTGCAGACCTGTGGCCCCGCCTGGCCCGGGTGGGGTGGTGTGCAGCATTAGTGGGGCGAGGAAGAGGGGGACAAAGTGGAGTTTGGGGTCCCGAGCCAAGGGCTGGCCTGGGGACCCGGAGGGCCGCCTCTGGGGAGTCATTTCTGGGTCTGGCTCTGAGCTGATGTCGCTGCTGCTCTCCCTACGGCCACTGTTCCCCACGGCCACTTGGAAGAGGCCAGGCCACTCCTCTGGCCTTTTTTCCCTGCAAAAGGCTTTGAGGGATTTCTTAGAAAGAGCAATTAGACAGAGCCGGAGGCCTGGCGCTCTGGGAGGCTCCCAGGCCAGACCAGCCTGCGTCCTCCCCGCCAGGAACCCAGGGTCCCAGGGAGCCAAGGACGCAGGCGGCTGGCCTACCCAAACTCAGCGTCGCCCAGGAGAAAGGAGTTTCTTTCTTCTCTAGCCGGCAAAGGCCCCATGTAGGGGGAACCGTCTCAGAGTCCAAACCATGGATCCTTGTAGATCAGCAAGCCCCTACGATGGGGGGCTTCACAGTTGCCCAATACAGAAGGCCCACCCCTAGCTTCAGCTCCCCCGGGGCTCGTAGGTCCTCCTGGGGACCGGCCCCTCCAGCAGTGTGAACCGTGGCATCTGCGGCTTTGGCTTCTGCTGGGTGGCAGAGGCGCGCACGGGGCGGGGGTGCGTGGGTGGGTCTCCCAGGAACAGAGGACCCAGGAGGCTTCCTGGAGGACAGACCAGCGGGGGTCTCCTTCCCTAAACAAGCGGGAGGTGTGGAGTCTGCCCCAGAGAACTTGGCTCTGATGCACTGCTTTCCAGGCACGGGAGGGTGAGCCTGGTTGGACAGGGACCACCCCCACCAGTGAAGCTTGCCAGGGATGGGAGTCACTTGTTGAGGGGCTGTGAGTGGGCAGGAAGCCCCCAGGGACAGAGCAGCCCGCAGGCGCCCTGCCTCTCCCCACACCCCCGTCCTGCGGGCTTGGAGGCTGGAGCTGGGAGAGGAACGTGTCCGACGTGCCACACAGCAGGGTCCGCGGCCTCACGAGCCCGGGCCCCCTCCCTGGGCCTCCTTCCACAGGCACCCAGGAGCCTCTGCCCGCTGCGGGGTCCGCGGGGCTGGGATGCTCAGCCTGGGAGGACGCCGCACCTCCACGCTCAGACCGGGCGTGGGTCCCGCGGTCCCCAGGGCTCCCAGGCTGTGCCCTCCTGCTGGACACTGAGCCGCCTGCCCTGGGCTGGCAGGGCCTGCAGGACTCCCCTTGTCCCCCAGAGCCAGCCCCACACGTGCAGTCCCCCCTGGAAGCAGCGCCCTGGAAACCAAGGCCTGCACAAGCGTCCTGTGCCAGGGCCCCGGGGCCTCAAGGGCTACGAGACGGCACCCTGAGGCTGAGGGATCTGGCAGAGCTGCCTGGCTCCAGGGAAGCCATTCATCACGGCTGCAGCTCCGCGGTCAGCGCCCCGGGCCAGGCTCCCGCCCCCAACCCACGCTCTGCTTGCTTGCGGCTCCAGCTTCTCGGCTCCAGAAGGCTCTCTGACCCTTCTGTCCAAACCAAGGCCCCCCCAGACCCACCCAGCCCCGCTCCTCCAGCCCCGCGGTGTGCCGAGAGCCTGGGTGGCCACTCTGAGAAGTCCTGCCAGGTGACCCCTACCCATGCCCACAGCACATGGGCACCCCGAGACGAGTCACTTCACAGAAGGACCCCTGCCCTCCGCCCGCCATGGCCCCTCAGGAGCATTTCAGTGACGCCTTATTGAGGCAGCGTTTCAGGGGTGCCTTGCGGATGCTGGTGGTGCGCTCCATCTGGGGCCTTCCAGCAGACAGCGGGCCGTTTCAGAGATGCTCTGACCCTTGGCAGGGCAGCCGCTTCCTGGTGGCCATCGCACGCTCCTGGGCTCCAGGCGGGTGCTGGGGAGAGGTCTCCAAGCTCAGCCACGGGCTGGCCCAGGGCTGACTCTGCCCCTCAGTTGGAGGGGACCTCTGGACGGACGGAGGCTGAAGCTGTGGGTTTCTCTGGGGCCCCCAGGGCCAGACTCCTAGGGAAGGGTCTGTCCCCGCTGAAAGCCACACCCTGGGGCCCAACTGGCCTGACTTCTGCCCACACCCCCACCCAGCCCCGGTCTCACCTGCTTGGGGCAGGCACTGGGACCCTGGCGCCTGCTCATCCCCTGCTGAAGGCCCCCAGGACCCTCCATCAGCTCTTGAAAAAGGGCTTCAAAAAGCTCCTTTCCCACAGCCCCGCACCCCCTCGATGGAGCATCACCCCCCAGACCTAACAGAAGGGCAGGGGGGCCCTCATGGGAGGGTTTGGGGGAGGATTAGGGCATGTGCGGAGGACCTGGGGCCGGGAGACCCCAGCGGCCCCAGCCTGGAGGCCCAGGCTGTCTGTGCTGAGCCAGGACCAAACCTCCAGGCTCGGCGGTCACTGCTCTTAGCCCTTCCTGCCCAAGACTCCAGGCCAGGTCTCCTGGCCTTGTCGACAGCAATGATGGCCACAGAACCGAGGCTGGGGAATGCTGGCCCCCAAACCATGCCTGCGCCCCAGGAAGGGTGCGCACGCCGCCGCCCGGCGCTGTGCTGTCCCTGGGCGTCCCGGCCAGCCGGCCTGGCCTCCACCTAGGGAGACCGCACGCTCCCTGCGGGCAGGTCTGAACCGGAGGCCCGTGAACCTTGCAGCAGTCCCGCCTGACGTGCCCTGAGTGTGCAGCACCCCTGACACCCCCCAGTACCGTCTCCCAAGCTATAAGCATTCCAGCTGAAGCATCCCTGAGAGCCTCCGGTTAATGGGGAAGCTTCCCACCCCAGCTCTCAGGTGCGTAGTCCCGGAGAAAGTGCTGGACCCCACAGGCTGAGCAGAAAACCTGGGCGCCGCTGTGAACCACCCCCACGCCCCACCCCCACCCCCCAAGCGGGAGGCCTGCTGGCTCGGGGAGGGCGAGGGCCCCGGTGCCCAAGGGTCAGGCCTGGCCAGGGTGGGGGCCGGGGGCCGGGGACTAGTGCCACCCTGAGACTCCGCAGGAGCTCCACCCCGGAAGTGGCAGAGCCGCCCTGGCTGTTTTCAGGGGGCTCAGGCCAGGGCCTGCGGCCCCGCGCTCTGGGCTGGCTGGCCGGCACCTGCGCCAACTCCCTGGCCCCGGGCAGGAGGGCTTCGGCCACGTCTGCACACTTGCCTGGACGGAAAACAGGCCGCCGACAAGCATGTTCAACCTGGAAACCCTGTCCAGGGGTGCCCCCGGAGGCCCCGGCCCTCAGAGCGAGCCCAGTGCGCTGGGTGCTCCCAGGATCCTGGCCGGGTTGACGCCATCCACGGCGCTTGTCCCGCCCCCCACTGCCCTCTGGGCGAGGCGCTCATGCCTGCCCTCCGCGGCCCACCTGCCCTGGCCACACGGGCTGGCCCGCTCGGGCTCATGCTGGCTCCCTGGGCGCAGAGGGCAGACGAGGACGGGAGACGGGGGGGCAGGCAGAGGGTCACGCTGTGTCCCGCAGCCTGGCCATGCGCTCAGCGAGGAGCCCTGTGTGGCTCGCCTGCCCTGCCTTCAGGATGGGGATGCCGCCCCGCCCCGGGTCCCAGGCAGGCGGGGGGAGGCCATGCATCCCCCGGTCCTTCTACGATGCTCTGTAGCTTGGCCTGAACCTGCACCCGCCCCCCGCCCTGCTAATTTGCCGAACAGGGTGGATCTGACTGTCCCCGATGGTGGATCTTACCGTCCCCGAGACCGTTGAGCCCAGCCCCAGAGCCAGGCCTTCCCCGTGGGCTGCCCCAAAGGTCCAGGGGCCACGAGGGGGCCGGGGGACTAAGGTCTGCGGGGGCAGGGAGAAGGCAGGGACACCGAGCCTGCAGGCGCCCTGCCCACCCCTCAGCCTGCGAGCCCTCAGGAGGGGCCGAGGACCCACACCTTCCCAGAACCCGAGATTGGCGGGGCATTGAGAAGAGGGCCGTGAAACTTCCAGTACTGGAGCCTGGGAGCCCCTGAGCAGAAGAACAGGGCCCAAGGTGACCCCTCTGCCTGGTCCCTGCTGTCCATCCAGGGGACTCGGGGCTCCTGGCTGGTGCCCGTGGGGCGGGCGTCCCCGCTGCCCTCCCCATCGGGAAGAGGATGGAGAGCGACTCTGAAGCTGCCGCCGTCCACGGCCTGCGGGCCTGTGCAGTGCCCTTGCTGACCGGCTTGACCGTGGGGGGCTCGGGGGCTCTGCGAAGCATAGGCCCAGAGAAGGCCCCGCACCCAGCAGGGTCAGCAGGGGTCTGGGGGCAGGCCAGGGCTGCCGCTCGCAGGAGGCAGAGACCAGAGGGGGCAGCTGGCAGGGAGGGACTGTGAGGCCGTCCCCTGCTGAGGCCGGGGCTTGAGGTGAGGCCGGGGCTGTGAGCCTTCCAGGCCCAGGCTGGCCGGAGCCCACCGCTCTCCCAGCGGCCCCTCTGGCTCCCCGGCATCAGAGGAGCGCTCGGTGGTCCTGGCTTAGCAGGGTAGAAGCCTGGACTCCCAGGCTTTGCAGGGAGAGGAGCCCCAGGCCCTCAGCCAGCTGGGCCTTGTGGACAAAGGGCGCAGGCCCTAGCACCCCACTGGGTCCCACGTCATCCTGGGCACCACACCGCTGAGACCACCCTGTCCTGTCCGTGAGCACCAGCCCCTACCCTCCCGGCCCTGAAAGCTAGGGCCAGCAGGGAGGGTGCAGGAGGAGGGGTCGGAGTGGGCGGGGGGGCCCTCAGCTGGCACTGCCTCCCGTGTTTCCTGGGGTCTCCCAGTCGCTCGTGCCCTTTCTGAGATCTCAGCTGGCCCCAGGGCCCACATCCCTGCCTCTCTGGGAAAAGAGCTGCCAGGCTGGGAATGGCTGTGCCCTGAAGTGGCCCTCGGGGACACCTGGGCACGGGGGCTGGCCGCCCCAGCGCAAGGCTTGGGCGCTGGGAGTGTCGCTCCTGCCGCATGTCCTGGCTGTCCCTCAGCCTTTGTCTCCCTGCTGCCGGGGGTCTGTGGGCAGGCCGGGTGCCCCCCAGGCCAACAGCTGGGGTGCGGGGTCCTGCCTCCTCTTCCCACACAGACAGCGGGGGTCTCCCAGGGCAGGCCGGGCAGGCTGGCCCAGGGCCAGGGTGGGAGCAAGGCGGTGGGCCGGGGGAGACCCTAGGCCAGGGGCCTCGAGGAGCAGCTGCAGACGGCAGAAAGGCGCCCCGCGGCCGGCCACGCTCTGCGCGCGATGCCGCTCCTGGAGGCCCCGGCCTCGCCAGCTCTCACTTGCTGACGCTTCTCACTTTCAACTGCTTCCCGTTTCCCGTGTTTGCTTTCCTTGCTCGGGGCGAGTGACCCGGAGCCTGCTCTGCGCAGCTTGGCTCCTTGGGAGGGAACTTCCTGGCATGCCCGGCGTGTCGCGCCCAGCAGTCCCGCTGCTGAGGTCGGTGGGGGCCCCGGAGTCACTGCCTACTCGCTCAGAGACCCCCCTGGGGAGAAGCAGAGGCCGGCCAGTCTCGGGGAGCGCGCCCAGAGCAGGGGCCTCGCTGTGTGCTCCGCACGTCTCTGTGGCTGCAGGCAGATGCCCTCCCTCTCGGGCCTCGGTTTCCCTATTGGTCAAGTTCGGGGCGGGACTGGCCCCTCTGGGCCCCTGGCACGCAGGTGCCAGCACTGAGCACCCACACTGCCCTCCTTTCTGAGCCTGTCATGGCCCCTCCCCCGGGAGCCCCCTGCCCACGAGGACCCCTTTCCATACCCGTCCATGTGCCCCCCGCCCTGGCCAGCCGCCCGCCGGTGTCCACCCACGCCCTAGGCCCAGCTCTGCCCTGTCCCCTTCTCACTATCCCCTGGGCTGGCTGCGCAGCGGGCATTCTGCAAGGACCACCCTCTCCCTGCAAATGTGCGCCTCGTCCCCACGGCCAGCCCTCGGTGACAGCCGCCCTCCCCACCAGTCAGGGGACCTTCTAAAGGTCGACTGCCCGCTGGGCTCCCAGCCCGGGCCGCAGGCTCTGTGGCTAGAGTCCCACCCATGTTGGCCAGGACAGCCCCGCCAGGCCAGGGCAGGGCCCCAACCGCCACCTGGGGATGGGAAGGTGGTTCCGAGAAGCCAGGGGTCAGAGTGCTGACTGAGGATGGGAAAATGGGGTGCCTGACTTTTCCCAGGAGTCTCTCGTGGGACCCCCATGGGTGGCGTGGTTATTCGTGCCAGTTGGGTGGCAGGAGCTGGAGGCTAGGTCAGAAGGCAGAAGACCGGGTCGTGCCTACCCTGGGAGATGATGGTCCCCACTGCTGGGGATGAGCCTGCTCTCTCACACCTGAATCTGGGCAGCAAGCAGGTGCAGGGGCAGCCTTTCTGGCCCAGGAGGCCTAGAAGGGGTGGAGTTTGGAAAGCCTTGAAAACACTACACAGACACACAGACAAGGTATCTTCAGGTTGCTCTGGACCAGCTGTCCACAGGAGGCCAAGGCTTTCTGCCCACATGGCTCTCCCGAGGCCCTCTTGAGTGACCAGACTTGCCACCCCTCCCTCAGGGGAAGGTGGTCAACAGGGGCGGGTGGAACAGACCCTTGATCCTTGATGGACATGCACAGAGCAAGCAGGGCCTCGGAGTCACTGGAACCCCACCACCCACTGAACTGGCCCCTAGAAATGTATTTGTTGGCTAAAAAGGGGGCGTCTGGGGTGCTGGAGCCCTTTGGGGTAAAAGGGCCTGGGCTCACAGGCCCCTGTGCACACCTGGGGGAGGGGAAGGAGTCTATTGACACTTGGGGGGAGGGGAGGAGGCTGTGCACACCTGGAGGGAGGGGAAGGAGGCTGTGCACACTGGGGGAGGGGAAGGAGGCTGTGCACATGGGGAGGGGAAAGAGTCTATAGACACTTGGGGGGAGGGGAGGAGGCTGTGCACATGGGCAGGGGAAAGAGTCTATAGACACTTGGGGGGAGGGGAGGAGGCTGTGCACATGGGGAGGGGAAGGAGGCTGTGCACATGGGGAGGGAAAGGAGGCTGTGCACACTGGGGGAGGGGAAGGAGGCTGTGCACACTGGGGGAGGGGACGGAGGCTGTGCACACTGGGGGAGGGGAAAGAGTCTATAGACATTTGGGGGGAGGGGAGGAGGCTGTGCAAACCTGGGGGAGGGGAGGAGGCTGTGCACATGGGGAGGGGAAGGAGGCTGTGCACATGGGGAGGGAAAGGAGGCTGTGCACACCTGGGGGGAGGGGAAGGAGGCTGTGCACACCTGGGGGGAGGGGAAGGAGTCTATAGACATTTGGGGGGAGTGGAAGGAGGCTGTGCACACTGGGGGAGGGGAAGGAGCTGGTGCAGGACCACGGGTCTGGGGCATGAGCAGACCCTCACACACACATCCTTGATTATCTGGTTGCCCTGATCTGGTTGACAGCTGGGAGAAGTTTTTATTTCTCTCCTTTGGCCAAGCAGACACATGTGACCTTGACCATCCTTCATGCCATCCAGTGGGAAACTTGAGCCGCCAAGGCCACAGGAAACGTGAGCACCCTGGAGAACACGGGCCAGGTGTCAGAGGGAGGAAGGCCTGGACGTGGGGAGGCCGGGACAGGAGGACGAGAGAGGAGAGGAGGCAGACACGCAGCCTGTGCGGGGCTGGAGGCCGTGCCGGCTGTCCGCTGGAGGCGAGCCTGTGGAGGAGCCCCGTGCCCCTAAGGGGTCTCTGTGCAGCCTGGTCCCCGGTTGGTCAACCAGCAAGACCAGCTCCCCAGCGACCCCAGGGCCTGCCTGTCCACACACCCCCACCTGTGGGGTCCTGCATCTAGCCCCCTGGACTCCCTGCCCCTCGGGAGCAGCTGCTGGAGCACCACCTCAGCTCAGGGCCCCAGACTGCCCCCTGGGAAGAGGCGCAGCCCCAGGGGTGGAGGAAGGCCCTGTCTGCCTCTGGGGGCTGGCAGCCCAGTCTGGGCTCCACAGCCCTGGGGCGGGGGGTTCCTGCCCGGAAGGCACATAAAGAAAAATGGGGTCTGGAATTATTTTCTTTGAAAAAAAAATAAATAAAAGAGAAAACGTGCTTTTAAAGGGGAGAGACTGATGTCCATGGTTTCCTGCGCTTGGTCTGGGGCCAGTCAGGTGGTTTCGGGAGAAATGGTCCTCTCCTGCTCCGTTAAATGTGACCGAGCCCGAGCTATATTTGCAAACCACATGAGACCCGCGGGCAGCTGAGCTCACAACAGGCCGGCCCCCACACAGGACGGGCCCCAGGGGAGGACCGGGGCCAGGGCAAGAAGGCGGCCCCGCGGAGGGCCTGGCACCCATCAGCGTGGGGAAGCCAAGAAGCCGGGATGGGGAGGGGGTGCTGGGAGCCCTCACACAGCCCCTTGCCTCCAGGTGAGGCTGGGGAGGCCCAGCTGAGTCCTGGCCTGAGCCCACCCCCCGGTCCCCCTGCCCCATCCCCCAACCCCGCCAGAGTACAGCCCACCACCCTCCACTGTCATGGCCCTGCCATGTCCCTCCTCCCCGGAGAGGACGGGCAAGGGCCACGGCTCAGCCAGAGGACCACGGCTCAGGATGGTGGCACGCGGGAACCGGGCCCCCGCTCGTGGTAGGGGGTTGGCCCTCATCCATCCCCCTCCCCTGTGATGCTGGCTCTCCAGGCCTGCGCCTCGCCTCCCAAGGAAGCACGTGAGTGCACACACGCACAGGCCCACTTGAGTGTGCACACGGCTTCACACGGCTTCACACGAATGGCTTGAGTGTGCACCGACCAGCAGGAGCCCCTCCAGCCACATGTGGCTGCTGACATCTTGACAGATTAAAATGAACCAAGCCACATTTGGGGGTCCGCAGGCCTGACTGGGCAGACCCAGAACCCCCCACCACCTAAGAATCTTGCTTGGCAATGAGGTTTGGGTGTCTGTCCCCAGGATGCTCAAGGCAGAGGAGGGTGCTGAGAAATCAAGAACCCGGATCCAGTGTGACGTCCCTTCTTGGCAGGCCCCGTCCAGCCAAGCAGGTCTCTTCTCTGTCTCTGACGGGTGCCGGGCGCTTGGAGGAGGCCCAGTCAGGACCAGCCTCCTAGTTGGGAGAGGGGAGGCTGAGATGAACCATGGAGCCTCCCAAGTTCATGGGCACAGGGGCGTGGGGCTGCTCAAGACCTCACGATGGCCAGTTCTCCTCCCTTCTCTGTGTCCAGTGATGCCTGATGCTTCTTGAAACCAGCACGATGGGACAATTTACACCAGGGTGATGGGCCAAAACTGCAGTTCAGGTGCCCTGAGGCCGCAATCCTGTCTTTACTGCGTGCATCGGGACCCCATGTTCTCTGGGAGGCCATGTTCCTTAAGACCAGAAGCTGACAGTTCTTCCCAAGAATTTTATTAAAGGGAAAACATTTGCTCCGGGTCAGACAAGGACAGGAGATCTGACACCATGGAGGAAGGCCGTCGACCCTGGGTAGAAATTTGAGGGCCAGAATGCTCCACGGCGGTGGTGCTGGGGGTCCCTTCCCCCTGTCACTCCACCACCAGCCCCCAAGGCCCCACTGAGAGTCCACCTGCACTCTCTGTACAGAGCAATCATAGCAGGAAGTTCACTGTAAAAGGTAATTGTCCTCCCAGGACAGCTTCCATGAGATGGACCAGATCAGAGCCGGCGGGGGCAGGCGGGCAAGGCTTAATCCCTGGAGCTCTCCCGCAGGGCTTCCAGCTTCCCGTCTCCCACCCGCCGACCGTCGCCTGCGCCCAGCACCCAGCACCCCCGCCCCTGTCTCAGCTTGCCTGCTCCTGGGAGTTCAGGGCCACTGCCTTCTGTACTTGGGGGCTACGTGAAGGCTGGGGGCCTCCCAGAGTGAGGCTCCTGCAGGCCTGTCCCCGTCTCCACAGCTGATGCCCCTGAGTCGGAGGAGGAAGCTGAGTCTCGTGGTTGAGGGATGCGCCACGTGGAGGGAAGAGGCCACCGCCCACCTCACTCCCGGGAGGCTGGCCACAGGAGCCCCCGCTGCCCACCTGGGCGCCCTGGGCGAGGGGCAGCCCATTCCCTCCTCCCCCAGCCGCTTCTGTGTCGGTCACCGGCCTGGGGGGCTCCAGGTCCAGCTGGGCCGTTCTTGGCGCGGGCCGAGCCTGCCGAGGGGGGGTGGGGGCCGTGGCCGCCCCTGGGCCTGGGGTGTTCGCCCCTCCCAGGCTGCACTGCTGCAGATGTCCTAATCACCAGCAGCCGTTTATAGGGGCACTTTGTACACACACAGGGTTTACAGCTCCTTTTATTGTCATATAAAGGGCAGGGGGAGAAGGCCCCAACCACAGTGGAACCTCCGCCAGCAAGGCTGGCGTCACGAGAATCCCAGCAGCTTTGGTCCATGCACCTCAGCCTTGCACCTGAGGGACGGGGGTCGGGTGGCCGAGCTGCAGGTCAGGCTCCCTGGAGCACCTTCACCCAAGCTGGGTGGAGGGGGATGAGGGTCCCGGAGAGCACCCTCTGCTTGAGCTTTCACCGAGGCCAGAAACCCTGAGTCTGGGCTTGAACCCCGAGGGGACCCCCTCTTCTGAGCCTCCTTCCCAGCACACGGGGCTCCATGCCGCCCAGGCACCCAGATCACGGTGTCTCACCACCCTGCAACTGCCCTTCCCGGGGCCCCCGGGTCTCGGGAGGACCCCAAACCCACACCAGGGGTAGCAGCAGTCTGGGCCCCCTCCCCTCCACACTAGTGCCTCGGATCGGCAGAAGCCAAGACAGTGGAGGAGAGGGACGTGCACCCAGCTTCTCCTGCGGGAACTCCAGCATCGCAGCTCGCTGCTCAACAACCGAGAGGAGGACACTGGAACCTCAGAAATACCGATACCGCATGTCCAAGACAAAGAAGAAGCCGCAACAGAAGGGTCGGAGGGGCGCAGCGATGGGAAAATCAATCCCGCGATCCCGGGCCTGCTCGAGGCTAGCACTCCTGTGCTTCTGGGCTTGGGGCGGAAGGACAGATGGGGAGGCCGAGACCCAGGCCAAGACAGACCCGGGGCAGAGGGCAACGGGCCTCCATGCTGGACTCCACCCCAGGGACCGGCCCTGCTGGCTCCGAGCGTGGGACAGGCTGACCACCCTCTCTCCCGGCCGAAGCTGGAGGAGGGAGGGGTCAGGTCCAGTCAGCAAGGGGACGGCCACGATGGGGCGTGACCCGCTGGCCCCAGGGCTGCAGGAAGACCTGGACGCCCAGTGCAGGGTTGGGTGGGGCGTCCCGTGGGGGCTGTCCTGCCTCTGCTCAAGAACCCAGGGGTCAGCGGGCTGGGCTGGGGGAGCTGTGGGCCCGGAGCCCTGTGGGAAGGGCGGTGGGAGAGGCCAGTCCGGGATGTGCCCACCCGGCTCACTCTGCTGGACGCGTTCAGACCCTCGTGCGGCCTGCTCTGCCCATGGTCCGCCCCGTGTCCCCCGTCTCGGCAGGGGCCCCTCCCACTCGGGGCTCTGCGCTGTGGCTCTGTGCCCTCAGCTGACCTCTACGGTTCCTTCCCCGTCTCTCTGTCTGAGGCTGAAACCCCTCCACCGTCCGGCTCCTCGTCCGCCATATAGAGACGAGCAGCACTCAGGTCTAGGGGGCACAGGTCCAGGGCACGTTCTGGGGAGGCTGCCCCTTGCCAACCTCACTCCCCAGACCACCAGAGCCCAAGGCTTGGTGCTGGGCAGGGAGGGGCCCATTGGGTTCCCAACCGGCAGAGCAGGGCTGGTCACCTGCGTGCAGAGGAGACCCTGGAAATGTGTCCGCACCAGGGCAGAGGGCCCAGACTCGCAGGCAGGGGGAGCAGGGCCGGGCTCCCAAGGGGCTCGGGCGGCCCTGGCCACGGGCAGTGATGGGGACCCAGAAAGGCCACTCCACGGCATCTGCCGAAGCTCTGAGCCTCCTCTCTGAGTGAGGTCGTGGGGCCTCCAGGCGGCCGGACTGAGGGCAGCCAGAGCCGAGAGGAGCCCTGGCCTCGGGGAGGGGCCCCAGAGGGGGCCCGCGTCCCCCCAGCGTCCTGCACTTGCTGCCCAGAGGGGCTCCGGACCGTCAGGACCGAACCCTGGTTGGAGCCTGGCCTCGTGGGCGACGCTGCTCCCTGGAGCCACAGGTGAGGTGAGGGGCCCCTCGCGGGTCTCACCTCCTCCCAGCTGCAGGCCTCGGCTTGGTCCCGTCCATGACTGGGCCCCAGTCTGCCTCCCCTGTGGACTCCACCCATCCGGCTGGACCTCTGAGACCCCCGCGGGCTCCTCTCACGGAGGCAGCCTGCGGGCTCGGGGCGCCTACCACGCTGGCCCTGAGGCTGGAGGGCAGAGGCCACTAGGGCTCCCTCCGGGAAGATCCCGGGAGACGGCCGGCCCACAGGCCAAGGAAGACGGGACTGGTGGAATGCGGGGGGCCCCCGGGGTAGGTGTACCTGGGGGCACCGAGTGAGGAAGGGAGGCGGTCAAGCTCCAGGCCGTCTAGGCAAGATGGCCCCTGGGCGGCTGTGCTTGTGAGGCCCGTTTCTGGGGACCTGGGGGCTGCAGCAAGGGCAACAGCACAGCGTCCTCCTCCCAGGGGGTCATCCACGCTCAACCCACCAGACTGTGACAGTGGGCTTGCACGGTTAAGACATCAAAGTTCTCCCGAGTTCAAAGATGTCAGAGGGCAGAGGTGAGGGGCCCCGAGTGCCCTGTCTGTAACCTCAGCCCCAGTGGGGGACGTGGAGGCCCCCTCCCAGTGGGGGAGCTGCAGGGTCCCCCTGCGGCCTGGCCAGCCCCTGCCCTGTTCTTGCAAAAGCAAAAGAAAACATTGAGGCCTCCCTGAGCAACCCCCCACCTCAAATAACCCGGACCCCGCACGGCGGGCCATCCGGAGGGGTTGTTTGCAACCCCAGGCCCACGGCAGAGCAAAGTAAATTCCTTGCTTTATGATGAGAAGGAGGGGAGGTGGCCCAGGGAGGAGGGAGACGGACGTGGGGAGACAGCGTTCGCTTGGTTTCCCTTCTCGGTTTCCAGGCCCTGGTGGCCTGGGTGCCAAGACCCCTGCCCAGCCCTGCCCGGATGCCAACCCCCGGGCCCTGGGCCCTGGCAGGGCAGAAGGCAGAGGGTGGGGGCAGGTGGCAGAGGGCTGAGGGGTAGGAGTGAAGCTGGCTGTCAGCCCAGCCACCCACCTAAAGCCCCCAGAGGAGGAAGGCCCCAAGGACAGCCAGGGTCGGGCTGGGCGTCAGGGGAGCAGGACCACAAGCTGCCGCACTGCAGAGGGCACGTGGAGATGAGGCTGGGCCAGAGGGCAGGCGCAGCCCCACAGCCCAGGGCCGGGAGTGGGCTAAGTGGCAGGACAGGGTCTTGCGGGCAGAGCTGCGCTGCCCAGCACCCGGCCCTGAAGGCGGAGCTGGAGGGACGGCCACTCTCTGCTCCCAGGGGCCCAGGCCTGGCCAGGCTCGTCCAGAGGTTCCAGGCCTGGGGGCCTCTTTTCTTGGCATATTCAGGGCCTGATGGGTGGGCAGCTGCAGAAGGAAATGGCAACCCACTCCAGTATTCTTGCCTGGGAAGTCCCACGGACAGAGGAGCCTGGGGGGCTGCATGCAGTCCATGGGTCACAAAAAGGTCGGAAACGACTTAGCAAGTGAGCGTGCATGCTCAGGTGGGCAGTGGGCCCTCTCTGGGGGCCCTCCCTGGGTATCTCACACCATGGGACCTCGCTGAGCCCTGCGGAGTGTGAGAGGACCTGAGGGAGGGGCAGAAGTCCCCTCCCCACCTCACCTCACGTGGCCCTTGAGGATGGGTCCATGCCCGAGCCCTATCCTGAGCCCCTCGGCCCCAGGAGGACGTGTCCGATGCAGGCACCCTGAGCACTGCCTCAGTGGAGCCAGCTCAGCCCAGGCTGGACAGGCCTGAGCCCCAGGGCCCCAGCAGGAGCCCCAAGGAGGACCCAGCGCCTGGGAGGGGAGGACTTGGCTGCCCTGTGATGGCCAGCAGCGCTGTGTCCAGGGAGACGTCGCAGGCGGCACTGAGCCTCACATCTGGGGGGAAATGTCCAAGCTGCCTGCGCCCCAGGGCAAAGCCCCCGGGGGAGAAGGAGGGGCAGCTGAAGGCCGGCCCTCCGGCCCAGCAGCCCCAAGCCAGGAGGGGGCTCCGGCGGGATTGCTCAGAGAGGAGGTGTGCGGCCCCCGCCCATGCCTGGGTGGCTGCTGGGGGCCAGCAGTGGGTGGACTTTGAAGACCCCCAAAGGCCCTCCCGCAGGAGTGAATTCTGGGGGCAGTTCCCCAGAGGGGGGTGCCCGGCCGGAAGGCGAGGCCTTTGGGGACCATGAAGACCTGTGACGGAAGCAGACCCCAGCCCACGCATTGCGAGTCTTCTTCAAGAAGGGACACGCACGCCCCCTACCTCACACGCGACAGGCAGCCGCTGTCCACCCCCATCCGCTCTGAGGAGGCGCCGGCCTTCCTGCCCAGAGGACAAGATAGGATCCTGAGCTCTGCCCCATGACCCTGGGGGGCCGGGCCGCGCCCCTCAGTGAGGCCGGGGGAGCACTCCCTCCCCGGGCTGACTCTGCTCCCCCACTGGCCCTGGGCCTCGGGGTCCTCATCTGAACACCAGGGGCACGGACCCGGCAGGGGTCCCTGTCCAGACCTGGAAATGCCATCACAAGGTGCCCGGGGGAGGGGCCTCGAGCGTCAGCGCCGGGGTGGGGTGAGACCGGAGAGCAGCTTGGGGGGCACTGTGCCGGGGGTCCCCCAGGGCATCAGAGGACAGAGGGGTTCTGGGGGCCGAGGGTGCTCTTGGTCACCCCAAAGTGGGCTCGCCAAGCCCTCCTAGGGCGGGCGCGCCCGTGACAGGCCTGCAAAGGGGGACTTCCCCACTTGCCGACCAGCAGGGCCGCTGAGAGATGACGGGGGCTCGAGGCAGGGCAGGAAAGTCGCTGTGCAGGTCTGCATGGCTGTCCCTACGGAGTCCCACGGGCCCGCGCCCCCGGCAGGCTTCTATTTCCTCCCGTCCTGGAGGCTGGAACCCCAGACCCAGGCGAGGGCAGGGCTGGTCCTCCTGAGGCCTCTCTCCTGGGCGTGTGGAGGGTCGTCCCCCCGTGCGTGCCTGTGTGTGAACCTCCTCTTCTTGTGAGGACCCCTGTCCTGGGGGATTAGCCCACCTTAGGGCCCTCACTCGAATGGGTTCTCTCTGTCAAGACCCCCGTCTCCAATCACAGGCTCAGTCTGAGTCCTGGAGGTCAGGACTCCAACATGCAAGACCCGTCACCAGAGAAGACGGCGAGGCCGCTGCTGGGGCCCGGGAAGGGGAGAGGGTGTCGTGTCTGTGCAGCCTGGGGAGGAGGGGGAGCCTGGGAGGAGAGGAGGGCTGCGGGCCCAGGAGCGGGGCCTGGGGAAGGGGCTCCCGAGAACCGAGCCCTGGGAGCCAAGCTGGGGCCAGGTGTGAGCCACGGGAAGGGGAGCGGAGCCTGCTGAGCCTCAAGGCCCAGGGACGGGGAGAAGCCGCAGGCACGGGGACGGCAGGGCGGGCGGGTGGGCCCAGCTGGGGGCTGGAGGCATGCTGTGGGAACCTGCTGAGTGCCAGGGGCCCTGGGCAGAGGCAGAGGGGCCGCCCCAGGACTCAGACCCCCCTCACACAAGCTCCGGAGTCCGTGTTGGCAGGTGGGGCCCAGCCTGGGGATGGGGTGGGGGGTGCCGTGTGCGCCCAGCTGACCTCTCCCCTCAGCAGCCCCCAGGCACCCCCGAGGGGCCCCGTGTGGGCTTAGACAAAGGAAGCAGCTCACGAGGACCTTTCCTCCACAAGAGCTCATCAGCTCATCAGCAGAGCCCAGATGGAAAAACCCGCCTCCGTGGAGCGCCTCGGGGTTGGGAATGATTTCTTTCTGGAAATATGTGGCCTGAGGGGTGAGACAGAGGACAGCCCGGGATGCTCCTAACAGAGATGGGGGTCTCCACTGGCTGATAGCCCCTCCTTCCCAGGACCCTCGTCTCCTCACGGACCCCCTCTACCCTCCACCCCACCACCAGCTGCCCTAACTCTCCGTGCCGTGGGACAGACGGTCTGAGCCCAGGTCCCAGGAGGGCTTGCTGTACCCAACCAGCAGAGCCACGGGGCCGGGTGGCCTCCACGCGTGCCCCCCACAGTCGCCTCTGCCACCCCAATCCCCCACCCCCCTGCTACCCCAGGAGCAGCGGGTCCGCTCCCAAGGCAGGCGTGTCCCCACCAGGTGGGGGCTCTGCTCCAGGAGTCTGTGGGGCCCAGGCCCCCGCAGCCTTGTGGCTCCACACACCCAGGGGTGCTGGAGACGCCCCCCGTCTCGCTGGGACAGAGGAGAGGCCGAGGGTCCTTCTGCAGACCCGGACGGAAGCGCACTGCCCCTGCCGCCCACACGCCCTGCCCTTCTCCCTGCGGGGTGCCCGTCTTGTGTGGGGCTGGAGCCCCTTCTGCCTGCACACCCCGGCCCTCTGCTCCCTGCCCAGGCCTCCCACCATCCTCGCGAGGCAGCCGCCTGGTCTTTGCAGGCGGGCCAGGACCCCGCCTTCGTCCAGGACCATGACCATGCCCAGTCGGCCGCTCCGGGGCTCCCAGACTGGCCGCTCTGCTGATGGTGGGCAGGGGACCTCCTTCCCTGAGTCTGTCCTCAGGGAACTCACAGTCCATGCAGGAGAAAAGGCTCAGATGGGGTCATTAAAGTGCCAAGCACAGCCGCCACCCCCCCAGCTGTGAGAAGGGCAGGAGAGCGGGCCTGCAGGGGGCCTCTGGGACAGGCTCAAAGCCTCCCCGAATCTGGGCCTGCGTGTCACACTCTTGGGGCAGAGAGGGGTCTCAGATGCGTGAGAACCAGAGCCGGCAGGCCCTGGTGTGAGTGTGGGAAGGGAGACAGGGCAAGAAGCCCTACTCCTGGGCCAGCCCCAAGGGCAGGGAGGACAGAGGGGAAGCTTGGCCTGGAGGCGGCCGCGGGCCTGCCTGGCCTCCCAGCCCCGGGCCCCCGACGTGTAGCCTCAGTCTTCAGGAATGTCCTGTCCTTGGCGGGAGCTGCCAAGGAAAATGGACGGGGCCCAGGGGCGGGGGCCCAGGCAGGTGGCTGGCGGCTCTGACACTTTCCTGGCCCAGGCCTGCGTCCCCTGTGGACACTGCTCTGAGGCCGTGGGGCGCTCCTGCATCTGGGGGTGTGGGAGTGTGGCCAGGCCTCCAGCCATCTGCTGAGGCTCCCCCTTGGAGGGCCGTGCTGAGATGTCTAAAATATTTGTTTTGCAAAGGATTAACTTCCAGATGATTCTAGAAGGAGCTGGGAACAATGGCCCCGGCTACAGCAGGAAGGCCCTTAATCCCCGCTTGGGATCTGGACCAGGGCAGCACCTCCGTACCTTGAAAAGATGAAGCCAAGCTCAACCCCTCGGGCACTCGTTCACTCATTCATTCAACAAACACCTCCGCTGCGACACAGACCTGCAGGAAGGGGCTCGGGGCCCCGCCTGGCCAAGTGCTCGGCCAGCAGCACGCAGGGCAGCCGCGTCGCCCATCTTGCAGCCTCTCTCACATACGCCCCCTGCATCCTGGCCCCCATTCCCGCGGAAGCGTCAGTCCCCCCCTCCCACTCCCTTCCCATCGCCCTTGGGGGGGTCGCTTGGGAGAGGGGAGAGGCTGGACGCCTCTCCTCCATGAGGCTGCTGTGTGCAGAGGTCTCCAGTCCCTGGTGTCTGGTCCGCGGGGTCCACGGGCACTTGTCAAGAGGCAGGGTCACCAGGGGTTGGAGGACGGGGGTCAAGGAGAAGAAGACCCCCCTGGACCAGCCAGGCGGGGGCCAGTCTGCGAGGGAGCGGGGAGAGGCCCAGAAGACAGGCTGTCTCTGCGGGCATGTCGGGGGTGGCGATCAGGGTCCCAACACCAGTCAGCGGAGAAGACCATCAGGCCGCGGCCAGCAGCGTGGCCCTGGGCTCTGCGTCCCCTAAGGACACACTGTCTGGTCTAAGCGCCACGCTGTGGGCTGAAGGTGGAGTGAGCATTCTACCACGGATGCAGATCAAACGACAGGGGATCTTTTTAGGCAGCTGACTTTGGTGGTGGCGGAGGCCTGGGTGGTCCAGGAGGCACCGGTGCTCCTGCTCTGGGCTGGGCCTGAGGCCGGCAGGGCAGGCACTTGAGAAGATGAACAGGGAGCGGGAGGGGGCCAGGGTGGACTCTGCCCACCGGGTCCTGCATGGTTACCCACCTTTGCTACACGGGACCTGGACTTCTGGGCCATAGGAATTAAGGGAGGGCGGGCATGAGGCCTGAGCTAGGCCATGAGGTCCATCTCCGGGACCTTTGCTGGGGTCACTGAGAAAGAAGCCTTCTTTGCACTGAAGCCTATCCATCTGCTGGGGCGGTGGTAATAGAACAAGATAAAAGAAAACTCAAGAAGAGGGTCTTCCACGTGTAAGCTTGCAAAGGAGGAACAGAGCCCTCCTACGACTGTTCGGCTTCCAGCTGCTGCTGCTGCCAAGTCACTTCAGTTGTGTCCGACTCTGTGTGACCTCAGGAGTTCACCAGAATTTCTACTTTCATCATCCTACCAGCATGTGGGGACTTCTACCTCAGATAAGAGAATGCTCAGGTTGTGTATCTACTAAAGGCCCCCGTCTCTACAGATGTGGGGATGGTCATTTGTTTTGTGACCTTGGTTCTTTGATGGGTTCACAAAAATCTGTCTGTCCAGCTTTCTTCTTGTGGTCAGGATGGGACTTAGGTGGTTCAAGCTCTTAGGTTTAAGCGCAGCTTAAAGTTCATCCCCTATCCCCAGTCCTGGAGGCAGGAAGTCTGAGGTCAAGGAGTCCCAAGGCCGCAACCTCTCCCCTAAAGGCCGCAACCTCTCCCCTAAAGGCCGCAACCTCTCCCCTAAAGGCTTAGGGGAGGGTCCTTCCTGCCCCTTCCAGCACTAGGAGCCCCAGGCATCCCTGGGCTTGTGGTTGCATCACCCCAGTCTCTGCCTCCATCCTCACCTGGCCCCTCTGCGCCCTGCTCTCTTCTATCACTTCTAAGGACACTTGCCATTGGATTTAGGGCCACCTGAGTAACCCAGGATGTCCTCCACTGAGATCCTTCATCACAGCTGTGAAGATTCTCCTCCCAATACGGCCACACTCACAAATTCAGGGATTTGTTGTTCACTCACTCAGTCGTGTCCAACTCTGTGACCCCATGGACCACAGCACACCAGTCCTCCCTGTCCATCATTATCTCCTGGAGCTTGTTCAAACTCGTGTCCATTGAGTGAGAGATGCCATCCAACCATCTCATCCTCTGTCATCCCCTTCTCCTGCCCTCAATCTTTCCCAGCATCAGGGTCTTTTCCAAGGAGTCAACTTGGGGATGAGGACGTGGCCATGTCCTCTGAGGGCCTCTTCTGCTCACTAGAGATGCTGTGCTGCAGTGGACGCTGCCCTGGGGATGGATAGTCTCTGAAAGCAAGAAAAAATAGGTATCAGGGCGGGGAGCTGCAAAGGGCTTGTGGGGGCCCAGCTCTGGGATCCGGCTGAACCCAGTCTGACTTGAGAGCCTGCCTCTTGCAGCCGAGTCTGATGGGTCTCTGTGTGGGTCACAGAGGGAGGAAGAAAAGGATGGGGTGGAGGTCGGTTGCCTAGGAAGGGGCCCTGGAGGGCCTGCCCAATGCCTGACCAGGCCACTCTGCCCGTGGGACCAACGGCCATCGGGAAAACTGGCCCACCCTCATTCAGGCAGCAGAGATGCCCTCCAAGGGTCAGAACAAATGGCCTTCCTTTCTGACCATCGGCCGAGCCCCGCTTCCAGGAGAGGGTGGGCTGGGTGTCGTGCCGTGAGGAGGCCAGGAAGAGGCTGCCACTGGGTCCAACGGGCACCAAGGACCAGGCCTGTCTGGGCGGCAGCTGGGAAGGAGGAGAGAAGGTTCTGGCAGGAGCCGGAGGCGGGAGCCAGGGCTCACGGGGGTGTTAGGACAGCCCCGTGACTGTACCTGAACACGGCGGCCGGGCGGCCATGCAGACCGGTGAGTGAGGTGCGGGTCTGTGCTGGCTGGGCTTACGGTGGGGCAGCAGCTCCAGGCCCAGACGGAGGCGGACGCTCAGCTGGGCGGCACACCACACAGGAGACAGAGCCCTGCGTCCTGAGGAGCCCGCGGGCCAGGCTGGGGCGCACGTGCCCCTGGCCGGCCGGCTCAGCTCCCTGAGGCTGCATCGCCCCCCTCTCCTGCCTTCCGTGTGCCCAGCCCCAGGGTGGCATCCCCTCGGGCCGCTGGCAGGAAGGTGCACGGGCTGGTACCACCACACGGTGACAGGCCCGAAGGTCAGCGCCCGTAGGAGTTGGCCGAGGAAGCAGGCGGGGCCTCCCCGGGGCGACCTGCGAGCTGAGTGGGAAGGGGCTGGGGGTGACATCCGGGTTAAAGGGCGCGGTCACAGCCTGGAGGCCAGGGAGGCCAGAGCGGCCGAGGGCGGATCCCAGAAGCCTTGGCAGCCCCGGTGAGAAGCGAGCACGGGGTCCCTGATACACGCGGGAGGTCAGCGCCAGCGAAGCCGGCACCCAGAGAGGAGGTCGGTGCCCCGTGGAGGTGTCGCTGAGTCCCGCCAACGGGATGCGGGGGTAGGTGGTTCGGCCTGTGAAGGTGCAGTGACTGCCTCCTCGATGACCGGATTTGGAAGATGAGGGGGCAAGGGAGAGAGTGATGAGGATGCGACCACTTCCACGAAGGAAAGACTGAGAGAGGCGGGGTGGAGGAAAGAGCGGCTGTGACTGGGGCTGGTGGGCTGGAGGCACACGCAGGGCGCCAGGCGACACACCCGGGCCTCGTGAGCCCTGAGGCTTGAGCATCTGGGAGTCTGAGGGCCTGGGAGGCAGGGTGCAGGCGGTCGGCAGGGCTGTGCGTGAGCCGCGGGGCGTGAGGGGTGAGGGCAGCCCAGGGCCTGCGTTGTTCGTGGCCCTGGGGCCTGTGCCATCCGGGGTCGCCTTGGCTGTGCCCCAGCCCGAGGGCCCAGCTGACCCTCCGCCCTGAACCCTTCGCCACGCCCGCCCCCTCCCCATTCTCCTGCTCTCTGCCCCTCCAGACGCAGTGACGCGCCTTTGTTCGGATGGACGGAGCTCCCGGCCCCGTCACTCTCAGCTCTTCAGCTGAGTCACTCTCAGCTCTTCAGGGAAGCCCGCCGGGCACCAGCAACAGAGGTGGCCCTTGTGCTCCCCTCCTCCTGCCCCAGGGCCTCTCTCTGACACCTGCTCCAGGCACTCGGGTGGCAAGCCCCTCTCCACCCACCACTAAGCCCGTAGGTGACTGGAGGGCGACGACACTGCAAGACACCAGTCAGCACTTTCCCCCAGCTTCTCGGCGTCAGCAGCACTTCCCGTGTTACCTGCCCCAGAAGTAGTACTGAGCACTTGGTGGTACTGAGCACTCGGGTAGATGTGCACGCCTACCTGGCAGCTGAAAGGGGCACGCTGGGTCCCCAGGACCCAGCTCGGCGGTTGCAGTCTAGGCACCAGTTACGTTTCTGCTGGCTTGGCCGCTAGACTGCAGTAGCTTGGGGCCCGGGGGCCAGCCAGGAGCCCCTGGCCCACACTCAGGTGAGGGGCAGAGGGTGGAGCCGCCTCCGCTCTGGCACGCCCTGAGTGCTACTTCGGGGCACACGGCGGTGATGGAGACGCGTATGGCGGGACACCGGTCCAGCCTGGGGCTGGAGACGCTGGCAGCACAGGCGTGAGACTGCCAGAGAGAGAAGGTCTGTCCAGGATGGCCCACCGCCCTGGACTGGCCATGCCCGAGGCCGCGTCTGCTGGCGATCCTCAAGCTCCTCCTGGTGCCACCCCACACGCCAAGAGCAGCACCCACTGTTGTCACACCAAGACCAGGCTAACACCAGAGGCCCTGGAGCCTGGCAGCCTCTCCACTGGGGAGCCCACTCTAGCCTTTGAGATTGGACGGCTCAAGTCTACCCTCTCCTCCAAGTCCTTCCACAGAGATGCAAATAACCCATTAGGATGCAAACAGGCGGAGGTTGCTAATACCTCCCATTTTCCCCCAAGGGCATCAGTGAGCAGAAACGGTGGCTACCCACCCCAAAAACGTGTGCATCTAAACCAGAAGGACTCCCAGATGGGCCCCGGCTTGGTGACCGGAGAGTGGGCAGAAGGGCCCACAGGAGTGCCCCGGGTCCGCCCAGGAACCCATGTGATACAGCGAGCCTGACCGCAAGGGACAGCGGGCCTGGGGCGCCCCCACCTGCACCCGCAGTACAGTGACAGCAGGTCCATGGGTGCAGACAGGGAGGCCCTGCCCCATGGTGGATGTGACCGGGAGCCCAGGGGAGGACTGTCCAGGGACAGGACACTGAGTCCAGAGGAAAACCCTTCCCGCATGGCCTTCAGCAGCCCAGGGCTTCTGGGGCCTGCCTTGTCCAGCATAAAGAGTATTTTGGGGTCTTCTCCCTTGGTCTTGGGCTGACCTCCCAGCCCCATTTCCTCTACGAGAATTTCTGAGAGGTTGTGGGTGTGGAGACAGACGCAGCCGCGAGGCGGCGGTGCAGGTTCACACATCACCACCCAAGGTGGCTGCGATGGGGTCTGCCCACCGCGGGATCCACCTGAGCGGCATCCCGGGTCCGCCGACACCGGATACCACAATGGTCCACGAGGGTCACCAGGGAGATGGGATGCCCGTCTGAGCTACCCCGTGTCACCCCAAGTCAGCCCGGGCTGCACGGCTGAAGATGGGAGAGGAGAAGGAGCACTCGGGGACAATGAGGGGTCCCTATGCCTGGAGCAACGCGGAGCCGACTTCAGAGATTCTTTCTATGGGACCTTCGGCAGCCCAGGGTGCTGGGCGCCGCCTTGCCGAGGGTGGGAGGATTTCACAGCTCTTCTCTCTTTGTCTTGAGCTGACCTGGCCAGCCCGTCACAGCCCTTAAACAGAAACCAGCGGCTGTGAGTGTGGGGACAGAAGCGGCCGCGAGGCGGCGGTGCAGGCTCACACATCAGCGGCTGGGGTTTGCCCACGCGGCATCCCAGGTCCAGACGCGCAGCCATAATCGGCGGTGGGCCCGGGGGTCACAAGGGAGACAGGGCGCTTGTCTGAGCCTCCCAAGGTGCCAGGTCAGGCCACACTGCAGGTTCAACCACACACACACACACACACACACACACACACCCGCCTCCCCACCGAATCCCAAGGTGTGGGACGTATGTCACGTCTTCTCGGCAGGAGGATGGCAGCCTGTGCCACCAAAACCTGGACTTGTGCTTCCAGTCCAGCCTACTGCCTCCCCAGACAGTCCTCCCAAATTCTGGGTCTTTTATTGAGCCACATCCGCCTTCCAGAGGAATAGGAGACCCTAACAGCCGGTCATTAGCATCTCCATGCCATTCACTGAAATGCTAAAGGTCTGGGCGTGTTGCTGCCTCTGGGCTTAGCCACGGTGGGTCTGCTGGTCGCCCAGTCGCCCGAGTGCTGCCATCAGTGTGGGTTTCATCAGGTACCCTAGTGTCTTGGGGTCATGAAGGGGTGGGCATCTGGGCTGGGCAAGCATGCTCAGTGGCTGTTTAGGTCCACACACTGTGTGCTGGGACCCACACGAGACCTGGGAGGTGCATTTCCCAACTGACAGGAGCCCCCGGGTCTGCTCTGGAGCCCATGTGCTGTTGGGTGTGGACCCCACTGCACCCTAGTCACCAAAGCGGGGGACAAGTGGGGGTAGGGGAATAAAGGGCCTTATATCTGGGGTGACAGGGACCTGATGGGGAGGCTGGATGAGGCACAGCCCTAGTTCCAAAGGGACCCCTCCTGCACCAGACCACTGGTGACACAGGGCCCTGGGCACCGCCCAGGACAGAGGACCCCGGGGTCCTTGCCGCTGTATCAGGGGCCACCTCCTTAGCTAGTTGCACCCCAAATAGGGCTAAGTGACTGTGGGTGTGGAGACAGATGCAGCCGCGAGGCGACGGTGCAGGCTCACACATCACCACCCAAGGTGGCCGCAGTGGGGTCTGCCCACCGCGGGATCCACCTGCGCGGCATCCCGGGTCCGCCGACGCCGGATACCGCAATGGTCCACGAGGGTCACCAGGGAGATGGGATGCCCGTCTGAGCTACCCCGTGTCACCCCAAGTCGGCCCGGGCTGCACGGCTGAAGATGGGAGAGGAGAAGGAGCACTCGGGGACAATGAGGGGTCCCTATGCCTGGGGCGACGCGGAGCCGATTAGAGACTCTTTCTATGGGGCCTTTGGCAGCCCAGGGTGCTGGGCGCCGCCTTGCCGAGGGTGGGAGGATTTCACAGCTCTTCTCTCTTTGTCTTGAGCTGACCTGGCCGGCCCGTCACAGCCCTTAAACAGAAACCAGCGGCTGTGAGTGTGGGGACAGAAGCGGCCGCGAGGCGGCGGTGCAGGCTCACACATCAGCGGCCGGGGTTCGCCCACGCGGCATCCCGGGTCCAGACGCGCAACCATAAACCGCGGTGGGCCCGGGGGTCACAAGGGAGACAGGGCGCTCGTCTGAGCCTCCCAAGGTGCCAGGTCAGACCACACTGCAGGTTCAGCCACTCACACCCACACCCACCCCCCCCAACACACACCCGCCTCCCCACCGAATCCCAAGGCGTGGGACCTATGTCATGTCTTCTCGGCAGGAGGATGGCAGCCTGTGCCACCAAAACCTGGACTTGTGCTTCCAGTCCAGCCTACTGCCTCCCCAGACAGTCCTCCCAAATTCTGGGTCTTTTATTGAGCCGCATCCGCCTTCAAGAGGAATAGGAGACCCTAACAGCCGGTCATTAGCATCTCCATGCTGTTCACTGAAATGCTAAAGGTCTGGGCGTGTTGCTGCCTCTGGGCTCAGCCGCGTAGGGTCTGTGGTTCACCAGAGTACCCCATCAATGTGGGTTGTAATAGGCACCCTAGTGTCCTGGGGTCCTTAACTGGTGGGGATCTGGGCTGGGTAAACATTCTCAGAAGCTGGTCATTTCTCCACACCATACTCTGGGACCCACACGAGACCTTGGAGGTGCATTTCCCAACTGACAGAGCCCCCTGGATCTGCTCTGGAGCCCATGCGCTGTTGAGTGTGGACCCCACTGCACCCTAGAGTCATAGCCCCAGGTCACCAAGGCGGGGGACAAGTGGGATGGGGGAATAAAGGGCCTTGTATCCAGGGGTGACAGGGACCTGATGGAGAGCCTGGGTGGGGAACTGCCCTAGTTCCAGAGGGACCCTTCCTGCACCAGACCACTGGTGACACAGTGCGCAGGGCAGAGGATCCCAGGGTCCTTGCTGCTGCATCAGGGGCCACCTCCCTAGCTGGTCTCACCCCAAATAGGGCTGAGTGGTTGTGGGTGTGGAGACAGAAGCAGCCGCGAGGCGGCAGTGCAGGCTCATACATCGCCGCCCAAGGTTGCCGCGGTGGGGTCTGCCCACCACGGGATCTGCCTGCGTGGCATCCCGGGTCCACCCAGGCTGGATACCGCAATGGTCCACAAGGGTCACCAGGGAGATGGGACACTTGTCCGAGCTACCCCGTGTCACCCCAAGTCGGCCTGGGCTGCACTGATGAAGTTGGGAAAGGAGACAGAGCACTCGGGGACAACGAGGGGTCCCTATACCTGGGGCGACGCGGAGCTGAGTTCAGAGAGAGACTCTTTCTATGGGACCTTCGGCAGCCCAGGGTGCTGGGCGCCGCCTTGCCGAGGGCAGGAGGATTTCGGGGGCCTTCTCTCTTCGTCTTGGGCCGACCCGACAGACCCATCACAGTCCTTGAACAGAGCCCAGGGCTGCGGATGTGGGGACAGAAGCGGCCGCGAGGCGGCAGTGCGGGCTCACACATCAGCAGTGGGGTTCGCCCACGCGGCGGCCCGGGTCCGTGCGCGCCCGGCCAGAGACTTCAGTGGTCTGCACAAGTCATCGCGGCGACCCATGAGGGTCAGAGAGGGAACGGGCACTCATCTGAGCCACCTAAGGTGCCCAGTTGGACCACACTTCAGCTTCAGCCACAGGTCCCTCTCCCCCCCCACCCACTGAAGTCTCATGGTGTGGGACTGAAGTGACATTTCCCTGGCATGAGAAGGGCAGCCTGTGCCACTAAAGCCTGGACTTTGTGCTTCTAGCCCAGTGTACTGTCTGCCCCCGTCCCCGCCCCCACCCCAGAGAGACCTCCCAAACTCTGGATCTGTTATTGAGCTGCATCTGCCTTCAAGGGGAGCCTCCACCCCTAACAGTCGGTCATTAGCATCTCCATGCAGCTCGGCTGTTTGAAATGCTAAAGATCTGGGCGTGCTGCCGCCGCTGCCGCTGGGTTCAGCCGCGGCTGGTCTGCTGGTTGCCGGAGCACTGCCACCAAAGTGGGTTGCAGCAGGCACTCTAGGGCCCTGGGGTCATTAACGGGCGGGGATCTGGGCTGGGCGGGCGTGCTCAGTGGCTGGTCATTTCTCCACGCCACGCTCTGGGACCCTCACCGTCTCAGGGTCGTGGGTTTCCCGACCGATGGAAGCCCCCTGAGTCTGCCCTGGAGCCTGTGTGCCGTTGGAAGTGGGCCCCACAGCACCCTAGAGACGTGGCCTCCTGTGACCAGGGTGGGGACAAGTGGGGATAGGGGAGTAAAAGGTCTTGTCTGGGGGTGACAGGGATCTGAAGGGGAGCCTGGGTGACGCACAGCCCTAGCTCCAGAGCGACCCCTCCTGCACCAGACCCCTGGGGGCACAGGGCCCCGGGCACTGCCCGCCCAAGGCAGAGGATCCCGGGGTCCTCCCCGCTGCACCAAGGGCCACTCCCTGGCTGGTCGCCCCCCAAATAGGTCTGAGTGGTTGTAGGTGTGGAGACAGACGCGGCCGCGAGGCGGCAGTGCAAGGGCGAAAGTCACCGCCCGCGGCCGCTGTGCCTGAGGAATGATTACGGCCAAATGTGGGAGTCTGCCCACGGCAAAGTCTAGGGTTTTCTCACATAAATCTGACGGTTCACCCATGTCCAAGGCTGGGATTTTTCCACAGAGATCTGGGGGTTCACCCATGGTCAAAGCTAGAGTTTTCCCACAGAAATCTGGGGGTTCACCCATGGTCAAGGCTAGAGTTTTCCCATGTAAATCTGGGGGTTCACCAACAGCCATGGTTGGAGTTTTCCCACACAAATCTGGGGGTCCACCCACGGTCAAAGCTGGAACTTTCCCATGTCACTCTGTGGGCTCACCCAAAGTGAAGGATAGAGTTTTCCCATGTAAATCTGGGGGTTCATCCATAGCAAAGGCTGGCCATCAGGCATGTCCAGGAGAGCAGGGTCATCCCAAGGCCCTAACTGAGGTGCACTCAGACCTGAAGAGCTCTGGGTCCCTTGCTGGGGCATGCCCCCCACCTCATGGCCCCATCACCGTAGACGTGGTGGCCAAACCCTCCAGACTGCTGGTTCCCAAAGACCCCCATGAGGCCTAGGTGGTAGCCCCAGGGATGGGGTGGCTGGGGGCTCAAGGCTCTGTTCTTTGTCTGGACTCTGGATGTGAGCTGCGGCTGCAGCGGGCGGGGAGGCTGTCAGGCTCACCGCCCCGGCGCGCCTGCGAGCGCAGAGGACAGAGGCACGCCTGGCCCTGACGTGGGACCGACCGTGGGGGCGACGGGACGGGGCTCCCCGGCCACGCTGGAGACCCTGCCTCACTCAGGGTGCAGTGCTCACAGCAGGCTCCATTGGCCAGATGGCCCTCAGGCGGGAGAGTCGGCCCCCGCCAGCCCGCGAGACCCGGAGAACTTCCCTTGGCCGCCCTGAGCCCCGAGGCCCGCACCCCGCACCCCCACACCGCGGGCTCTGGAACCACGGTGTGGTCTCAGCCACAGCGGCAGAAGGAGGCGACTCTGAAGTCCCACGGGGCATCTGGCGGCTCCCGCTCAGATCTCTGTCCGGGGGCAGCGCGTGCCCCTGGGGGCTGGGCGGCAGCCGCCTGCAGGACACGGTGTGGGGGGGGGGCGCTCGGGAACAATGCCAGAGCCTCCCCACCGGATGCCAAAGGAGGGGTGCGGGGATGGCCCTCTTTGGAGAATTCCAGGACGGGTGAGGTACGTGCGCTGGACCGTCCCGGGTGGGGGCGGGCCTCGCGGGGGCCCCCACACGGTCCCCGTGCTGATTGGCTGGTCGGGCGGGGGCGGGGATGCTGGGCGGGGCCGCCTCCAGTTAGAAAAAGCCCGGGCTAGGGCCCGAGGAGCAGGGTGTGGGAGGGGGGTGGTGGGAGGGATGGGGGGGCACGGGGGAAACTGGGGAAGCGGGGGAGCGGAGGGGTAACCGGGGGAATATGGGGAAGTGGGGTGCAGGGAAGTTTGCGTGGGGTGGGCCAAGGATCACCTTGGACATCTGGAGCCTGGCAGGAGCGGACTTGTGAAGGGGCTGGCTTGGGGAGGGCCGCGGGGTGCTCGGGAGCCTTTTGGGGATCATTTTTTGCTCCCGGGCGCCCCGCAGGCCGGGCAACATCTGCGTGGGAGGGTAAAAGACCCAAGCTAGCTGCGTGGAGGAGAAGAGGGGGGAGCCAGGCATTCATCCCGGTCAATTTTGGTTTCAGGTCGTGGCGGCTGGTGGACAGGGGAGCTGCAGAGAGGCTCGCCCGGGAGCCGGGGCCGTGGAAGTGTCGCTGGCAGCCGTGGGCAGGGGAAGACAGCGCTCTGCCGGCCAGGTGAGTCCCCTTCTCCTCCCTGGGTCTTGCTCTCCTGGCCTCCTGCAGAAGGAGGTTTTGGAGAGCGAGGGCCAGCGAGGCGGAGAGGCTGACCTCCCGGCAGAGCAGCAAGACGCAGGCTGGTCAGGCAGCACAGGTGATACCGTCTCAGGGGGAGCTGAGACAGAGCGGGCTGGGGGGCCGCAGGCCGCCCCAGGTGGCAAGGGCATTTCCAGAGAGTCCGGCGGGAGCTCAGGAGGCAGGGCTGCCAGCACATGTAGGGGGCACCCAGGTCCCGGGGTGAGCAGGACAGGGCGGGGACTCAGGACAGAGGGGTTCCCAGCCGCCACTTCACCCACTGCAATTCATTTAGGAGCAGGTTACAGGAGCGGCTCCGGCCAGGCGTTCTCAGGCCTGAGCCGGAGCCTCGAGGGCTGGAGAGAGAGAGAAGGCAGCGCAGTGCGCGGGCAACCGCGGCGGGATGTCACCTGGGGGGCGGTGGCCGCAGGGACAGGCCCGGAGAGATACCCGCAGCAGGGAGGCTGCGCGGGCCCAGCCCGCGGACGCTAGCCCCACGCGGCACTGCGGCCTGGGGGCCACGCGGGAGGGCCCCAGTGCACTTAGGGACACTGGGGACACTTGCCGCGAACCGCGGGCCCCTGGGACGGGCAGGAGAGACAGGACAGCACCCAGGGGAGCCAAGGACATGGGCGGGACCAGGCTAGGCGGGGCGGGGGGGGCGGCGTGAGTGTGCATTCTCGGGGGGGAGGGAGGTCGGGCGCAGGCAGGGGCAAGGGGCCGGAGCCGGGCACCGAGCTGGTGGGAGGGGCACTGGACTTCGAGCTCGTGGCCAAGGCGGGCTTCTGCGGGCGATGACGGAGCGGGATCGGTGCCTCTGAGCTCGGACCAGAGACGATGGTGAGTGTCCAGCCCGCTGCCCTCCTGATGCCCTCGGCTGCCTCTGCCCACCCAGTCAGCGCCCCCCTCTCTCTCTCCCTGCCCACAGCCACGTCTTAGTGGGGTGGTCGTGCCTGCCAGTCACGGAGGCCGGGCGGCCAGGACGTGCGCAGAGTGATATGATGTGGTCCGGCGTGATGGAGAGAGTAGGTGGGACCGTCCAGCCTACCAGGTGAGCGCAGACGCGGGCTGTGCCCCCAGCCCGGGCCCTCCGACCCGCACGCGGCCTCACGCGCGCCTCTCTCCTGTAGAATACTGTCAGCTGGCCCCGCGAGGAGTCGGAAAATCTCTGTTCTTTTAGTCTCCTGAAGGAGCAAACACAGTACTGCTGCTCTTCAGACCCCCAGAACCCTCCAGATGACAAGGTGAGAGGTCCCTGCCACACGCGGGGGGGCGGCTCGGGCCCCAGGGGCGGGCACTCACACTCTCCCATCCCCGCAGAAATGGTGCTACCCAGATCATGCCTGGGACTTGGAACACGGACTTCTTCAAGTCTTTCTAGCTCTGACTCGAGAATATGCTGCATTTTGGAACCACTATACACCTTAACTCAGGAACCAGCTCTGGAAGGTACTTGCCTCTCAAAGCCCCCTCTGCCCAGCCTGTCCTGCCAGACCCCACCTCACGCCTCGTCTCTGTTCGCAGGTTGATCTAAAGGAACGGACGACCCACACCACCGGAAGAGCAGCCCCCGCGGCGACACCCACCCTGGCCCGGCGACTCCATCTCTGCGGCCAACCCCTGCCACAGCCCCAAGACCACCAACAGCCTCCCTCCCTCCTTTTCCTCCTTTTCTGTCTCTATTTTCTGATCTTTGCTGTCCTTTGCTCAGGAGACTCAGAGCGTTCAGAGCCCCGTTCCCCTCGTCCCTCTTGAATTAATTTGCACTAAAAGTCGTTTGCACTGGTTGGGGTTCTGGAGCCAGCCCTGGTCTCTGAGCGTGTGTAAGCGTGTGTGTGTGCCCACTGCTGAATGTGTAGGCCTCCTCGGCCCGTGCCCCCCACCCAGCACCCCGCCCACCCTTGGGGGTGACTGGGAGGGGGCCCGACTGAGGGGCCCGAGTGCGAGGGGCCCCGCCCTCCCACACCTAGTCTGGAGGCTCCGAACATCAGGAGCACACCAAGCATTTCACTGTGTGTCCATCTCGCTCATGTCCCTCCCTGCCAGGGCCTCCCCAGAAGCCCTGGATTCATCAATAAACTCAGTTACAGGAATTTGTCTCAGGAGTCTTGCATTTGGGATGAACGGGGAGGGGGCTGGGGGGGAAATGGGGCCAGGGGACATGAGAAGGCACGCGGGCCGCAAGGGGCCAGACACATGGGTGGGGACACACGGGAGGGGAGGGGGACAGCCTGGGGCGGGAACACAGGGGGGCCTGTGGACCCGAGGGGTGGGCCATGAACGGGCCGGGGAGGGGTGGGCCATGAACGGGCTTGTGACACGGGGGGGGGTCCTGTGGGAGAGGCGGCCGAGGGGGCCGGGACTTCAGGGACTGCGGCAAGCAACACGTGGGGACTGGGTGAGGGGCAGGAGGACCCGGGGACCCTGCAGGGGGAACAAAGGGGCCGTCAGCCCTGAGAGAGCCCCTCCCACCCACGATACCCAGGCCACCATGAGCCGCCAGTCAGACCCCCAAGTCCTGAATCTAAGAAGCTGCTTTCTAGAATCGTCCAGGAGAGTGGGCTTGACGTGGGATCAGGCAAGCCGCAGAGCTGGCAGGAGGCGGGCCACGCCTCCAGGAAGCCCACCGCCCCCTCTCATCCCCAGCACTGCAGGCCCAGAGTGCTGGGCTGGGGCACAGAGGCCCCCTCTCCCCATCCTCTGCTGTGCTGAGCGGGGAGGGGGCGCTGAGGGGGGCTACAGGCAGGAGGTCCGTGGAATCTGCTTGGCTGCAGTGGGGGGCAGAACGGGGCTGGGGGCTGAGCGCTCATCAGGCGGGCAACAGTGGGGAGCAGTAGGAGGGGGTGAGGCTGCGGGAAAGGGGGGCATACAGAGACAGCCTTCCCCGGGGCCGCGTCCTGCTGGCGTCTGGCCTTGGGGTGCGCCTGGGGTTCACGGGCAGCCCCCGCCTGCGTTTGGGGCCCCTGTCCGGGTACGAGGCAGCAGCTGGCCAGAGCCGCCCCTGCCTCTGAGCCCCCACCCCCACCCCAGGCCTCCCAGCTCCTGGGCGCCAGGCGCGACGCTGGGAACCCTTGGAAGGAGGGCTGGGTCCTTGGCCCCTTCCCGTGCTCAGGGCAGTCAGGAAATGCCTTGCGGGCCGACTGACCGAGAGGAGATAGCAGAGGCCTGGGAGACCCCCAGCTCGTGCCTTTCCCAGCGTCCAGGCGGCCGGCCCTTGGCTGCCCTGGCTCCAGCCCCAAGAGTCGCCCCCACCCCCCACACACTCCCCACGGGCTCTGTATCTGGCCTCTCTGGGCCCAGCTCCCCCCGAGCGGAGACGTGCAAATTCCAGGGCTGCAAGGGGGGACAGTCCCAGACCAGCCGGCCGGGTGGTCGGCACCGCTCGCTGGGATGAAGGCATTTCATGATGTTTCCGCCCAGGGCGCACTTGGGGGCTCCTGAAAGCCTCCTACCCCCCACCCCTGGGGGCTTTCACGAGCCCCAGTCGGCAGCTCACGGGCAAGACCTGTTCCTCCCTGGGCCCACAGCCTGCTGGACTTGCCCCTGTGGGCTTTGCCAGCAGGACAAAGAAATCTAAACTTGTAGTCTCTGCGAGCCTGTCTCCCCTGGAGCTCTGCAGAGCCGGCCTCAGAAGACAAAACCCAGTCTCCCGGGGCTGGAGGTGGTGTAGTGGGCGCCACAAGAAGCCCCAGGGGCCGGGAGAGTGACGGGCCACGGCAGGGGTGAGCAGGGGGACAGGAGCTCTGAGTCCCCCCTAGTCACACCCACTCTTCTGCTCCAGGCTTCCCCTGGATCCTGAGGCTCACCTGGGGGAGTGGGCGCTCCTTGCCAGGCCCGCCCAGGGAAACGACCCAGGCCCTCAGGCCCTGCCTGACCCAGGCTGCGTCCACCCGCCTCCCGCCCCGTAGACACTGGGCACTGTGCATGCTGGGTGCAGCCCCCAGCTCTGCTTCCAGGCTGCTTGCCTGAGCAGCGACGAGGAGGGCCCTGCGGGGGTGCAGGCGGCTGTGGGGAGGCCGGGGGTGGGCCCGGGGCCCCACCGGGGCCGGGAGAGCGGGTGGCCAGCACCCGCGCAGGGCCCCTCTGGGGAGCGGGGACCCCAGGTTGGAATGTGTTTACCTCTGGCCCAGCCCCGCTTCCTGCCTTGGATAAGGGGCCCAGAGGGGGCCGGAAGGCAAGCCAGGCCCCCACCCAAAGCCACCTTCAGATGCCCCTATGCTGAGCTGGGTCCCCAGGCAAACAGGGGCTCGGATTCCAGGCCCAACCCTCGCAGGGTCAAACTGCAGTCACGCTGCTACAGGGCATTTAGGATGAGCAACCGTCCAGCCTCTGGCCCACAGAAAACAGGACTTCACGTGGCCGTGTGCCCGCGCTCCTATGTCCACACGTGTGTCCGTCTGTCTGTGGGGTGCATGTACACCCGTGTGTGTCCATGTGTGTCTTCCTGTGAGTGGGGTCTCCGTGTGTGGGCTTGTGTGTCCACCTCAACACGTCCCCGTGGGCCTGTGTGCGCGGGTCAGTGGTCTGGCTGTGTGCTCTCGGCGCGTACAGGGTCGACGGGCTGCCTCTCCTGGGCTGTGTGTCCACAGGTCTGTGGATACAGCACGAATGAGGGTCTCTGCTTGGGGTCGTTAACCAGGCTGGTCACAGTGGAGGAGCCCCGTCCAGCTAGGGCTGCTCTGCAGGGCCTACTGGCTTTTGCTTGGCCCTGGCTGCATGTGTAGGCACGAGCTGGGCCCGGCTTTCATGACCTCTGGGCCCACCTTCAGGCCGGGACTGTGGACGCTGGGGTGAGGGGAGCAGCCCTCCTTGTAGCCCTGAAAGGTGACAGAAGAATCTCCAATGGTCCAGGAAGTGATGCCCTACCAGGGCCAACGTCATGTCTGGGGTCAGCGGACAGGTGCCCTGGGAGGCTTGGTGAACAGGGCAGGGCTGCCACGAAGCTTTGTCCCACCCTGGGCTCTGGGTTGCAGCAAGCGCAGGAGCAGCAGACGCAGGCCTGGGCTGGAGGCTGGCAGGGCGATGCTACTGGGGTGCAGGGAGGCCAGGAGGCCTGGCCCTGGGCTCAGAACCCTTTTCTGCACCTCCCTCTTGTGTTCAGGTCTCTCCATGTGTTGTACTCATTTGAAAAGACCCCGATGCTGGGAGGGATTGGGGGCAGGAGGAGAAGGGGCCGACAGAGGATGAGATGGTTGGATGGCATCACCAACTCAATGGACGTGGGTTTGGGTAAACTCCGGGAGTGGGTGATGGACTGGGAGGCCTGGAGTGCTGCGGTTCATGGGGTCGCAGAGTCGGACATGACTGAGCGACTGAACTGAACTGAATGGATGTGTTGTACTGACAAGCTCCCAAGCCAGGGGCCCCAGCAGAGACTGCGTGACTCTGAAAGGGGCAGATGGAAGGTGCTGGAAGGCGTGTGGTCAGCGCGGGCCTCTCCTGAGGCCGTGGGGACCATGCTGGGCCGTGGCCCAGGCCACTTGCCTGCCTCCCTTCCCGGCCCCTCTCCCCGCACCTCTCCCAGGCTGCGCCTGGTGACATGGCTGGCCCTTGGCCAGGGGCTGGGAGGACCGGGGCCCCCTTCCTGGAAGCCCACCTGCAGGCCGGTTGCTGGGAAGGGCCCCTCGCGGCCCCCCGCCCGCACCGTTTCCTGGAAACGGTCACTGAGGGTGTTCTGTTCCTTGTCAGCGCCGTGTTGCATGAAGCAGACACCGTGTTCCAGCTCCGAACACCTGGCCGGACATGAGCGGGCAGCTGGGGCCATGGGGCGCCACGCGGGCCTGGGGCCGGGCCTGCGGACAGTCCCAGCACCACGCGGGGGCTGCCTGGCCTCGCCTGGCTGTGCGCCCCCCGGCGGGGCCATCCCAGGGGCCTCGATGCTGCGGGCGCAGAGCTGAGGAGGGGGCAGGGGTGCAGGGGTCGGCGGGCCATGGGTTCCCACGCTCTGCAGAGGCCTCAGCACGTATGGAAGGCCGGCCCAGAGAGCCCGAGGGGGTGGAGGAGCAGGGTCAGGAAGCGGGGCCAGAGCGGTCACCCTGAACCGGGTAGGAAGAGGCCCCCAGAGGGAAGGGAGGAAGGGGAGGATGGCAGGCTGGGAAAATCGCTCCCAGGGACAAGGAACCAGGAGGGGCCAGACGGGTGGGTGCCAGGAGCAGGCGGTCACCGGCCATGAGGGGCCTCTGGGGACCCCGAGTCGCCGGGGGGCCGGGCCAGGCCTGGGCGAGCTGTGTGCCGGGGGCGCCGGGCTCACCTGGGGGGCTCGGAGAGGGGTGGCGGGCCTAGCAGGGCTGCAGGAGTGGGCTGGGGACACGGAGGGGGCACAGATGTTCCCGAGAGAGGGTGCAGAGTGTGGTCTCGGGGACCGTGAGCTGCAGGGAGCTCCAGAAGGAGGAGGAGGGGTCCACGGGGTTAAGGGGTGCTGCGGGCGCAGGGCGGGGGGGACTCAGGACCTCAGATCTGAGGACAGAGCAGACTCAGGACACGGGTGTCTTCAGACTGGCCCGCCCTCCCGGGCACCTCGCGCGTGCGGGCAGGAGGCAAGGCCTGGGGAGACGCAGGCCCCTTGGGTTTATTCAGGTGGCTTTCAGATTCTGCCCCTTGCGTGGCGGGGCCCACGGGCCGCAGAGCAACTCACACGGAGCCCCCGGCAGGCGCCCCATTCGCCGGCAGTGACATCACCTCTATGTCAACACCGAGGAGTCGACAGCTTCCCGCCGGGCTTTATGGAGCGGGACCAGACCGGCCCGGGCCTCCACCCGCGCCCCCCGACATGCACACTGGCCCACTGTTCTGGGGTCTGGGAGCCCAGGCCCCCCAAGGCTCCACAGGGCTGCCCGTCCCTCCATCCGCTCCCCAGACCTGGGCGCTCCCCACCAGAGAACGCGGGGGCTGCGGCCTGGCCTCCACCTCCTCCTCCCTCTGTCCAGAGAGGCCTCTGAGACAGGCCTCGGGCCCACCATGGCACAGTGGGCCCCAGTGGGTCCCTTCCAACACTGGTCAGGCCCCCACAGACCTCAGAGAAGCCGGAAGGGGCCAGCCCTTCCCGGCCCCCTGCTCTGGCGGACGCCCAGCCTTGGACGGGGGCCCCTCCTCAGAGGGGAGGTGGGGAGAGGCAGCGTGGTGACAGCCGGCCCACCCGGCTTGGTGACGCCCCTGCCAGTGAGACCTCTGGGGCCTCCTCTGGGGTCGGGGGGCTGGCCGGCCCTCTGCAGCCAAGACCCCCAGCTCCGGGAAAGTGTGGGGAGGCCCGGGGCACCCAAGAGCCTGGTTCCCCGGAACCCCTGTGTGTGACAAGGAACCCTCAGCAGAGGGGAGGCAGACTTTGCTGGGTTAGGGGGCCCCAGAAGCCTCGGGGTCCGCAGGTCTGACCTCAGGCACAGGCCGGGCTCACTCCCCTCCAGGCCCCCGGCTGCCACACCGCCCTGCAGGCCTGTGAAGGGCTCGGATTTAAAGCTTGTGCTCCCTGAGGTTACCGCTGCTTTTGCAAAGGTTTCTGGGACCCAGATAGGATGAGTTGGCTGAGCGTGGCGGGGAAGCCAGGCCGGAGGGCCCTCCCAGGCCAAGAGCCTGCTGGCCTGGGGCAGGCCCTGGAGCCCCCAGCCTGGGGTGGTGGACGGACGGGTGGGTGAGTGGCCGAGAGAGGCCAAGAAGGTGGGGGGACGAGTGGGTTCCTGCTGTTGGTCACCAGGGAAGGACTGGCGAACGACGGGACGGCTCCTGGGCTCACCACCCAGGCCCAGCTCTGCTCAACAGCCTCCAGCCACCCCCCCACCACGGTCTCTGCCGCGTGCCCCCCACCCCCGCCCATGGCCCTTCCTGGGACTGACCCCGAGCCCAGGGCTCTCAGCCCAAACCTGTCTGTCCCTGCAGGCCCGCTGAGCGCCGGGGGCCTACAGCCTCTGCCCCCCGTCAGCCCGTCCGAGGGTGAACGACCTCACCTGGGACATGGGGGCAGAGGGCATGTGTGCCAAGAGCGGCCCCCGGGGGACACACGGCTATTTGCAGGTCGGGAGGTGCCTGAGATAAAGCGGTTGTTTTCCCAGTGGGCTTCGGGCCAGAGGGGGCCGTGGGGCCGCCCCAGCCAAGGCCAGGCCGCTGCCTCGGGTGCCCCTCTGCATGGAGCCCCGAGGGGAGCAGGAGGGGGTAGTTGCACAAGCGGGCCCACGCTCGCCAACCGGGGGGACCAGCCGCGCCTCCCCCACCAGCAGCCAGCCCTCCCCCCAGGCTCCCAGGAACCCCTGCCCCACAGGCGGCTGAGAGGGTCTCAGAGTATTAGCCTCCCACATGTGGGAGCCTGTCATGCGACGACTTAATTAAGGACAAATTTCACGGGTCCTGGATTTGGTGGGCACGGCCCCTGCCCACAGGGGCTGACACCCGGGCCAGAGGAGGGGCTGGAGGGGCTGGGGAGAGGGAGGCTCCGGGCCTGCAGGAGGGAGGCCGGGACGCTGGGATTAAGGGCTGACATGATGTGCCTGTCACGGATAAGTGCTTGTGCAGAGGAGGGGCAGTGGGGGCTGGGTGGGAAGCGGGCAGGAGGGGGTCTGCAGGAAATGGCTCAAGGGCCACCCCTGCCTGCCTGCCCGCCCAGCCGGCCTGGGAGCCTCAGGAGCAGCAAGAAGGCCTCGGGTCTGGAAACAGACCCCCACCCCAGGCCTCCACGGCTGTCACGCGGGGGCCCGGGGAGCCACCCACACTTCCGCTCCGAGCTGAGCGTGGGGCCCAGCCGAGCCAGCCGGGCGCCGTGCTCAGCCCTCCCGGGGGAGGCTGGGGCCGGTAGGAAGAGGCCGGCCCAAGGGCCGCGGCCGCCCAGCCTGGAGGGAGCCCATGGGTCAGGATGGGCCCCAGACGTCCCCGCTCCCCTGCCATCCATCACGGAGCTGTCACCCAGGAACGTGCTCCAGACGCGCTCCCCTCGGGAGGAGGCCCCAGCCAGGCTCCGGTCCCCCACCCGCCCCCAGCACACACCCGCGCTCTGTGAACATGGGGCCCCCGCTGCCCCAGTGCCCCCTTCCCAGCCCGGGCCTGGGACCCTGCTCTCCTTGTGGACATGGGCCCCCGCACGAGTGTTCTGGCCTTCCCCCCAGGAGCCCTGGCCTCCTCCGGCTCGCTGGCTGCCTCGGTGGTGGTGGGGAGGCACCGACAGATCCAGGCCGTGCTCCTGGAGCCTCGAGAGCAGGCAGCCAGTCCAGCCTGAGCCAAGAGCAAAAGGCCCGCCACGTCCAAAATGGCAGTACTGTTGCTAAGGGTGTGCCCACGGCTCTCGGGGCAGCCAGCCTGGGGAACAGCCCTTCAGCCCTGCCTCCCCCAGGCCGGGTCAGCTCGGGGGGCGGCAGAGGCCCAGGGTTGGTCCCACACAGCGGCCGCCTCTTCCCCAGGAACCCTGCCCAGAAACAAAGGAAGCCAGGGGTGAGGATGGAGGGGAGAGGCCCTGGAGGGGGCGTGCTGGGCAACGTCTCCGAATGGGGGCATTTCCTGGGAAAGGGGAAGCCCCCGGCTGACCCTCGGCCCCTGCGGCCTGGCCCCTGGTGGACAGAAGCTGCCCTCTGTTGGGGGTGGCTGCGGGTCTGGTTTGCGGTCTCCCTCGGCCCTCACCCCTGGCACACCACGCACAGTCTCCCTCTTTTTTAACACTTGACCTCGGCAGACAACCAGCTTGGGCAGCCTGACCCTCCCTCCGTGACTGCCGCCCCTCAGCCTGCCCCGTGAGAGCACCCACTCAGCCTGGCCCGAGTCCTCTGTCCCTCCCGGCTGTGGTCACTCCAGACTGGGGGCGCCCCCTGAGGGTCAGGCCCAGCTCCTGTGCACCCCTGCCCACCCGGCGGAGGTGCTGCTGAGTGGTCTGGGGAAGCTTCCTGGGAGAGCGCCCGGGGGTCCCAGACTCGGGGTGACTCTGGCCTCCAGATGCCAGTTGGGAGTGTGCTCTGGCCCGCGGGCCCTGCCGCCAGAACCTCAGGCAGGCCTCGGGGAAGTGCTTCTGCACTAACAGGAAGCTTCTCGTGCACACCGACCGCTCCCTTGAATTCCACAGGGAGGCGGAGGGGACCCTGAGCCCCACAGGCTCTGAGGGGACCCGCGGGACGTGGGTGCAGCTAGCTCGGACCCCACTTCTGGCTTTGTGTGCACTTGTGGGTGGAGGGGTCACCACAGGCCCGGAGGGACAAACTCCAGCAGGAAGATAGCCCCAGAGTGTGAGCGCATGAGAGGGGCCTGGGGGCGGATGGGGAGCAGAGGAGGAACCTCCTGGAAGGTCAAAGGCTTTGGGGGGCCGAGCCGGAGAGGGGCGGGCTCTATGTCATCCCACCACCCGCCACCCACTCCCCAGCCCCGGCAGGGTGGGCGGGTCAGGCCGGTGAGGAGTGTGTGGTCTCTGGGGTGCAGCCCCCAGGCAAAGTCCTGGGCACTGACCTCGGAGCTCAAACAGGGCCGGTGGGGCCGGGCCCACCCCGGACGGACAGAGGGTCAGGGTCAGCACGTCCGCAGCGGAGGAAAGTATGCAGCGCTGCTCTGGGGGTGGACAGGAGCCGCCTCGCCGCCCATGTCCTTCACACTGTGTCCAGCCCAGGGGTCTCCTAGCATGGGGTGGGGTCTCCTGCTGCCCGCGCCCCCAGGGCAGCCCAGCTTCACAGTTTCACAGCAGTGTGGTGTCGGGGGGACATGGTGGGCCACCCCCTAAACCCCCACCCAGGAGGACCCTCTCCCTCTGAGGCCTGCTGTTCTGCTCAGCAGGGACCCTGGGTTCCGCCTGAGTGGGGAGGGCCTTGCAGCCGGATTCCTAGCTCCTTGGGGTGCGGGGCAGGCACAGAGCATCCCATGCAGCATCGGGGGCCATGAGACCCCCTAGTAACTGCCACCCCAGACAGCTTCCGCAGGGGTGCATGGCCTGGGAGCAGGCCGAGGTGGGCCTGTGCCCCAAAGCCGGCTCCTTCTTCCCCCCTCCTGTCCAGCCAGAGGGAGCAGCGAGCGTGTGGGAGAGGCGAGTGAGCCCTGCTTCTAGACGCCGCAGGGCCACGACGGGGCTCCAGGCCTCAGGCCGGCAGGGGTCCGCACTGGCAGCCCAGGGCTTGCTCACAGCTGCCGGGTGGGTCACGGCACGACCGTCCTGTGCGCAGTGGGCAGCAGGCAGGAGAGAGGGACATGGCACCCAGAGGTCATGGTTTGGCCTTGGTTCAGATGGCCCTGGGAAGGTGGGAGCTGGCCTGGCTTCCAAGAGGAGAAAGTGTGGTTGCCTTAGCTAAGACTGCTTGGCAGGGGGTGTGGTGGTGGGCAGCCCCCCCAGGAAGCGCAGGGCCGTCAGGTTCTGGAGCTCAGGAGGGGGTCTCCTATCCCCTTCACTGAGAAGCTAAGAGCAGAGGCGGCAAGGGGGCTGTGTGTGTGTGAATCTGGGCCCCCCAGAGCCCTGGGCGTGTAGGTGAATCAGAGGCATCAGGCCTCTGGGCACCCCACTCAGTCCCTGAGCAGTGAGACCAGCTGGACATGCCTGGACCTGCCCTGGGACCAGGAAGACCCTGTCGTTCCTAGCCACCTCCCCGGGCCTGGCTGCCTACAGGGGCTCCCGGCCTCTGGAGCCATCGGCATGGTGAGGGAGGCCCCAGCCTGGTGGGCCTTCTCAGCGGCAGGGCCCGTTCTGGGAGGCGGGGGGGCTGCCGACCTGGCTGGAAGACCCCGGCCACCTGGACCCCCAGACGCTGCCTGCCTGCTGCTGCTCCCTAGGGACCTGGGGCAATCAGAGAAGCGCCAGCAACACTGTTTATTTTCAAATGACACTTTTTAAGAAAAACAGCCTCACCCAAATGCTTGGCCCCGAGTCTGGAATGTGAGAGACCAACAGCTGTCCCCCCCTCCCCAGAGCCGGCCGGCCCTCCGGGTGGGGGCGGGGGTGGAGGCCATCCTGGGGGATGCTGTGTGCACGCGGGCACGGCGTGGAGCCGGCCCCGGGCCCTGGCCCTCCTCGGGCTCCCGTGCCCTCGTGGCCCTGACGCCCCTGCAGACCCAGCAGGGCGAGCTTGTCTTGGCCAGCCCACAGGCCCCAGCGCCCCAGGCCCGGAGCTCTCAGACACTCGCTCCAGCTCGCGTGTGCTCTCAGCACACGCCCGGGGGAGCTATGGGCTTCCCGTCCTGCTGGGCTCCCAGCCGGAGTCCACCCGGCCTGCAGCCTGCCACAACCCTCTCTGCCCTCCGAGCCCCCACCTCCAGGAAGCCCCCGGGAAGAGTTCAGGAGGGCCTGTTCGCGGTGGGTAGCTGGCACGCTCCCACCCACCCTCCACCCGCCGCCCGCACCAAGGCCCTGGAACACCCCTGCCCGCAGGCCCTCAGGCGGAGGCTGACCAGGCGGGCACACTGGGGCCCAGCTGGCCCCACGGCCCCCACCCTCGATGATCTCCAGGAGCTACCCCCCAGCTGTGCCGGCTGGCCCTTGTCCCCCAGGTGTGACCTCCACCCACAGGCCAGGGGCTGGTCCGGAGGCCCCTGGGTGGCAGCGGCTCAGTGAGGTGGCCTGTGGCCTGGGGCTGCTCCTGACGGGCGCTGAGCCCACCCTGGAGCCTGCTCTCCAAATCTGGCTTCCGCAAGGCCCCCTGGCCCTCCCCGCCCTGCAGTGCCCGGCTCTTCCAGAGGATGCCCGTGGTCTGGGGAGGGGTCCAGGGTGCTGGGGGAGGCCCGTGCGGCTACCGAGGCTGCCTGGCGACCAGCCTTCCCTCCCCGGGGAGGAGGCCAGCCCCTGGGTCCCCGACAGCCCACCGCAGAGGGGAGGAGGCGCCCAGCTCTGCCCTAAACCATGGCTTCCGGCCTTGCAGCCCACAGGGCACTAAAGGCCGGCAGGTCCTGGGACATCAAAGGCCCTGGGAAGCTCATTGTATTGAATTAGGTATAAATGAGCCTGAGGCATGTGGCCTGCATTTCCCACAATTACGCTGCCCTGGGAGGGCTCCTGGGCTGGGGCAGGCTGGACAGGCTGGTGCCCCGGGAACCCACCCGCAGGGCCCTACTGCGGCCTCTTGCCCCTGGGGGACGCCCAGGACGGGGCATAAAGAAGCCCTGTAAGGCGGACCCCGCTTTGACCCGTGAAGAGAGGGGACCAAAGGCCAGGACGGGGTGGGGGTGGCCCACACTCTGGGGCCGCTGCCCATGCAGGTGGGCGGCACGAGACCTTCGCCAGGTCTGATGCCTTCTGCGCCCAGGCCCGCCTCTGGAGTCGCCTCACATTGAGTTTCCCACCGTTGTCTGAGCACAGTGATGAGGGTGCCCCGCACTCAGGGCCATGGGGGACAGAGCCGGAACCCCTCCTGCTCCCCTTGGGGGGGCGGGCAGGCAGGCAGGCGCCAGGATGCGGGGGGCAGGGCCTTTTCCCAGGCACCTCTGGAGAATCCAAGCAGCCGGGAGGGGTGGGCAGGGAGAGGAGGCCAGTGAGGAGGACACAGGAGGGGGCCCGGGAGTCAGTGACCCAGGGGATTTTCTGCCGGGTCTCTGCAAAGCTGGCTGAGCAAACGCCAGAGCCAGGGGTCAGGGGTCAGGGAGATGTGGCCAGCGGCCCCTGCGGGCCCCCTCTCCCTTTTCTGGAAAAAGCTTGTTTTCCAGGTCAAAATCCAACTCCGGATCCGCCCCCTGGGGTCGGATGTTCCGGAAGGCCTGGTGGTCCCGGCACCCGGTCCGCGCCCTGCTCCTCCCCTCTCCCCATCCCCAGGGCCTGCAATCCCCACGGAATCACTGATCCTGGGGCCCCTCTGTCCCCAGGAGCGGAGCCCGCCTCTGCCTGCGGGGGCAGCATGGTTTTTTGCAGCTCTGGGGCTGCAGATGAGTTCGGACCTGGCGGGGGGCAGCTGGAATCTCACGTCCCAGTGCTGCCTCCATGGCCCAGGGACAATGTAAGGTCGTCAAAGCCCCGGCCCCCATGCCTGTTCACTCTAGGGGGAAGGGGCACCTCCCTGAGACCCCCCGAGAGGGGACTGGGCCGGTTCAGGCAAGCTGGTGAAGCTGGTGCAGGCCAGCAGGGTGGGGCGTGGACGATGGAGGAGGCGCCCCGAGCCCCCCTGGGCCCCCACGAGCAGCTGCTGTGCTTAGCCAAGGGCTCACTCCCCCTGGTGTGAATATCCACCACAATTAATCACGGAGGGCTTAGCCCAGGGCTGGCTGAACCTGTCAGCCGGCTCCAAGCGGCAGGGCCAGCTGCTGTTCTGAGGGTTCCCAGGGGCCAGACCCACCAGGCAGCAGCCTCAGCTCCCCCCTCTTCCCGGACGGGCGCCCCCACTAAGGGCCCAAACTGGGGGCCTCCAGCCCTTGAGGAGAGGGCTGGAGAGGAGACAGAGTTGGCGGAGGAGGTGGTCAGCGGGGTTCAGCCTTGCCTGCCGAGGACCCCACGCCCTGAACACCCAGGGCCCGTCTCAGGCCAGGGCAGCCTGCGGGAGCAGACCAGGCCCAGGGTCCAGCCTCAGCAGCCTGGGGTCGGAGGTGTCCGCTGAGATGCCGGCAGGAGGGGGCCGGCTGAGGGATGGGGACAGCTGCCCTCCTCGGCTCACCCGCTCGGATGGGCCGCCTTCTCCTGCTGGAGCCCCGGCCGCCCCATCCGTCACGGCCCACCCAAGACTGTGTCCACCCCCCTGCTCCTCCTAAACCCCCGGCCGGCATCTTCCCAGTGCTCCGAGCAGTTGGACATATTTTCCAAATTCTCGGGCCACTGCTGCTTCCTCCTCAAATTCCTCGCCGCCCCCCAGCGCCCCCCCCACCATGGGAAAGGCCGCAGTGCCCGGACACTTGCTCGTCTTGGCCCGGGGAGGGGGAGGAGCAGCTGGCCGGGCCCAGCAGCTGTGAGGTGCGGGGGTGCCAAGGAGAAGAGCCCAGATTATGGGGGCGTCATGGGAAAGCTGCGAGGAGATGCTCCCCAGACCCCTCCTGCCCGCAGCCCTGTTCCGCTCCTTCACTGGATTTCTGGCCTCCAAGTGGCCCACGAGGGAGGTGGATGGGGCTCCAATAGGAACCACTGTGTCCGCCTGGCCACACGCTCTGCCCCACGAGTCCATCCGCCTGGGCAGAGCTACCTGGCTCAGGGCGCGGGAACCAGCCCTGACACCCACTCGTGGGACCCAGGATGGGCCAGCCACGCCCTGACATAGCCTGCAGGCGGGCTCCACAGACAGGGCCCTGGATGCGTGGAGGGGGCCTCCGCGGGGCCAGGCGCCCTCCTGGAAGGGCTAGCACGTGGGCTGGGCCACAGGAGTGCACAGGGCAGGGGCTGCCGAGGGCCGGGACCCGCTCTGCCAGGCCCAGCTCGAGGGCTCCAGGGCCCGAAGGACATATTTGCACAGGCGCAGCAGGCAGTGAGGTGCCCAGCCCTGCAGCCCCGGGTGGGCTCCCTGCCGACGGTGAGGGAGCAGGGGGGGCCCGACTGCAGACCCCAGGCCTCCTCTCACACGTTTTTGCAGGCCCGCCCTGATCTCCGCCAGCCCAGAGTTGCACAACAACTCTGGATCCATCTGAAGTTGCAAGGCCAGCACTTTTCTGCTGGACGGCAGCCCGGGGTGGGCTGCAGCAAAGCTCAGGTCTCGGGCCGCAGCCAGCGGCCCCTACACGGGCCTGGACCCTAGGCCTCCCCCGGGCTGGCCGGCCTCCCCTTGCTCAGCTCCCAGCTCCTCCACCTCGCAGTTCCAACTCAACACTCTCCAGCAGCCATTTTCTAATCCTTTCCGTAACAAAGATCATAATTCCATCTCCTGCCTACCAGACAACCCCGAGGCAGTGTGGCCTGGTGTCCACCTCAGCTGACTTCGACCTGCAGCTGGCCATCTGAAATCTGCGCCCTGTGACCCCCTCGCCCTTCTCCAGGGGGGCTCCTGCTGCCTTTCTGAACTTCTCAGAGTGCCCCCCCCCTGCAAAACCCAGACTCTTTCCTCGTCCACCCTGCAGGCCTGATCTCTGAGCCCAGCTACTTTCCTGGAGGACAAATCCTCCATTTCCTGGGAGACGTGAAGAGGGAGCCCCGAGTGTGTCCCCACATCCCACCCATCAGCTTCTGCTGCTGGCCTGGGCCTGGGCTGGGCCTGGGCTGGGCCTGTCTGCGCAGGCGGCGTGAGAGGAGACTGTCCTGGTGGGGTCGGGTGGAGCCAGCAGGTGCAGCGGCCCCAGGCCAGGCCGTTGGGACACCCCCTTGCTGCCCATGGGTGCTGCCCCCTGGGAAGTGTGGCGCCTACAGACAGTCCAGAGCGCATCTGTGTCACAGCCCTGTGAGTGGTCTTTGCTTTATTGGGTGAAAAGGATGTAACAGAGGCTGCATCGGGCTCATCTGTCAGGGGTAGGGAGGTGGTGGGCACCCTCCCGCGGCTGGGCAGCCATCACCATCGCTCTGGGCTCTTCCTCTTCTCAAGCAGAAGGGCCTTGCCTCACCCGACCTCCTGGAACCTCACCCCAGGAGGCAGACAGGCAGGAAGGCCAGTCGGTGTCACTTCCTCAGGGGCCACGTGAGACAGAAATGTCGACTACTCTCCCCAAGTCCCCAGGCTGGGTCAAGGCGGCAGGACCCAGGGGGATAGACTGGGGAGACGCAGAGAAGGGGCCCACGTCCCGAGGCTGGGGCCCGGCAACCCACCTGCCGGCTGGAGGGCTGGCCACATGGCCCTGCCAACAAAGGGGGGGGGTCTCCCCTTGCAGCCTCTGGCTGTCATTAGCTGCTCCGGGGCAGGATGTGGGTCCTGCAGCCAGCGAGGATCCAGGCTCACAAGGGGCCACCTGGACTTCATTACTCGTTAAGTGGTCGGGTCTGTGAGTGGGCCGGGGGACAGCCAGCCCCACCCACACCCCTCCAAGCCAGCACTGCGGCGGCTCTTTCACGGAGTAAAACAGAACCAGGCCCATCCCAGAACCCCGGGAGGGTCCTGTGTGGGAGGTTGCGCCCAGCAGGGGATAGACCAGCATGGGCTGGACGGGTGTGCTCAGGGGTGGGGAGCACAGATCCTGGACCGTCCCTTGGGGTCCCTTTGGCCGCCCTCCCCCACCCCCAAGGGGCCTGCAGTATTTGGCAGTTTGGGCCACCATCAACATCCTGTTTCTGACAGGTGGGAGGGCAGCAGGGGCCACAGGGCCCTTTCTGCCCACCTCACCCTGGGAAGGACCCCAGTGGCTCTCCCTCCACCACTTCACTCCAGGAAGCCTCCAGCAGGGGAGGGAGCCAGGAGGGTGCAGGAGGCACCCTGGGGCCCCCAATCAGGCAGCCCAAGACCCCAGCCTGCAGTCACAGGAGCTCCGGGTGCCCAGAAACCCCTCAAGGTGAATTTAAGCTGACGAGATGCCTGGGTCCCAGGTGGGAAGGGGCCGGGGTCTGGGGAGGGCGTCCCCCAGCGTGGCCCAGGCAAGAGGCTCGCAACTCCTGCACCCACGTGGAGCGGAGACCAGGGGGAGGAAGGACTTTCCGGGCTGAGGACAGAGCGGCGGCCAAGCAGGGTCCTGGGAACCGGCTTAGGGGTGCACGCAGAGGGTCCCCATGCATCCCATCCCTCCGAAGGAGCCCTCCTGGCTGACGACAAGAATGTGCAAGAAGGTGCCCCTGGGACCGGCGGGCGTGGCAGGGGGCGTGGCGTGGCGGTGGGGCGTGGCGTGGCGGTGGGGGCGTGGCGTGGCGGTGGGGGCGTGGCGTGGCGGTGGGGGCGTGGCGGCCTCCGAGCCCGCTAAGCAGAGAGATGGGAGCGGGGCCGGGCTCCTGGCGTCGCCACCTCTGTGTTTGTACCCACCGAGCAAATATACACTAAATGAGGCTCAATCAGGCACAGCCAAAGGAACGGCCGATTCTGTCCTTTCTTCTTAATCCCTTTGGCTTAGGGTTTCCCGGCCTGGACAGCCTGTGGCGAGGGGAAGGCTGCCCAAGGGCACCCGGGCATCCGTCCGCGGACATTCAGGCAGTGACCAATCCCTGGCCATCCTGGCGTGCGCCCTGCATCGTGGGCCATTTCCCAGCCGGCCGGTGGGGGAGAAGACACTGTGTCCCCGGGTCTTGGTGAGATGGTCAAGGATGGACCTGGGATGGAGACCGGCGTGCGGCCATGTCCATGCGTGAAGGAGGCGCTTGGGTTGGGACGGAGGACATCTTTGCCGTCCCCTCAGCCAAACCATGAAAAGCAACCCTCTCCCCCCAGCCCCCAGCACCAACCCGGAGACCACCTTGGGCTGGAGCCCAGCACGGCCACCGCGTCTCGGCTGTCCAGCTTGGGACAGGTCAGTTCCCAGGTGTCCAGGCTGGAGCTAGTCCTTGAAGAGCCTCAGGGTCCAGCCCGGCACAGGGCCAGGTGAGGGATTCTGGGCTCTAAGGATGTGACCACGGGGTACTGGGGTTCCTGCTCTGGAGGGGGTGATGCCTCCCCTTGGCCACCACTCCCTGAAGGAGAGTCCGAGTCCCACCTGGAGGTGGCCGCCCCTCTGTCAGCCCCAGCCGGGACCTTGGCACCCAAGTGTCCAGCCGTGGCCCCTGGGGGAGCTCAGCCCCACGCCGAATCAGGAAGTGTCTCCAATCCCACGCAGTGTCAGCCCGTTCCCTCCCACCCTGGCTTCCAGGAGGTAGGGAGTGCAGCTGGCTCTCCAGGGCTCCCGGGTCCCAGAAGGCTGGTCCGCTCCGCCCTCTCGCACCCTGCTCCCACTGGACAAGTAGGCCACTGCCACGGGCCTTGCATGGAGTCTAATCAGTTTCAGGGAGAAGCAGACGTCGTCAGGGAAAGGCCCCTGTGCCCCTCACCGTATTTCCTGAGCCCCCAACCCCACTGGGCTGGGAGCTCTAATTTAAGCAAGTCATTGGTGCCAGCTGAACAAAGGTGCCAGAGGTCCGGGCCCCGCCCTGCACCTTCGTCCTGCCCCCCCCACCCCCCGACTTGGGCCTTGATCACCACGGTGCTGTGCGTTTTGTGGGGTTTCTTCAGACACCATCCAGCCCCAGCTCCATGGAGACAGGCCGTCCCCTCAGGTGAGAGAACAGAGGCCCGGAGGGAAGGGGCCCGTGGCCCGGCGCGGCGGGGTCCACAGGGGGCCGCAGGGCTCGGGCCCCGCTGGCCCTGAGGGGGGTCCCGGGAAAGGAGCAAGGGCGAGGAGGCAGATCTGGGTCTCTAGAAGTCTCCTCAGTGTCTCTTCTGATTGAGTGACTCGACACCGCTTGGCCCCTGGGACAAGGCCCCCTTCATCCAGATCCCGAACCCCAGCACCCTGCCCTCAGTCTGGGAGGGAACGCGGGACAGCTCTGAAGACCACTGTCTGTCTATAACCCCTCCTTCCCCGCCCCAACCCCCACATTGCCCAGAGATGCCCCAGCCTCCACCAGGGCTGCCACGAGGGCAGAATGTGGCCAGGGACTCCCAGCCCGGCCTGCGTCCCCTGCCCCCCTGACACCCTCCGAGATACACACGTCGCTTCCAGCTTTGTGTCCGCCACTGGAGGGGCCCCTGCTGCCCATGTGGATGGCGGTGGGGGTGGGGGGTGCCGAGGGCCCCCACAGCCACACATGGCCACACACAAAGGCTCCCATCTTGCTTCCTCAGCAAGAAGGAAGATGCTGTTCTTCGGATGGACGGACGCTGCCCACCCTGTGCCCACCCCTTCCTCTCCCCCGGAGTGGGCATCAGGACACTCTTCCCTCTGGCCCTGGGCTCCATTCCCTCCCCCCCAGTCCTCTGCCTCTTCCAGGCTCGTGTTTGTCTCCCTTCCCCAAGCCCCGAGCTGTCTCTCTCCCCCAAATCCTTCCTCTTCTCCTCCCCTTGTCCCCACTGAACGCTCTCTGCCCTTCCCAGGCTCTCTCACACGTGGTTCAGTTTCTGCTCCAGCCTCCTGGCAACCTCCTCTCCCCAGAGGTGCTCTGGGCCACCCTGAAACTCCCACCCGCTTCCTGCTCTGCCTCTCCCAGAGCAGCAGGAGGGCAGCAGGCAAGAAAGATGCAGTGAGACTCGGCCGTGATGGTGGTGGCCTGGCGGTCCTGGGGGTCGAGGTGGCTGACGGACGCCGGCGGGTGGGGATGGGTTCGTGGGGGCCAGGGGATCTCTCTGTGGAACCGCTGGCTGGAGAACCTCAGCCAGGGGCGGCTGGAGCCTGTCCTGGGACGGGGGCGGGTCTCACCTGGCGGGGCCGTGTCTGGCCTGGGCCAGTGAGTGGTCACCGCCCTGGGGCCTGAGCATCTCCATCTAAGGGGCAGTTGAGTCCCGGCGGCTGCGGTGACTGTGTGAGCTTGGCCGAGGCCGCCTCGTTCCAGCGCTGGGTGAGGGTGCACTGCCGCTCACCTTGCCACACGACCCCGAGGCCCCGCTGAAGCGCTCACGGGCCTCTGAACCTCGGTGGGACTGGACTTGGGGTCCCTGGGCAAGGTGAGGGCACAGGCGATCCAGAAACAACGCGGTCCTCCAGCCAGTAGAGCCAAGGCCTTACTCAAACAGGGCTTCCCATCCCAAGAGACGTGCTGACCCGTCGTCTGGATCCTGTTCCGGGGCCACGGCTGCCTGCGGGGTTCCAGGCAGGTCCGGGGTGCCCTCCTCCCGGGGCTCGCCTGCCTGTCTCTGTAGCTGGGCCGGCAGGTGGAGGGGGAGCGGCGGAGAGGGTACCCTGGCCACTTTGCTCCCCTTAGGAGTTGGGAAGGGCCTTGGGGTGGGCAGGAAGGGTGAGGAGAGAGGAGAGGCCCCAGAGGAGCGTGGTGGGAGGGTCCCTGGGGAAGGTGGCCGGGTCATTCGCTGCGTGCGGGCTTTGCAGCGAGCACGGAGCTCTGAGCCCACAAGCCGGGCCCAGAGGGGACAGGAAGAGGCAGCTGCCCGCCCTGGGCACTGCGGCCCTGTCTCCCCTTTCCAGGGCTCCGGGGCCACCAGCCCTGCCAGCTCTGTGCCCGGGGCAGGCATGCCTGGTCACTCCGGGCCGGGCTGTCCGCGTCACCAGGGAGAGGGTTAAACGTCCACCGTGCGTCAGACATCCCGGGCGGGTCCCTCACTCAGGCCTCCTCCGAGACCCTGCTCCGAGCACCTTTCCCCTGGGAGCCGAGGGAGGAGGAAGGAAGCGGATGGAGCCAGAGGCCCTGCCGGCCCCGAGGGCACCTTCCCACGTGCCCCCTCCTGCCCCCAGTTCTCACGGGGCCCCCTCCTGACGGAGGAAGGCTTGACCTCAGGGCTAACTGGCGCCTGGAAGACGGGGGCTGCAGGGCGGGGCTCGGCCCCAGGCGGGGTGGGGGCACTGGGGGGGCTCACAGAGCGGCCCAGAAGCAAATCCCCAGGGTCTTCCTGCAGGAGGAGGCCTGGCGGGCACGGGAAGGACCCGAGTATGCCCGGGTGGTCACTCTCAGTGGGTCACCGCGGGTGAGTGGGCAGCACTTGGGCAGGAAATAGAGAAGGGCCAAGAGCCACAGGGCGGGTGTAGGGGGCATCCGTCAGGGACCCCGAGGGAGAAAGAGGGGAGGGCTGGGACCACAGGTGGGCGGGCTCGTCTGGAGATGAGGTGAGGGCAGCCTGCTGGACCTCGGGGAGACCTCTTCTGTGTGTGGGCCTCGTCTGGGGCCGCGGGGAGGTCACGAGAGAGAAGGGGGTCTCGGATCAAGCCCGATAATTCCGTTTCCTGAGGAACAGGCCGTGAGGGCCAGGAGGGACGGCCCGAGAGGACCCCAGCTGTGGAGGGCGGCTGGGGCTCTGGGGTGGGGGCTGCGCAGGGCGGGGGCTGCTCCGTCTCGCCAGGAGGGGCGCGGGGCTCGGTGAGGCTGGAAGGAGGCTCCTGGGCACGGTGCACCTGGGGCCGCCCCTCACCCTCGGGCCACGGGGAGGGAGTGGGCGAAGGCACAGCGCCGCGTCCCGAGTGGGAGCAGGCCCACAGGCCAAGGACGCGGGCCTGGCCAACACTGAGGACATTCAGGATGTGGGGAGCCCGCCTGCACTCGGGCCCCGGAGGCCCCAGCTGGCCTGTGGGCGATGAGGGGCCCCTCTGCTCAGAGCCCTGGAGCTCGGGTGGGGCTGCGTGAGCGGGGCCCGCAGCCCCCAGCCCACCCCGGCCGGCTGCCCCACCCCCACCTCCAGCCCGCCGCCCGCCCCGGGCCTTCTGGATCCCATCAGGTGTCACAGCCGTCCGGCTGGGACATAATGAGGCAGGCTGGGGTCAGTGGGTGACCTCTAGTAGACCCGATGTTCGGAAAGCCCTAGATCGAAACGACCCAACCCACAAGTTTGAGCCTAGGTTTCCCAAGGAGGCCCTTTAGCCTCCTGAAGACAGTTGGGCAGAAGCGCTTGCCGCAGCGGGGACCCCGGGACCCCCGGGGCACAGCGCGGTCTGCAGCCCCTGGTTCCCTCGGTGCGCCTCTCCTGGGGCCGGGGTGGGGTGGGTACAGGACAGCTGGCTGCCCGCAGCCCTGCAAACGTGAGCGCGGCCGCCTGAGGCTGGCGCCCAGGACAAAGAACAATGCGTGACGCTAAAGCCTTGTGACCTCAGGCCAGCCCGGGCACCCACCCCGAGTCCAGGGACCGGCAGCTGGAAGGATTTGGGGGGCTGGAGGGGTTCTGGCGGGAGCCGAGCCCCAGCGAGGAGGCTTGTGTGGCCGGAATCCATAACTCAAGTTCGGGGAGGGGGAGGGGTTGGCCGCAGCATGGAGCGAGACTTGATGGATGGCGGGTCCCTCCCACCCCCAGGTTCAAAGTCGTTTTTGTGCAGACTCAACATCCTTCTTGTCCTCCCCTCCAGGTGTTATTTGGGGGGGGGAAAAAAACTTTTCAAACTACATGCTGAAAACTTCAGCATGAAAATTTAATGTCAGAAACACCATAATCTCTTTCCCAGAGATAAGACGCAGCCGTGCGAGGAGGGCTGAACCCGGGCCCTTAACCCAGAACGCCGATGCGGGCCGGAAGGCAGGGGCTGGGGGCCCGAGCTGGGGCTGGGGAGGGGGCTGAGCCCGGGCCCTCGGGGGGCCAGGCGTGCACAGGGCGGGCAAGCTCGAGTGCGATGGGAAACACGCGTGGCTGCCGTGCTGGACGCGCCTGCGGCCATGGAGCCTCGGACGTCCCGTGATGCCTCGGCCCCTGCGTCAGACCCTGATTTAGCCCTCGCCCGGGGTTCAGGTTGCCGACAGCTGGGCCGGGAAGGGCAGTGCAGTCACCGCACACGACCTTTCCGAGCAGGGCCTGGCTCCCTCCTGGCCGACAGCGCCGCCCGTGGGGGGCATGATGCATGCACAGTTGAGAGACACCGTCTCCCACCCGAGCCCTGGCGCTGGGTCCACCCAGGCCGTCCGCCCTCCGGGGGCCCAGCCTGGGTGCGGTGGGTGCGGGAGCCCTGGGCTGCCCTGGTCGGCCCAGGTGTCGGCCTGCTGGGGGGCACGGAAGATGCCCCAGGCTGCCCAGGCCATTGGCACGCTCCACGCTTTGCAGACAGAACCCCTCTAGGTGGTCCCCAGCAGTCCCTGCCCTGGACCAAAGCCTCCTCTTCAGCCCTTGGCCAATCCCAGGTCACTGCTCAGGCCAGGCCGGCACCCCAGAAAGGCGGATGGGTGCTCCTTGGGCATGTGGGTGCCAAGCCCCGGGCCGCATTCCTGGGGAGGAGGCAGTAGGAAGGGGCCTCTCTTAGGGGGCAGGGCTCCCAGGCTGAACGCTGGCCCTGACCGCCCTCAGGGTGTGACATGACTGCCTCATCAGGCGGCCGCCCTGGGACTCCATCCTGGGGACCCCTCCTTACCCGTGCCCCCTACTCCAGTCCCGCTCGGATGGCCCAGGACCCTGACAGCTTGAGCAGCAGGGGGACTTGCGCTGGGGGTCACTGGGTCTCTACTTTAATGGAAGGAGAGGCAGATGTGCTGGGAGGGGGCTTGTCCGTGAGCCACAGGCCCGAAAGCCCCCGGAATCTGAGTTTGAAGCAAGCCAGGCCCCTCTCTTGACAAAGAGACCAGCCCAGCACTCTGGGGCAGCCTGAACCTGGGGTGCCTGGCCACCCGGTCCCAGCCCCTCAGCCCTTGTGCCCTGGCCCCCGAGCAGCTCCAGGCTCCGGGCCAGGCGGGGCAGGGCTGGGATGGGGTGCACGCATCCCGGGACAGGGCTGGAGCGAGGCCAGCCTGCAAGCTCCTTCTCCCAAACTTGGCAGTGTGTCTCCGAGCGTCCCACCCCTCGAGGGGGCGACCAGGAGTCAGGGGGCCACTCTGTTTGGGGCTGTTTGCAGCCCCTCCCGGAGTCGCCACGGCAACGACACGGGTGCGGCCGGGGAGCCATACCTCAGAGGTGACTAAGTGTGTGTGTTCCTCCCGTTATAGCGCCCGGCGCCCACCCCCCACCTCGGGAGGCACACACCTCGGGCCCCGGCCCCTGCAAGAATGTTCCATGAGGCCCGTGGAGAAGCATGGGGCCCGCGTGCCAGGCCCAGCACGCCCAGCCGGCGCCAGGCCCCCTCCTGCCCCGGGGTCACCGCGCGGCCTGCAGCCTCTTCCTTGCTGCTCTGGGTCCCAGCTTCCTGCTCTAAGGGCCTTCCTGGTTCCCTGCCCCTCTGTCCCGGCACACAGACCCCGGGCGACACTTCCCGTCCTGCCTCCCTCCTGCCCCCGCACCCCGCGGTCCCCCGCGGCCTTGGTCCCAAGCCCGCCCGAGTCAGTGCCCGGGGCTCTGCCCGGGACGGGGCCCAGCACTCCGGCCCACACGGGGTCTCTGGGTGGGGAGGAGAGATTGGGAGGACGTCGGCCGGCCCTGGGAATGGAGGTCAAGCCTGCCGCCAGGGCTTTGGGATGGCCGGTGTGATCACTTTCTGCTCCCCTCCTGGGGGCCTCTCCGGGGGGCCTTCCAGCACCCTGGCAAAGCCTGCGTTCAGGGGAGCTGGGACCCGTTCCGGCCGGGGTCATCTTGACTGATGTGGACAGCTGCGACCCACCTCCCGAAGCTATTTGAATTTCAGCAGGAGCCAGGAGGGCTGGCACGCGGGCCCAGCATCCCGGCGGCAACTCGATATTTTCAGATAAAGGGCGTCGCTCACCACTCTGCTCACAGCTGCGGCTCCCCTTACCCCCTAAGCCCCAGAGGAGGCTCGGAACGCACAGTTTTCCTGTTTTGTACCAGCCGAGGGGCCAAGGCGGATTTAGCCGGGGTGAGGCCAGGGGACGGGGAAGCCGGGGACGCTCAGGAGGTGAGGACAGGCTGGGGATGGGAGCGGCAGCTGGTCTTAATCCCACTGGCCTCCTTCAGGACTGGCCCCGAGGGCCCCGTGCCCGACTGTTATTTTTAGGAGACACCTTGGGGCACTTGCGCTGCCTCTTCTTGGGGACACGGGGCAAGCCCAGTGTGGTCACGCACCAGGTGGCCCCCAGATCCAGGGGAGACCTGGGTGGCGTGGGTGGGGGGGCACACCAGTTGTGGTCTCTGGGGACAAGTGACTAGGACTAGTTCTGGGGGCATCACCCCCAACACACTCAGCCACACAGCTGCACCTCGGGAGGCGAGGGCCTTTCCTGAAGCCCCTCAAGGCCCAGGGGGAAGCCTCGTAGAGCGGTGGGAGGGGAAATTCATGAGCCCTGAGTTGAGAGACACATGGGGTCAAGGGACACAGCAGGAAGGAACCTGGGGACGGAGGGTCTTCTTAGGTGGAGACAGAACCAACAGCAGCGCAGAGACTCCTGAGGCCAGGCGGCCCCCTGGACCACAGAGCGGGCAGCCGGGGTGCTGGGGGTGCCAGGGGCTAGCCGGGCAGCAGGGGCAGCGTGTGGGGCTGGGCGCACCCCCAGGGACACTCTGTATGCGGGTTAGATTGCCCACGGGCTGGAGGAGCAGAGTCCCTGGAGTTGCTCCGGAGGGACCAGCAGCCAAGGCTCCGTGGGGGTCACGGGCCAGCGTGAAGGGATGTTTCTTAGGCCAGCAGGACGGGTGGCACATTTGGGACCGACACACCGGCAGTGACCAGGTGCCCACCTCCCCCCATCCAGGCCTGGATGCCCCGTGGGCCCTCCCACAGTTCCACTGACCTCCTGGGGCCTCTGCCATGCCCACCCCGCCACTCCGTGGCCACGTGCGGGGGTCACCTGGCAGGGGCCTGGGACAGGGCAGGCCGCACAGGCCGCCGGGCACGGTGATGGGCAGCCGGGGGACAGAGCCCTGGCCCGGGCAGGCGTCTGCAGGGGGGCGCACCCCCGGGTGGAGAATGTGGGCATCAGTAGATGAGAAGGACAAGGCCGCAGCCCAGGCTTCACGGCAGCAAGGCCGGCAGCTCGGAGGGGAGGGCCGGACGCCTGGGCCTCGAGGCCCCGCAGCGCCAGAGCGAGGGGCCGCCCGCCCCGGGGCCCACGGCCGGCCTCAGTGGGGCCCGGAGCTGAGGGGGCCTCCCCCCTACAGTACCCCTCACTCGAACTCTCGCTCACACACGTGCACACACACCCGCGTGACACACGGCCTCTCCACCTCCGGACTCACACGGCACCCCTCTGACCGCAGGCGTGGGGTTTTATTAGGGCTACAAATCAGATATCCCATGGTTGGGGGCTGACGCTGGTTTTTCTAAGAATTATCTAGGGCTCTGGCCGCCAGCGAAGCCCAGAGAGACCCCGGCAGTAGCGAGAGCTGTCCCGGCTCTCAGGGCCCCGGCGCGGCCCGAGGGGGCCTGTGAGGCCCGCACCGCCCGCCCCCGAGGGGACGCGAGGCCCAGCCCAGCGGCCGCCCCTGGGGCAGGCCTCTCTGGTGGTCGGCGGGCATGCTTCTGCAGGCGGGCACCGTCCCGCCGCCCCTCTGCCCACAGCGCAGAGGCCTGTGGCCCAGGGTCTGTGGCCATGCGGAGTGTCACGGGCTGGAGGACGCACAGCAAGGGGGCGTCCCGAAGCCTCTGCACGTGCACGCTAGGAGCGGGGCAGGGGGCACAGAGCCCCCTACACCGTCAGTGCCGATTCTAAGGGCATCCAGGCACTGGCGGGTTCTCCCGCTCAAAAAGCAGCACCCTCCACGTCAGAGCCTGTGCTGTCCCCTCCGCCAGCTTCGGCAGCAGGAGGGCTGGCTCGGGGCAGAGGCTCGGGGGGCGAGTGGCTCCTGGGACTCGGGCTGGGAGGACTAAAGGGACGGGTCACCCAGGCGGGCAGGCCAGAGGAAAGGGGGGCTGACTTCGACCTGCAGAGTGGCCTGCTGGGCGCCCCAAACCAGGACTCTCCTCGAGGACACTCTTGGGGGCCCCTTCATGGAGAAAAGAGTACCCGCCCAGGGGAGAGGGAGGACCCCGGTGAGGTGACCTGCAGGCCGAGTCTGTGGGCCCCCCTTGGAGGCCACTGGGGCCACGGGGCGGGAAGGGTCTAGGGATGAGAGGCGCCCCAGCTCCAGCCCCGCAGAGGCAGGACCAGGGATGTGCCCGCAGAGCTGGGCCCAGGCAGACTGCAGATATGGGTGGGGGGAAAGGACGGCGTCCCCCAGGCGCCCCCGGGGAGGAGAGTGGGCCGGTTTGCCTTCCCTCCGCTGCAGACTCAGGGGTCCAGACCCACCCGAGGAGGCGGGGGCCAATCAAAGCCAGATGTGGGAGCAGCACAAAAAATGTTGATCATTTTGACCAGGAAAAGCCCTGGTCAGAGAAATAATGAAGTGACCGGGGCAACGGGCGCTGAGGGTGATCGCAGGCACGAAGGAGCGACGTGTGTGCCGTGCAGGCAGCCGGCGGCCCTGGGGTCCCTGCGTCTGCCTCGGGGTGTCCGGCTGCACGTGTGGGGCAAGGCTCCCCCTGGGTGGGGCAGGTGGGGCGCTGGGAAGGAGACCCAGGCTCTGGGCCACCTTGCTGTTTCTCCCAGGGTGCCGAGCATCCTGAGACAAGCCGGGCAGGCAGGTGGGGGCACGGGCGGAAGTGGAGGGAACTGCCCGGGGTGGGGGCACCCCGAGGGAGAGCCAGTGTGGCTCCAGGAGGGGGTGGGCACCTTTGTCAGGACGGGATTCAGTGTGGGTCATGAAGCTGAGGCAGGAGAAAAGGACCGGAGCTCACGTGGTGCTGACAGGCCTTCTGAGGCCTGGAGCCACGTGTGGTCTGTACCCGGGGAGAAGCACTGCAGGCAAGCAGGGGGCACGGGAATGCCGTCCCAGGGCTGGCTGGAAAGCCCCTCCCCAAGCCAGTCCCCCGGCCCCGACCCTGGCCCCAGTGGCGCTCCCAGGCCCCCAAGGGGGCGGGCTGGGGTGACATCCCCACCCAGGCCTCAGCACTGGACCCGGCCCCTCTCCCCACAGCCTGCGGGGACTTTCAGAGGCTGATAAACAACCTGGGTGGTGGTGTGGCAGGCCTGACCTGCCGTGAAACATTCCAGGCTAAGCTCCCCACCCCCCAGAGCATACGCATCCCGAGCTCCCACGGGCAAACAGGGCACGTGAAGTCCACTCCCGCACACGGCGGAGTGTTGCTCGACCTTAAAGAGGTGCCGCTTGGCCTCGTGGGCCTGCAGGCCGCGATGGCGAGTGACAGAAGCAGGACGCAGGAGATCACACCCCCGTGACTCCACGGCCATGCCACGTCGACAGGCAGGTCCGGAGACGGAATGCAGGCTCGTGTGGGCAGGGGCCGTGGCGGGGTGCGGGGTCACTCTGTGGGTGACAGCAACCTGTGTTCAAGGTGATGCCAGCCATGGAGACACCCTCGCCTGAACACTCCGATGCGAACCGCACCTCCATAAAGCTGCTTGGAAGCACAAAAGAACCACCCTGGCGGGCTCTTCCTTCCTCCGTGATGTGAGGAGGGGGAGCCCCAGTCTTCGCAGCCAGGAGGCAGGAGCCACGGCCTAGGAGGCGGGCCCCCCTCCTCGCACCCCAGGCTGGGCTCTCCTGGGTGGCCGAGCCGACGTGCAGGACTGGGCGGCTGACTGGCCGGGGCGCACACTCAGGCCTTTGTGCACGGAGCTCAGAATTACACGGAAGTCGGGAGGTGGGGGGACCCCGCCAGAGTCCCCATCAGGGCCCCTGATCTGATTTCTTCAGTCCCCTCTGTGTTTTAAGGCCTGGCAGGGAGGTGGGGGGTGAGGAGTTGCCGGGGGGCAGGCAGGGGTAACGGCTGTGTCCCTGTCCTGGGCCCCCTGTCGGGGCAGCCGGGGAGCCCACCCAGAGCACAGAGAACGGAGCCTCAGACAGGCAGGCTTCCTGGGACTCAGGCGGGGGTCCCGGCAGCAGGAGGAACGAGCACTCCTCCCCAAGTGGTGGGGGGCCGGCCTGCAGCGGGCGACTCCCGTGATGTGCTTGGAGTGAGGACACCGTGGGGCGGCCCCCCGGGGGCCCCCGGCCCTGGGAGAGGAAAACCAGACACCGGCAGAGGGGCTGCGGCCAGATGGGTTTCCGCTCCATCCTGGCGGCCCTGCCCGGCGGGCAGGCCTCACCTGGCGCTGCCGGGGGATCTGGGATGTGTCCTGGGGGCCACGGGCCGGGCCTGCTGCAGCCATAACTCAGCGGCAAAGGCCCGCCGGCTCTCCCTGCTGGACCCTGGGTCTCACGGCCCCGCACTGGCCACTGTGGCCACACAGTATATGGGGACCCTGGGGGGCAGTGCGGTGGGCTCTCCCCGAGAGCCGGCCCAGGGTGCCCCCAGCAGGGCTGTCCCCACACAGGGAAGGGAGCCCAAGTCCACTGCACCAGGCCCTCCTGTGCCCAGCCCCCCACAAGGCTGACCAGCAGAGGCCTCGGCGAGCCAAGCCCAGGGGCTCCTGAGACCCCCCCTGCAGGCCCCGTGTGTGGGGAGCAGAGGGGAACAAGCGGCGGGGCCCAGGAGTCTGCAGCGCCATCATCTCCCAGCTGTGGGAGGAAGTGGGAGCCGGGGTCTCAGAGAAGGCAGCGTGGGGCCCACATCCCGGGGCAGGGCCTCCCGAGGCGCCGGCTGTCTCGGTCAGCCTCCAGCCTGCAGCCGGCGAGGGGCGGGGGGGTCACACAGCCCCTTCTCCAGGCTCCGTGACTGGGGGTGGGGCGGGCAGCCCCCCAGCCGAAGGCCCACTGGCTTCCTGTTCTTGCACGGCCTGCAAGGCAACCCCCACCCCTGCCTGGCCACCGCGCCCAGCCTCCCTCCCGCCTGCCTCTGTCCCAGCGGGCCCGGCCGTGGCCATCCCACCCGCCGGCCCTGGGGGTTTTGAGGAGACTGGGGGTGGGGGGCAGCCCCCTCCTCCGTGGCCGTGACCCGCAGATGCCGGGCCCTGCGGGACGTGGGGGCCCCCGCGTGGGGGGGCTCGGGGGGCCTGCATCCGGGGGCGGCCGGCTCTGGACGTGCAGCGGATGAAGGATGGGCTTCCTCCCCTGGCCTTGAGTCGGGGTCCTCTGGGCTGCGGGGCCCCATGAATTATTTCTCTCAGGAAAATACCATTGACTCTGTGCTCGGCCTCCCTCCCGACCTTCCCCATCACTTTAAATCAACGCTGAAGGCTGCAGTTTGCCCGGACCTTCACCCTCAGGCGAGGGGAGCTTCAAAGGCCCATGTGACGCCTCTGGGGTCCCTCAGGGAGGGGGAGCCGGCGGGCTGGCTCCCCACTGTCTCCCCCACGGAGGGGACGGCCCAGCTCCAGGATGGGCTCTGGGGACCCGGGAGGCTGCACAGAGGGTGGTCCCCCAGCTCTTGTGGCTTGTGACCCCCCCCACCCGGGGAGAACACAGCCTGATTCCCCGAGCACCCACGACGCCTTCCCGCTTGTCTCCCAGACCCCCAAGACCGCGGACACTCAGAGCCGGGCCCAGCTAACTCCCCAGGGGTGCTCGAGGTGGCTTCCAGTGGCAGCCTGCTTCCAGGAGACACCAGGCCATGGGCAGCTCCCAGGCACCAGCTCCTAGAGCCCCATGCTGCCTCCGCCCCCCACCCCACAGGTCCCCAGACCCCCTCCTTTCCCGCCTGCCCCCGGGTGCGGCCTCTGCTGACTGCTTGCCACGTCCCGTCCCGGAGCTCTGGGTGGTGGCCACCTTCCCTGCAGGCTCTGCTTCCTGCCGGGGACCAACCTTGCTCTGGACTCAGCTCAGCTTCCTGCGGACCCCCCACCCTCCATGGCAAGCCCACTGCGCCCCATGGGACCCCCAGACAGGTGGGCTCCCTCCCGCCACCCAGACCCCTGCCCTCACCCCCCCACTTTCTAACCGCCCCCTTCCCCAAAGAGCATGAAGGCAGGCTTTTAAATGGAGCGGCTCAGGGTGACTTCAGGGCTCGGGGCAGGCGGCCTCCCTGCCGCTGGGTGGTGATGGCGGGGGCTGTGGTTCAGGGCCGGCCTGGCTGTCTCCGGCCTGCAGGCCCAGGGGGCCAGGAGGACCCAGGCCGGCTCACACGGTGGGTCCCGGCGCGGGGCGGGGGCAGAGCACACAGGGCCAGGCCATCTCCACAAGCGGCACTTTATTCTGGCGGGGCTGCTGGCCCGTCACAGGCCGAACCAGCCCGGGACGCCCCCGAGTCGCGGGTCGGGGCTCTGGCGCTGCCGCTGCTCCTCCAGCACCTGGTCCCGGAGGTCCTCATCCGTGGGGCGGCCTCCGGACTGCTTTCCCTTGGGAAACAGATCTGGGAACGTGAAGGTCTGCCCGTGCGCCTGCGGACAAAACAGAGAGGCTCAGCCTGGGACCCCGGCAGGGCGGTCTGGGTGGGGACGGAGCTGCCTGCCCCACGCCTGCAGGACAGACGCACGGCCAGAGGACAGATACGCGGGCTGGGCCTTGGCCTTCAGCAGCAGAAGCCACTGCTGTGACAGGCCCCTTCGCACTGAGGCCGGCTCTTCGAGGAGTGTCAGCACTGGCGGAGCCCAGTGAAGCCCCTGCTCCCAGCAGGAGCTGCCAGGCCAGACTGCAGGCAGGGGGGCAAGTAAAACGGGGCACAGCTCGCGTCTGCTGCCTCCCCGGGACGTTTCCCACCCGAAGTACCTACAGGCCTTCACCCACATTAAAGACCAAGACCCCTCCTGACTCAGCTTGGCAAACAAAACGCATGTAACGCACAATGAAATGTACACGCAAGCCGTCTATAAATCAAGACCGCCTTTGCAAATTGACTGGTTTTACGTCTTTGACTGAAAGTTCAGAATGCAGGAGGGCCGGCTAAGTCCCAGCCTGGACCCCCAACACACGGCCGGAGTACACCAGTCCGGCCCGTCAGGGGGCTGGGGAGAGGAGGGGACCCCGATGGCGGGAGGTGAGCAGCCACCTCCGCACACTGCACGTGGCAAAGCGGCTCCAAAGACTGGGGGGACCTGCCGATGTTCGCAGGGCCATGCCGCCCACCTCTGGATGGGCAGAGAGATGGAGGCCGGCACCTGGATCTGGAAAGTTTTAATAAATAAAATCAGTGAAGTGAGCTTGCTTCTTGGAGACCCTTGTTTTGTGAAGAAGTTTGGATTTGGGCAGGCGGCCAAGCGTGATCTGCAGCAGCCCACAGCGCCGGCCCCGAGAGTGGGGCGTTCACAAAGCCTGCTCACGCGGCGAGCGCAGGCCCCAAGCCATGAAAGGCCGCGCCTGTGCGCGCGGTAGCCCGCCCGCAGGAGGGGTCGCTTACACATTTCAAGACTCTCTTTCTTCTTCTTTAAAATACCAAAGGGCAATAGTTTACATGCAGGGCTGCTTGCCCAGAATGGGGGATTTATGTTTAATATACCGAGGTGATTCTGCTAGCTTTCTGAGGTGGGGAACCCAAAGTGACATTTTTAACTATAAATACAAAGACGGCAATCTGCAACAGCCTGGGAGGGATGGAGCGCGCCACGCAGAGTCCCCCACCGCCTCTCCCCGCGACGGGCTCCCTGCCTGGGGAGGGTCAGACTGTGCTCTCCCCCACCGTCTCTCCGAGACGGGGCTCCCTTCCTAGAGAAAGGCGCCCTGTGCTTTCAGAAATAACTCTCCACCCTCGTGAAGCTGATGAGCAGAAAAGCACAGGAGCGGGTGGGGGGCGTCGCAGTGAAGAGTGAAGACAGCAGGAGGGCGTGGGGGCCGAGTCCCGATTTCCCTACAAAACAGAGGTCTCCACGAAGACGCAGCCTCTGTCCCTGGCGGGCCGCAGCTGGGGGCCGAGGCTGTGCTGTGGGGCGACCCAGGCTCGCCAGCTCCCCAGCTCTCCACCAGAAAGACATTCACTGGGTTGTGGGGGGAAATCCGGGACCCCCACCACGTGAAACCAGCTTTCTCAAAGCAGCCAACGCCACACGCATCTGGGGGCTTCACTTGTCCTGCTGCCTGATGTTGGGGCACTGCACTGTCAGCTCTGATGAGACGCTGGGGGGGAGGCCTCCCAGGACTCGTGGGGGACAGAGAACGGAGCCCTTCAGGGGGTGAGGGCCCAACCTCCCGGCCCGTTTCCAGGCAGAGATCTGCTGGAGTCAGCAGGGAGGGAGTCCGTTACGAATTTAATTTTGGAGCAGAGGGAAGCGTGCCGGGCGGGGACGCGCTGGGATTTCACAGGGAAGGAAGGCAGCCGGGTGGCAGCTGCAGATACGCGGCTCGGCTTCCAGAGCGAGGTGGGGCCGGGAAACGCCAGGCTCGGATGACTCAAAAGCCACTTGTAACTATAGCTCCCGCTCAAGGGCCTCGTGGCGAATGCCGACATATGGGGTGTCAACCGGCTGCCATGACAAAGACAGATGGCCCGGCTGAGCGCAGAGGACACAGGCGTCTTTATAAGGCCAACGGCTGCTCTCCTGGCCTGGATTGGCTGATTTTATGCACAGCAAATATTAGGCCAAATAATTATGGGGGCCCCTGTTTAGAACAACTGTGACTGTTTTTCAGAAAAGCTGCCATGCTAACTGGGTCTTTCACCAAACTGCCTCCTAAGGCCCGAAACAGGGCCCTGGGCAGAGGTGTTTTCATAATAACACCACTGCCACCTAGCGGCCGGCCTGCGGGCGCCGCCCGACCAGGTTGTTTACAGGGAAACTGAAGGAGCTAGAAGACCCCTGCCCCCTCCCCACCCCAGCCAGGGTTTCAAACAGCAGCTAGCTGACTCCGTGCGCGGGTCCAAGGTCACCTGCCCCATCAGAGGGAACCCACCGTGAGCCCACGGGCCTCATTGCCGGCGGCCAAGGTTGCAGATCCTAACTCCAGGGGTTCTCTGTCTAGGGGAAGCTCAGGTCGGCAGGAAGGTGCGGAGAGGGGCTTTGGAAATGCAGGTCTCACTCTCACCAGCTCGGGGTTTCGGTCAGCAAAGGCTCAGCTGGGGTGCTGGACCCCATTCCCGGAGCCCCTGCTAGGCAGGAGACCGTGTGAAGAGAAGCTGGCCGGGGTGGGGTGGGGGTGCCGACCCCCACAGTCCAGGCCAGAGGACAGGGGGTCAGTCAGGACCCAGGACTCCCCCCGTGGTCTGCCCCTGAGACGGGGGCCCCTGCAGCCACCCACCTCCACCCCAGGCACCAACTGCTCCCTGGCCTGGACGCTGGTTGCTGTCTGAACCGAGCCCTGGGCCAGGGAGCCTGCTTCTGTCCTCAGCACATTCACAGCTGGCCCCGGAGAAGTTCCCGGGAGCCCGCCTAGCCCTTCCCGCCCCAGCTGAACTGCACCCAGCTCCTCCAGGGGCCCCGTGTGAACCAGAACGAGGGGCCAGCCTGGCCTCGGGCTCTGCCCGGCCCGGGTCACAGCGGGGGTGAGCGCTCACCAGCTGCACGTACGCCACCTTGTAATCGGGCTGCTTTATCCTGACGTTCCTGTGGTCCCTCCTCCTGCTGGAGCCTGTCGGAAGCGGGAGAGACAGAAGCCTTCACTCCCAGCATGCAGCTCTCAGCCCCCCTAACCCAGGAACCCGCTTTCTAGAAAGAGGGACACACGTGGGCACCTACGTCTGAGGACGGCCACCAGCCTTTGCTTGGTGCAAACCCAAATGGGTCTAAGACAACCGGAGAACTGGCTCTCCCTTGGTGTCATGGAGGCTCTCACAGCCTGACCTCCCTTCGACAGAGGATCGTCATATTTACAACTAGGAAACCAGGGGCCGGGGAGCAGGGGTCAACAGGAAGGCATGAGAAAGCCCCAGTGGAGTAAAATGAGCACTTTGCTGACCAACACCAGCGTGGGGGCGTCAAGTGGGGGCCCTGCTCTGAGGAGCCGGCAGGAACCAGGCCTCCAAGTCCCAGCCCCGGGAAGGAGAGCCCCTCTCCCCCTAGGCGTGCCCGTTTCCTCACACGCAAAGGACCACGTGCCAGCGGGGCTGACAGGGGCCAGGCCAGCAGCGCTGACAGCCAGGCCTGCTGAGCTCGGGAGGAGCCCCTGGGCCCGCGACCCACCATGCTGCACCCTGGTCCGCACGGCAGCCACCGGCACACTGTAAATGCGCTCGAGGTAGTTCTTGAGATCCACTCTGGTCATCCTGGGGCAGGAGGAAAAGAGGGGCCTCTGAACAGGGTGGAGAAGGAAGCAGCCTGCCGGGTGGCATGAGCTGCTGAGCGCAGACACCGGGTGGGAGCCGGCCGGGGCTGGGGCCGGGCCCTGGTGACCCTGCAGAGGCGTCTGGACACAGCAACATGGGGGCGACGGGCGACCGGCTCCCAGGACTCAGTCCCGTTCGCCCTGTGCAGGGGCCGAGCTGCCGAGCGAAGGGGAGGAACGGTCTGCGAGTGCCCTCTGGCTGCCGGGAGCCGCCCGCAGTGCCCGGCCGCCTGTGCTGCAGCTGCCGCCCTGTCCATGGTGCCCCCACCGCCCCCACCACCGCAGGCGACTCCCAGAAAGGATGGCCAAGGCGATGGCTGTGCCGTCCCCTCTTCCCCTGACAGGGCCCAGCCTCTCCTGGCCTGGCCTCCGAGGCGGACAGCATGACCCTCAGCTCCCACGGAGGCTCGAGCTGACCCCAGAGCCCTGAGACCTCAGCACGGGGTAGAGAAGCTGTGTCTCCTCAGCAACAGGGGCCTCCGTGAAGGACCCACTGAAGGACGGAGGCCCTGGGAGCCGTGGTGAGCGGGTGCCGGGGTCAGAGCCCAGCCTCCTGGGAAGGGCAGCCAGGCCAATGCAAGGAAAGAAGTTGGGTCTCTCAGGCTGGACTTCCCGGGGGTGGCAAGGAGCCCAAGGCACCGCACACACCAGGCGTCAGTGCAGGGCCGCCTGCGGGGCTTCTGTGGTGGGAAGACCCTTGCTGTGAGTGGGGTTCAGCGGCACCTGGCCTGAATTCCTCTGGGGTCGGGGGAGGCTTACTCCATGGGGATCCGGAACTGCACAGTGTCCTCAGGCTGGGCCGTGCCGGGCCGCACCAGCTGGATGAAGAAGTTGGTGCGGAAGACCCGGAGCTGGGGGTTGCCCAGCTGGTACAGAGGGTACCTGCAAGACGCGGGGGGGGGGGGGGGGAGGCAGGTCAAGTCAAACGCCCAGAACACGAGGCTCCCAGGATGCCCCAGCAGGGTGCACAGGTCATCACGCCCACGGGGCTGAGGAGCCGAGGGGGCAGTCACCCACAGGTCAGCCCTTCCCTCACCCGGTATGGGGCAGCCAGTCCCATCCCCTGGGCAGTGTGGCCTGTTGACCCTCAAGGTCGGCCTTTGGAAAGAATCAGTGAATGATTCACGAACAGACGACGTGCCCACTCTGCCTTGTCAACAGGCTCAGAGTCATGTGTTTGTTCAAAGTGCCGGCTGCACAGGCACGCAGCCCCCGCATGGCTGTCCCACCGGAATGGGCCCCACACCTGGCACGGCCTCCAGCTCCCTTCCGCTCAGGTGAGGTGGGATCAGTCGGAACCAGCTTAATCTGCACTGGCTCAGCCCCGCTGAGAGGACAAGGACAGGGCCACCTCCACCCCCGCTCCCCCCTCACCCCATGCTGGAAGCGCCTGCTCATCCTTGACAAGAGTGAAGATCAAACGATAAAGGGTGAACAAACAACGGAAAAAAAAGATAAGGGACTCAGGGGCTCAGGAAGGCGGTGTGTGCAGGTCACCAGGACATGCTCACTGCCCGCCTCCCTCACCCCTCAAACCCCAAAGCGGGGCAGAGACATCTAGAACATATGGGCGGGCACCACCTGTGGCTCCAACCCATCCCTTCCAACTGGACCTATGCCCCCGTGGGTCTGGTGGGTGAGGAGGGCCACACTGCCAGCTAGACCCAACCAGGCCTCAGGGCTCATGGTCCAAGGAGGTGGGGGCCCAAGGTCGGCAGGGCCTGTGAGGGGTCAGGGGTCCACTGGGAGCCAAGGAGAGGTGTTTCAGTGGAGGGTGGGCACAGGGGCTGACGATGCCATCAAGGGGTTCTGGTGACCAGTTTGTAGCATGGCACACGGCCTCTGATCTGGGGGGTCACCAAGAACGAGGGGAGGGGGGCTCGGTGAAGCCAAGTCCCAGGATGCCTCTGGGCCTCTCAACTCTGGGGAGTAGGACTGGCCGGGCCGAGGTCCCGGATGGGGCATCCTGGGGGTGGCAGAGGCTCGGGGCCCTGACACAGGCCGGGACGCCCGCGGGCAGGCCAGCTCTGAGCGAGGTGCCAGGTGACGCCTCCTGGGGGCTCCTGGTGACCGCGTCGCACGTGGCAGCTGCCGGCCACCAGCAGCAGCACCTCCCGACGGCAAGGCGTCGGGCGCGGGTGGGGGGCGGGGGGCTGCCCGCCCACGACCGAGCCTCGCCCTGTCCTCGTGGGGCCGGGCCGGAGAGTGGCCACCAGGCTCGCCTCTTCCCCCTGGCGACCGGCCGCGGGCACTGCAGGGGCCACGGCCTGGGCCCCTGGGGAGCTGCCGGGGCGGGGGGCGCGCGCAGCCCGCGGGGCCCAAGGCCCGAGGCCGGCGCTGACACCTCCCGCCCACGTTCGCCGAAGGCCAGGCTCGACCCCGGGAGAGGCTCGGGCCCCCGGGCCCCGGAACGACCCCCGGCCCCGCCCCGCCCCGCCCCGCCCCCACGGGCGCCCAGACGCCGCGCGTTCCGCCGGGTCCCGAGTCCCGACCCCGCGGCCCGGCGCCCCGAGCCCAGCCTTGGGGGCGGCCACGCCCCCGGCCCCGAGCGCCGGGACCCCCACTCACAGCACGTTCCGCGCCATCGCCCGCTTCCGGGGCCGCGGCGGAAGGAGGGGCGGGCCCAGCTTAGGCCCGCCCCCTGGCGCAGCGCCCCCTGGCGCCCGGGAGGACGCGCACCGCCCGCACACCTGGGCCGCACCTGGGCCGCACCTGGGCCCCGAGCCCTGCACACCCAGCGCCCTACTTGTGCCCGGCAGCAGACCCTAGTGCCGCCAGCCCCTCACGTCCTCCCTCCTCCCGGGGCCCGGCGCACCAGTGGACCACCACGGATACCTCCACGGATGCCCCCACGGATGCCCCCGCGACTCCAGCCTAGGGCCCAGGCACACTGCTGGCCACCCACCACCCAGAGCCTTCAGCTGGAGGCCCAGGTGGGAGACTGGCGGAGTGGGGAAGGTGTGAATTCGTGGGGGGCCCCAGCCGGTGAAGGATCCGCCTGCCAGTACAGGAGACCCGGGTTCAATTCCTGGGTTGGGAAGATCCCCTGGAGAAGAAAATGGCAACCACTCCAGTGTTCTTGCCTGGAGAATCCCATGGACAGAGGAGCCTGGTGGGCTCCATACAGTCCATGGCGTTGTAAGAGCCAGACACAACTGAATGGTTGAATCACCACCTCTCGCCACTTGGCCACGGTGGCTGCCTCCCTCTGTCCGTGGAACTCTACCGCCCCACCCCAACCCTTCTGGCCAAGTTCTCATGCCTGAGATGCCCCCCCAGGGACCCCCCAGCCATGCCCGCCCCCCAGCCTCCGTGAGGCCATTGGCTTTTCCAGGCCACAGCTGGCCCGCCCTGCTTCCAACCTTGGCACAGCCCTCACTGGGGCCCCGTCACAGAGCAGGATCAGAGACCCTCTGTTGCACACCCACCCCCATGTACACACGGCGGACAGATCAGGGGGGAGCGGGGCTCTAGGGTGGGGGCAGGACAGCAAGGAGGCAGGAGCAGGGGAGCCTGGGAGGGCGCAGGGGCTGCTCCTGGGGGCCCCAGGGTGGGAGGGGACTGGAGGGCCCTCCTCACTGTCATGCTTGGTGCTGGAGACCCTAAGTGGATTCATCTAAGATGAAGAGACCCAGGGTGGGGCGTGGCTGCTGGGGGGGTCAACTGTGAGTGGGGGGCCGCGTGCCTGCAGGGGAGGGCAGAGAAGGGCTAGGCAACGTCCGGCCGCAGCCAGGGCCCAGCGAGGCTGGTGTTGACCGTGGCAGGGCCCCGGAGGTGGGGAGAGGGCAGGAACTGGAGGACAGGGGTCCCCCAACCTGGAGGCCAGGAAACTCTCTGCTTCATTTGTAAAGCTTTGACTCAGCAGCCACGTGGCCAACCCAGAGAGAGGTCTCCATGTTGCTCAGGACGTGGCTGGAACACGCGGATGGGAGGTGGTGTGGGTCGGCAGCCTGCTGGACCTCGGCAGGCGATGCTCTGATCAGTGAGGCTGAGAGCGCGGAGGTCCTCGATGGGGCCTCAACAGTGCAGACCCCGCAACACTGGACCGCTTCTCTGATTATCTGCCAGCTGGATTCTCTCCCTTCTGGCCTGGGACCTGTGAGTGTGAGGTGGGTGGGTCTCTGCCCCCCGGGCCCCGCGGGCGGCCTCCCACCCCACTCCCCCCCACCCTCCCCCCAGCCCGGGTCATCACCTCCCCCCTTCCCGAGCAACACACAGCTTTGGGGGCTGAGTTTGCCAAACAGAGGAGAGGATGCCAATTAAATTCAAAGCTCAGATAAACAACTGTCTTTATTGTTTTTTAATAGACTCTTTAAAGAATGATTTTAAGTTTATAGGGAAATTGCTGAGAAAGTACAAAGGATTCCCATACACTCAGTTTCTCCCGCCCTTCAGCCTCCCATAGCATTAACACTTACACTAACGTGACACGTATGTTACAGTTGATGGAGCGATGCTAGTATGTTGTTATTAGCTGAAGTGCACAGTCGGCTTGAGGTTCACTCTTGGTGGGCAGTCTACAGATTTTGCCAGATGTACAGGGACACGTGTCCACGTAACAGCACCGCACCTATGGGGGAGTCGTTGCCCAGAAAACCCGCTGGGCTGCTCCCGTCCGCCCCCGGTCCTGACCCCGCACCCGTGGGTCGTCCTGCTGTCTCCATGGGTCTGCTTTTCCAGACTGCCCCGTGGTTAGGACCACACACTCTGTAGCCTTTTCAGACTGGCTTCTTTCCCTTGGCACTTACATTTGCTCTGCGTCTTTTCACGGCTTGTGAGTGGATTTGTCTTTAGAGCTGAATGATACTCCATCAGACGACACAGGATGAGATGGCTGGATGGCATCACCGACTCGATGGACGTGAGTTTGAGTAGACTCCAGGAGATGGTGATGGACAGGGAGGCCTGGTGTGCCGCAGTCCATGGGGTTGCAAAGGGTCGGACACGACTGCGCGTCTGAACGGAACTGAGCTGATAGGCCCTCACCTGATGTACTGCAGAAAGGTCCCCACTCCCCCACTGAGGGGCGTCTTGATGGCTTCCCCATGCTGGCCATGATGAATAAGCCGCTGCACTCATCCAGGAGCAGGTTTTTGCCTGGGCCTGAGTGTTCAGCTCTTCGGGGTTCGGAACCAAGGATCGTGGTGGGTGAACCCCGAGGTGCGTGTGTCCCGTGCGTGAGACAGCGCCTCGCGTTCCCGCCAGCCACAGGGCGGTATCTGTTGGTGTCAGTGTTTTGGTTCGGGCCTCACAGACGTGTAGGGACATAGTTCTTTTATTTTAAACAAACATTTTCAGGTGTTAGATCTGTCCTCCTGACGTGGGGCCCCCCAGAGCTTGGTGCCGGGCAGGCCCGGCAGTGGCCCGGGGGAGGAGGCACCCCCACGGGCGGGTGAGGAGGGGGGTGGGCAGGAGCCCTTCCAGGGGCGGCCTCCCCACTGTGCTTTGCAAGCCAGACTCGGGGCCGGGGGCTTCTTTCTGAGAGTAGTGGGCACCCCTGGAGGGCTCCAAGTTGGGCGGTGGGTGGGGGGGAAGATAAGATGAGCTTGGAAGTGCCTTGGGGCTGCCGCTGAGGACCACGGTGTCTCAAGATAAAACAGTGAGATGCACTGGCCTGGCTGGGGGTGTGGGGAGCAGGGGGCAGAGGTGGGATGGGGCTGTGGTTTTACATGCGGCCGTCAACGTGCCTCACGGAGGAGCCAGCACTCCCAGGGCACGCAGAGGCTGCATGCGAAGGCCCCCAGCCACGTGAGAGAGAGGCAGAGGGCGGGGTGGGGGCAAGCCCCGGGCCTGCAGGTCTCCCCAGGTTCACAGGCCCAGAAGCTGAGCAGGTCCCCCATCCTGGGATCGGGGTTGGGGGGGCTTCATCACAGAACACAATTGAGTAAATCACTGGCTACTGACCATACTCTCAACCTTCGGCCTGTCTCCCCTCCTCAAGGCGGCGGGGGTCCTGGAGTCCCTCCCTACTCAGGGCAGGCTCGCCTGCCGTCAGCCCCCTTCCTTGGGTCTTTTCCCAAAGCTTCCTTGTGAACGTCACCCAGCAGTGCGGAGAAGGGACTTGAACATAAATGAGAAGGCACCCATGCCTGCTCCACGACTCTCAGGAGGTCCAGGAACTGGGAACAAGACAGCAGACGCTGTACCCAGTGATGCCGTCGCGGGTCTCACTGCTGGGGGCTCCAGGGGAGGGAGGTGTGGGCCGGGGACTGGGGGCAACACCAGACATACGGGTCTCATGAATCTTAGCATCACAGCCTAGCCTTGCAACCTGGGCGACTCCGAATGTTCCAGAAAGTTCCGAGGGCCGTTCTGAAGAGGGCGGGGGAGGCCAGTAAACACACGGTCCTGATGGAGGGTACGTGCAATCAAGCACACGTCTCGTGGAAGATGTTTTCAATGGTTCTCATGCTTTTCTAAGTATGAGGAGATGCAGGAAGCCGGCTTTATGACATGTTCTCCTGGAAAACTGTCTGCGGGCCAGTTCTGCCAGTTTTCCCAGAGTGCCCCCCGTCCTGCCCTTTGTCCTAAGCTCCTGGAGGGCGTGCTGGCGGCCAGCGCCGTGCTGGGGGATGACTTCATTCCTGTAGAACTGGATGGTGGGCAACATTCCTTATTTTACAGTCCCTTCCCTTTCCGCCTTCACTTCAGTCAAGACTCCAGGGGCATTGCGTGACCAGCGTGTTCCATGGCAAGGATTTCCGTGACGGGTGGCTCGGGCTATGTGACTGGACTAGACCCTGTCAACAGTCACCCCAAACCTCTGGACCCCCAGTCTGACTCCTCTGTCATGGGCCAGGAAACGGGTCGCTCTTGCTGCTTCTTCCTACCCTTGGTATTTTACACAGTTACAGTGATTGATCTGACAAAACTGGCTGGCTGGTCAATCCTTTCAAGTCGTCTGTAATCATCATTCATTTTATCTGAGGCTCAATCACGTTGTTGTTGATCAAAGAAACAATCGTCTTGTAAAATAGGCGGAATACACGTAATATAACAAGGGGCGCTAATGAGGTCATGAGCATGTCTTTAAGCTGAGAATGTTAGGTGCGGCCCGCTATCTCCCCCAGTCATCTGGCCCGTCTGTTCTCTACCAGTTGCTATCTTTAAGGGAAATGATACACTGCTCATAAAGTCCACCAAAGATGTCTGCACGTCCAAGGCCAGCGGTGGGTCATCGTGACCCCTTACAGGACCGAGAAAGGAATGTTATCTTCTAAAGAGTTACATGGTTGACGTCAAAACAAGAAAAATAGATTTTTATGGTTGAGCAGGTATTCCTTTCCTTGGGGAGGTCTGGTTAATGCATAATGCAGATGCATAATGCCCACCAGAGGGGATCGGGGAGGCCAAAGGGCAGGGGGAAAAAAATGTCGTGTTAAAATTTGCCTTGCCTTGCCTTAGCGCTTGAATTGTTTTCCTCAGGTGTTTGCTGTCCGTGTTTGGAGCTACTGGCGTGGCCTGGCTGGAGGAGGCCGCCTGAGCCCTGCAGGTCTGCCCCCAGGAGTCCTGGCACCGCTGTGGGACCACGTGTCTGGCCTCTGGAGGGTAGCGGGCCGCCTCTCGCTGGGTCTGTACACACGACCTCGGCCCTCGGCACGGGGGCAGCGGGGGCCGGGGCGGGGGAGGCTCGACGCCACAGTGGTCTGCGCTCACACTTCGGTTGCACACCTTCCCGGCGCATTTCTGGGTCACCCGGGTTTCTGACCCTGTCACGGCCCGCCATTTGCTCATGAACCCCTCTGAGGCTCTGTGATGGGCCCGTCTCGGGAGGTCCTGACCCCCGGCACCTCAGCATGCAGCCGTGTTAGGAGCTTCGCAGAAGCAGTCGGATGACAATGCGGTCACCCCGGTGGGCCTACTGCAGCGGGACCCGGGTCCTGGTGAGAAGGGGTCAGGACTCACTCACGCAGCGGGCCGGGCCTGTGAAGACGCGGGCAGCTCGGCCTCTGCAGGCAGAGCGCAGTCCTCAGGAGGACCCGGCCCTGCCCACACCTGGGTCTCGGGTTTCAGCCTCCAGGAAAACGACAATAAATGTCTGCCATTTAAGCTGCCCAGGCTTGGGCCTTTGTTATGGTCACCTAGCAAACTAATTAGGGTGTTAATGTTTTCCTTATGGATTTCCAAGTGCATTTAATGTATTAATTATATTACGCCCTTGGGGCTTCTCTGGTGGCTCAGTGGTAAAGAACCTAGCTGCCAATGCAGGAGACACAGGTTTAATCCCTGGGTCGGGAAGATCCCCTGGAGAAGGAGATGGCAACCCACCCGAGTGTTCTTGCCTGAGAAAGCCCAGGCAAGAGAGAGGAGCCTGGCGGGCGACAGTCCATGGGGTCGCAAAGAGTCAGACATGACCTAGTGACTGAGCGACAACAATAACCCCCTTGTCTATCATATTTTACCCAAAATATTTTCCCACTTTTGTCATTATACGTTTAGTGTTTCAAAGACAGCTCTGTTGAGATGTAGTTGGCATGTCGATACAACACACTGCCCATTCTAAAACACATCCCGAGACAAGTTCTGACCTGTGCAGACACCGTGAGACCTTCCCCCCCTTCAGGAAGGCAGGCACATCCATCACCCCTAAGAGGGTCCTCTGGCCCCTGCAGCCTGTCCTGCCACCCGCCATGCCGTACCCCACCCCCAGGTCTTCAATAACCAGTGGCTGTGTTCGTATACATTTTCTGGGGTTTTCTGTAAATGGAAGCATATAGCATGTACTCTTTCTCGCCTGACCTCTTGTCTGTCAGCATAACTATTTTGAGGTTCATCCGTGCCCACTCAAGCATCAGTGGGGCATTCCTGCTGATTGGCATCGTATGGACAGAGAAAGAATTCTGTTTATCCGTTCATCTGCCGATGGACGCTTGGGTTGTTTCCAGTTTTTGTCAATTAAAAATAAAGCTGCTATTTGCATTCATGTGAAAGCCTTTGTAAGGACAAACATTTCCTTTTCTCGTGGGGAAATGCCTAGAAGTAGGATTACAAGATCACTTGTACGCTTAACTTTTACAGAAAAAAAGACGCTGCCAAACTGTGTTGGTTTATGCTTCCAACAGAGATGCGGGGACCCTCCTCGCTGGCTGTTTGGACGGTCAGTCTTTTTTATTTTATCCTCTCTCCTAGAATGGTGTCCCCGTGATTTCATTTTGCATTTTCCCAGTAACTGATGGTGTCGGGCACCTTTTCACATCCTGATTTGCCATCCAATTATCTTGTTTCGTGAAGGGTCACTTCTAAGACTGGGTTTTCCCCATTTTCAAAAGTTGGTTTATTATTGTGTTTTGAAAGGCCTTTATATATTCTGGATCAGTCCTTTATGAAATGTATGCTTTGCAAAGATTTTCTCCCTGTCAGTGGCTTATCTTTTCATTGTCTTTACAACACCTTTTGAAGAGCAAATTTTAAAAGATCTTGATGAATTTCAACTTACCCATTCTTTTATTTTTTTTTTTTAGGGATTATGCTTTCCGTATCGAATGTAGGAGATCTTTGCTTTGTCTGAATTCACAGAAGTTCTCCCCTGTGTTTGTATGGTTCTAGTTTTACATTTAGGTCTATGATTCATTTACTTTGAGTTAATTTTTGGATGTAGCATGAGGTATAAATCCAAGTTCTCCTCCTTCTTCTTCTTTTTTTCCCCTTCATTTGCTTGTGGATATCCGATTTATTGGAAAGGCTGTTACTTCTGTACTGAATTGCCCCTGCACCTGTGGATGATCAAGTTGTCCATGAATAAAGGAGTTTCTCCTTCCTGCTCTTCAATCTGCATGACTTTTTCTTCTTTCTTGATTGCACCAGCAAGAACCTCGAGTACAATGTTGGGTGGAAGTGGAGAGAGCAGACACTCTTGCCTTGCTCTGGCTTAAGTGAGAAAGCATTCAGTCTTAGATGCCCTTGTTGGGCAGAGGAAGTTTTCCTCTACTCCTAAGTTTGCTGAGAGCTTTACTTTTTTTTTTTTTTTTAACGAAATCAGGAATGAGTGTTGAATTTTGTCAAATGCTTTTTCTACACCTACTGAGATGATTATATGGTTTTTATTTTTCAGTTTGTTAAAATGGTGAGTTACTGACTGATATTTAAATGTCCCGACCCTGCATTGCTGGGTTAAAACACATTTGGTCTTGATGTGTTATCAATATTATACATATTGAGTGCTATTTGCAAAATTTTGTTTAGGATTTTTGTGTCTATGTTTATCAGGAATAGTGGTCTGTGATTTTCTCTTCTTGTACTATCTTTGGTTTTGGTTATCAAGGTAATGCTGGCCTCATAGATGAGTCAAAATTTTTTTTGTAGAATTTGTACTTTGTTGTTGTTTAGTAGCTCAGTCATGCCCAACTCTTTGAACCTCATGGACTGCAGCACGCTAGGCTTCCCTTCCAAGCTCAAACTCATGTCCGCTGAGTCGGTGATGCCATCCAGCCATCTCATCCTCTGTCACTTCCTTCTCCTCCCACCTTCAATCTTTCCCAGCATCAGGGTCTTTTCCAATGAGTCAGTTCTTCACATCAGGTGGCCAAAGTATTGGAGCTTCAGCTTCAGCATCAGTCCTTCCAATGAATATTCAGAGTTGATTTCCTTTAGGATTGATGTAATTGCTATTATTTTTTCTTTAGCCGTTTGGTATAACCCACCAGCAAAACCATCTGGGTCTGGAGTTTTCTTTGTGGGAAGGTTTTAAGTTACACTTTCAATTCTTTAATAGATACAGAGTTATTCATATTATCTTTCTTTGATTGGTCTTTGGTATTTTGTTTTGAAAGTCACTTTCATCTCACTTGTTAAATTTATTGTCATAAAGTTGTGCATAATATTCCTTGGTTATTCCTTTAATAGCTGCACAATCTGTATTGGGCTTCCCTGATAGCTCAGTTGGTAGATAATCTACCTGCAATGCAGGAGACCCCAGTTCGATTCCTGGGTCGGGAAGATCTGCTGGAGAAGGGACAGGATACCCACTCCAGTCTTCTTGGGCTTCCCTGGTAGCTCAGCTGGTAAAGAGTCTGCCTGCAATTCATGAGACCCTGGTTTGATCCCTGGGTTGGAAAGATCCCCTGGAGAAGGGAAAGGCCCCCCACTCCAGTATTCTGGTCTGGAGAATTCCACGGACTGTATAGTCCATGGGGTCACAAAGAATCAGACGTGACTGAGCGACTTTCACAATCTGTATTGATGTCACCTCCTTCTTCCTGATGTTGGTCACTTCAGTTCTATCGCTTTTTCTCTTTTCCTGATCTGGTTTATCAATTTTTATTGGTATTCTCAAAAAACAAAGTTTTGGGTTGGTTTTCCTGCTTTTTCTATTGTTCTTCTGTTTTCTATTTCATCAGCTTCTTCCTGGTCTGTATTATTTCCTTTCTCATGCTTACTTTGGGCTGATTTGCATTTCTTTTCCTATTTTTCTTTGGGTAGAAGCTGGGGTCACTGATTTGAGCTTGCTCTTGTTTTCTGATATAGGCATTTTGTAGGAGAAATTTCACCCTAAGTCCTGCTCTAGCAGTTTTGCATAAGTTCTCATGTGCTGTGTTTTTATTTTCAGTCTGTTGAGAATCCTTCCTAATTTCCTTTTTGATTTTTCCTTGACTCAAGGACTATTTAGAAGTGTGTTATTTAAATTCCAAATGTTTGAGAATTTCCCAAAGACTTTTTCCTGTTATTGATTTAAAATTTAATTCCATTATGGTCAAAGAATATAATTTATGTAACTTGAATCCTTCTCAACTTATTAAGTCTTGTTTAATGGCCCAGAACATGATCTATATTGGTAAATGTTCCATGTGCACTTGGAAAGAATGTGTATTTGAATGGCATGCTCTATAAATGTCAATCAAGTCAAGTACTGCATTAGTCTCCTAACTTCTTGCCGATTTTTCTGCACTAAACAATTAATCATTAATTTCCAATTAATTATTGATAGAGGGGTACTGAAATCTCGGAGTGTAACTGTGCATATAATTATCCTACCAGTTATAGCCTGTTTAACTTTATGTATATTTCGAAGGTCTGTAATTCCTAGTAACCTTTTGTGTCTTTATATTTAAACCATGCTTCTTGTAGGCAGCACATAGGAGGATTCTTCCTGTTTTAACCCCAGTATGACCATCTCTGCCTCTTCACTGGGGTGTTTAGACCACTTACACGTAACGTGCTTAACCATGGAAGGAAGCAAGTGCGTCATTTCTCGTCCATTCTACGGGTCCTGTCTCTATTTCCTCCCTTTTACCTCTTCTTCTGCGTCAGTCAAGAGTTTTATATATTCCGTTTTGTCTTCTTTGCTGGGTCTTTCGGTCTGTGCTGTTGTTTTGGCGTCAAAGGGTTTACAGTGTGGACTTCTCACAGTTGTTTTTGATTGATTGGTTTTCCTCCTCCTTATGGCTCGCTTTTTCCTGCTTCTTTGCCTGTTTGCTAATTTTTGATCAGATGCCAGACATTGTGTGTTTCCCCCTTGTTTGTGCAGGACCTCTTTCTACTCCTACGAACGTTCTGGAGCTTTGTTCTGGGGAGCGGTTAAGTTACCTGGCCATGATCTGATCCTCTCTGGTCTTGATTTTTTTTGGTTTGTAAGGTGGGCCTGGGGAGGTGCCCCATTCGGGGTTAACTGCTCCCAGTGTAAAGCAGGAATTTTCCAAGTGCCCAAGGCCCCGTGAAGTGTCCGTTTTCGAGTCTGGTTGGTGGGAACGGACCCTGTTCCCAGCCCAGCCTGAGCAGTGGACTTTGGCCCCTCCACCCCTCCTGGTGGTTCTCTTCCAAGCCTTGAATAATTTCCTCCCAAGCACGTGTTGCTCTTTCCCCGACTGGATGTGCAAGCGGGCCCCTCTGCAGGCCTCTGGGGCTCCCACGCACGCTCTCTGCTCCGATACTCTGTGCCATGAACTTTTGTTGCCTGGGTCTCCCTGGACCCTCAGCTCTTTCTCATCAGTTCAAGGATCCCACTGGGCTCCCCCCCAACTTCCCCCTTCCTCTCTCGAGGAAGCAAGTTGAGCAATTCTAAGCCTGAAGCTGATTGTTTCTCATCTCCTAGGGACCAATGCTCTTAACTGTCTGATGTTTACTGCCCTGAAAAATAAATTGTTTCTTGTACTTATATGTTTTTTTGTTGTTTGGTTTTGTTTGGAGGGTTGCTCCAGGCAGGAGGATAAATCTGGTCCCTGTTTCTCCATCTTGCCAGAAGCAAATGTCTGCCTTTTAATTTGGATGAGCATTTTTTGATATACAAAAACAAGCCTTTTAAGCAATGAAATTTACTGAGTCTTTTCTTCTATGATACTTTCATTGTTTGTAAGTTTGTAAACTCTTGCCAGGATGAAAGCAGATAAATACATACCTATATTTCTCTATAGTTTTATTTTACAACATTTTTTTTTCTTCACATACTGACCTCTGTAACTCTCCTGGCTTGTATTTTGATATTTGGTATATTTGGTCCTGGAGTAAAAAGCTCATTACCTTTTTCTCCTCCTGAATACCTTTCTGATTTTTCTCAACCTCCTGATTACATATCCTGCAACCTCTGATGGAGGTGCTGCCAGATTCTTATGGTTTTGTGGTATCAGGGTGATAGATGTTGTAGCTGAAACAGCTTGCACGACCCACAGGACAGGGCGCGGGGCCGCACAGCACCGCCTGTGCCTGGCGCCTTCTCGCGGTCCTATGACCTTGGCACTCAGCTCAGCCCGCTCTGAACCCCAGCGTGCCCTTCTGGAAAAGGCGAGCGATGAGAGTGTTTGCCCCCTGGGGCTCCCGTGAGGATTTCAGGAGACAAAGGCGAGGCAGCTTTGCCTGACTGCTGGTCTGCAGGGAGCTCTCCACACACATCAGATATGCTGCCTTCACTTCTGAAATCTGCTCTTAATTTTCAAAATTTCCTTGGCTCTTCCTGCCTATTTTTCCTTGTGTGTGAATTTTAGGTTTGTCTTGCCAGCTCCCTCCCCACCCCTGGCTCACCCCTCACCCCAAATAAATCCTATCAGAATTCTGGTTGGAAATCTGGCGAACCTATACATGAATTTGGGAAGATCTAGTGTTTGCAAATGTCCTACCCAAGAACGTGGTGTGTTTTCTCTTTCTTTCTTTTTCAGACTTCATGTTTTTATTTCTCATTAAAGTATGTTGTTTTCTTCCTACAGATCCTGAACATTTCTGAAGAAGGATTTTTGTGAAGTGTTTTTATGTTCTTCGCTCCCCCTCTCCTTTTTGTTTTAGAATAACATTTTTTAAAATTCTGCTTTATCTTCTAACTGGTGGTTGCTAGAAAATCATAAAAATATTGATGTAAAATATGTATTTTGCATCTGGCTCCTTTCCTGAATTCTCTCATTCATTCTGAACGCTCTTCCGCTGACTCTCTCGGGGCTCCTAGGAATGTGGTATTTTGGTCTCCTCCTTTCCAGAAGTTGTACATCTTATTTCCGTTTAACATCTTTTGCATTGTCTTCAGTTTATAGAGCAGGGCTGAGCAGTAATGGTAAAAGCAGGCATCCTTGTTTGGTTCCTGTCTTGGACTGCAGATACCCCTGTGTTCCACCATCCAGTCTAGATAAAGGAAGTGCTTATTTATAATTTTCTATAGTTTATTGAGCTTGGTGTTTTGTTCTCAGAAATAAGGATTGACTTTCAGCAAAGATCCTTCCCCCGATGTTTAACGATCATGAACTATTTAAGACCTGCCAGAAACATAAATAAAAGTAGGAAGAACCTGCATCTGCCGCCCACCACTTGGCTTAAGAAAGACGAAGGATGTGAGGAAGGGTCCCGTGGCTCTGAGTGACCCCTCACCAGAGAAGCCCTCCCCCGCAGAGGGGACTGCTCATCTGAGAGGTGCACTCCTCACAGCCAGGCCTATGGAACATGTTCCATGTGTTGAACCACGGCTGCGGAGTCCCATCGCCCTGTGTTTTTCCTCTGGCGCCTTTCTCAGCGCTCCCAGCGCTGTCTGGGAACCTTTGCCAGGGCACGCATGCAGCTCTGGGTCATTGTTTCAACCGTCAACCCCACTCAGATACTCCCCAACGTGCCTCCTCTTGGTGGAGGATCGGAGTTGCTCTCATTTTCCATAATTACCAACAAGAGTGTGCACTCAGCAGAAACCACTGGGCCTTTGCAAGCTGCCCGGGGGCGGACAAATGAGCCTCCCAGGTCTCATCCTCCAGCGCCTTCTCCCAGGATGGGCGAGCACGCTTCAGTGCACACCTCCCTCCCCGAGCCTTGAAAGGGGGTGCAGACAGGAGTCTTGTGAGAACAGGGCCCCCTCCTGGATCACGCCCCCGGATCACACCACTGACATGGGGCCTCCAGCGTTCCGGACATGATCAAGGCCACGTATCCCCTTTGTCCGGCCCTTTCATCTCTCTTGGTCTAGCAGTAGTCATCACTTTTCTGTTGTTGTTCTTCTCAGTCACTTTATTAACTTTTCAGATGCCAGTGTCATAACATTCTTGTTTGTTTATAGTTGAACATAAAATTGCCAGATATACATTCTTTTCTTAAGTAGCCATGATGAAATCATTGTTTTCACATGATATTTCATTACTTCTCCACTCATGTTCATGGTAAACCCGAGTGTAAGAAGATTAGAAACAACAAACAAATTGTGTATGTCGTTGTGTGGGTTCTATATTTTTTGTAGCATCCAGCGTGCATTATTTATTTATTTTCATGGGAGTGTAGTTGATATAAAACACTGTGTCCATACCGCTGTATGGTAAAGTGATTCAGTTATGCATACGTGCACATTTTTTAATATTCTTTTCCATTCTGTTTATCACAGAGTATTGAACATAGTTCCCTGTGCCACACAGTAGGAACTTGTCATTCATTTGTTCATTCTTGCTTTGAAGGATCGGCAACAGCTTTGAAGAGTCTGGGCCAGTTTTCTTGAAGAGGATCTCACAATTGAATTGGTTGGACAGTTTCTGCACAGTCAGACCAAGGCTGAACTTTGGGGCCAGAACACAGCTTCAGTGGCGTTGGGTCCTCTGGGCTGTTCATGGTCGTGTAGGCGCCCAAGGCCCGTGGCTCTCGCTGTTGACCGCAATGAGACTGATAACTGGGTTTAGATGAGGCTCACCAGTTTTCTGTTTTCAGGTACAGTTTTAACTTGAAAAATAATGGGAGGAATGTTCACCTCTAGGGTGTGAGACGCTCATTCCAATTTAACTTGAATTTTATGCTAAGGAAAGCAGCCTGGTGGTGGCCGATCAGACGTCCCCTCGACATCTATTTTAATCTTTCGAGGGAGGGATGCACTGGCCAGAAGGAAAGCGCGTCCGTGTTAAAGTAACGATGAAGTGCCTCCCTTCCTGGGACACCAGTGCCGGCCCTCCTTCAATAGGACGCTCTTCCCAAGTGCCAAGGCCACACTGACTCGCTGGGTGAGTCCTTAGTCCCCGCGGTCGTGTCTGACTCTGCGACCCCGTGGACTGTGGCCCGCCAGGCTCCTCTGTCCATGGGATTCTCCAGGCAGGGATACTGGAGTGGGTAGCCATGCCCTCCTCCGGGGGGTCTTCCTGATCCAGGGATCCAGCCCGGGTCTCCCGCATTGCAGACGGATTCTTTACCGTCTGAGCCACCAGGGAAGCCCATTTTATAGTAAAATGGAGCTTTAAAAAAGAAGTGGGGAACTGTGCTCTGAAAGCCTGCCGGCTCCCATCGGATGAGCAGTGTCCACGGGCGCCCTGGCTGGCTTCTGCAGCTGGAACAAATTCCACCCTTGCAAGGCCTTGTCCGGCCCTAAAACGGCCTGGATGGGCACTCTTCAGACATTTCAAAATGGGTTTTCATTTTTGCACTTATAGTTAAAGAAGCTAGCTCTGTAAAATATCCCTTTCTCCAGATTCTGAGCCTGAGAGGACAGAAGCGCTCCCGGGGGGAAGCTCGGTGTTAGAACTCATCATGTCCTTGAAATGCAAGCACAACCCCCATTGCTTGTGAGCAGAGCCTTGGCTCAGCGAGAAGAGCATAAAACTGAAAAAAAATGAGGGGAAACTTTTAAAGCTGAATCAGTAAAACTATGAGATCTTTGTCTGTGTCTATCTGGATGTACGTACATCTTTGTATGCTTATAAATAGGGTCCTTTGTTCCTTGCGGTTAATATTACCGAAATTAATTTGTAAAAGAGCTCTATTTAGTTGGCTTACAGTAGAGGCCTCCCTGGTGTCTCAGACGGTAAAATATCTGCCTGCCATGCAGGAGACCTGGGCTTGATCCCTGGGCTGGGAAGATCCCCTGGAGAATGGAATGGCAACCCACTCCACTGTTCTCGCCTGGAGAATCCCATGGACAGAGGAGCCTGGTGGGCTGCAGTCCACGGGGTCACAAAGAGTGGGACACGACTGAGCGACTGAACTGAACATACACACACGCACAAGTGCTTACACATTAAATATAGTGTGTAAATATTTCTAAATATAACAAAAAACCAAGTTTTTAGAAGGAACCTTGTGATATAGGATTGATCTTCAATAAATGAAAATAAATTTAAGTTGTCAGTTTGATTAACACAGACATGTCCTTAGGGTCATCGACATTAAGTATAATTACGAGAGCAGACTTCTGGGTGCCAAGGAGGAGGGAAGGAGGGGGAGTTAGGGGTTAGCAGATGAAGACTATTATACAGAGAATGGATAAAGGGCAAGGCCCTGCTGTCTAGCACAGGGGGCTATATTCAATAGCCTGTGATAAACTGTTATGGAAAAGAATATTTTAAAAGAATGTATATGTGTGTGTGTAACTGAGTCATTTTGCCCTGCGGCAGAGATTGGCAGAACATTGTAAATCAACTGTGCTTCATTCTTAAAAACTGAGGGACTTCCCTGGCAGTCCAGTGGTTAGGGCTCTGCGCCCCCAGTGGATGGGGTGCGGGCTTGATCCCTGCTCAGGGGACTAAGATCTCACGTGCTGTGGGCTGCAGCCAAAAACTTAAAAACTAAAAAATCGAGAGAAAGGATAATTGTGTTTTATGGTATGTCTACTTAAAAACAGTTTCTCCAGATTTTGGTAATTTGCAACTCTAGTTTTGCTAAATTAAATTAAATGATGGGAATTCATTACATAGCCAGATCACTTCCAATGTAGATAAAATACTAAAACACTAGTTGCTAAGTCTAAGTTTACCTACTGTATCTTCTTAACAGAGAAAACTAAAGCTGTTTGGGTTACCTGGACGCATGTCTTATACCACATTGAGAAAATAAATCGTGCTGAGGTGGGGCGGACGTTTCTAGAGGTTACAGAATAGGTTTACAAGTTTGCTCACCAGGAGATGTTGAGATGACAAGCAGTTCACAGGTGCTCGCTTCTTGGTTTTTGCTAAAGATTCAGGTTTTTTTTTAAGGGCTCCAAATTATAATATATATGTAATTGAAGCTACTTTAACCTAGATGCCCACCGGCAGATGAATGGAGAAAGAAGCTGTGGTGCATATATACAGTGGGATATCACTCAGCTGTAAAGATGAGCACATCTGAGTCGGTTCCAATGAAGTGGATGAACCGAGAGCCTGTTGCACAGAGTGAAATAAGCCAGAAGGAGAAAAACAACAATTGTGTATTAACGCGTGTACATGGAGTCCAGAATGACGGTGCGGATGAGCCTGTGCCCAGGGCAGCAGTGGAGATGCAGGCGTGGAGGACGGGCGTGTGGACGCAGAGGAGGACGAGAGGGTGGGACGGATGGACGGAGTAGCTCGGAAACGCGTCCATCACCGCGTGTGAAACAGGCAGTGGGAACTCGCCGTGGCCGCGGGGGCTCAAGCCCGGTGGGCTGGGGGAGCGGGACGGAGGGGACACGTGTACCTGCGGCCGGCTCATGGCTGTGTGTGGCTGAAGCCCGCACGGCACTGTAAGGCAATCGTCCTCCAGTTAAAAATAAATAAATTTTAAAAAGCTACCTTCAAAAGGGAAACATTTCAGCATACAAGGAAACTAGGAAGGAGAATAACAAGATGAATGTTTTCAGTAAAATAAGAGATGAAAAATGGAAATACATTTTGTTAAGGGCAGAGTGTGATGTTGTCCTGAAGAATTTTAAAGAGAGATTTTTGTGTGGCAGGAAGCAGCACAGTATTTGTAAGCAAATATCCTTTAATTAAAGATAAATAAATTAAAAAAATAAAGATATTAAACTAATTAGGCTTATTTAGGATGTTAAATTACATGGGAAATATTATCAAACAAAAAACAACATTAAGCCTTCTTTATGTTATGTCTATATAAATATATTATACATTATGTGTTCCAGAAATTACATGAAATTCCTGGAAGCCTTGTGTGTTCTGACATAAAATGTTATCTGACATAAAAACTGAGGCTCCCACTGAAGGGGCTGAACCCAAGAATTAGGGTAAAAAAACAGAATCTGTAAAGTTTATGGCATATGTAGACAAAGTCCACTCTGCATCTACAAAATTTATCCCTCACTGTCAGACGTTTCCCATCCTGATGACCTTGTAAAATGGCAATAGCCTGCTCCTAAATCAGAGAAATTAAGATGGGTAAACAACGGCTGTAAATTAAATGAACAATCAGAGCTGTGGGAAACCCAAGACGGCCGCTTGCTTCCTCCCGTCTCCCTGACAAACCCTATTTTTTATTTGATGGAGTAAAGCCTTCCCTTGACGCAAGGCTTATGGCCTCACGATGATAAAGAAACAGTTTAAGAATGTGTGTTCCCCTTGGCCTTTCGCCTCCCACGGTCTCCAATAATCAAGGCACCCACTTCGCTGGGCAAATCTTAACAACAACTAAAACCTCACAAACTTCTTGAAATTATCTGTATTCTTATCACCCTCAGTCATCAGGCGAGGTCAACAAAGCTAACGGGAAGCCTGGACTCAAACAGGACAAAAACTAATCACACTGCACTGAGCGACCTGATAAGTGTGATTACAGTTTTTACGACTTTTTGTTTGACATGTTATTGGCTTTTAATCTTTGTTTTCCAGATGTAAAAGAACCTCTCCCCTTAAGCTTATGATGACTGGAAACAAGTTTGTAAATTACCACCCTTGTAAACAGAATTGAAGCGTTTCTCTCTTCTCTCTGCCTGACCCCTTCGGCACTGGGAAACTCCGGCGCCCAGCAGCCTTTCCAGGTGGGTAAGGAAGGCTGCTTCCCGGCGGCACGGGGGGCCCAAGACACTCTGGACCTTGGGAAGACAGGAGCCCAGCCACCGCACGGGCGCTGCCCGCGGAGTCTGATAGCAGAGCTCTCCTGGCCGTGGGGGGGCCTTTGGAAAGCCCAGTTTGCGATTCTCTAGGAGTTAGTTTCAGCACAGCCAAATGTGAAGTGCCCATAACCCCAAAGAGGGCTTCCCTTGTGGCTCAGCTGGTGAAGAATCGCCTGCAGTGCCGGCGATCTGGGTTCGATCCCTGAGTCGGGAAGATCCCCTGGAGAAGGGAACAGCTACCACTCCAGCATTCCGGCCTGGAGAATCCCATGGACTGTGTAGTCCATGGGGTCGCAGAGTCGGACATGACTGAGCGCCTCTCACTTTAACCCCAAAGAAGACGTCCTGTCGGCAAACGGCACGTGGAAAAGTGCCCACGTCACCAACCATCAGAGAAGCATCAGTCAAACCCGCAGTGAGAGGTTGCTTCACCCCCATCACCATGGCCATCATCAAAAAGACCCCCAGTGACATGGTTGGCGAGGACATGGGAAAGAGAGAAGCCTGGTTGGAAAGGTCAGTCGGCACAGCCACCATGGAGAACAGTATGGAGGCTCCTAAAAAGCTAAAAACAGACCTTCCCTATGATTTAGCAATTCCCCTTCTGGGTATATATCCAAAGAATAGAAAAGCACTCATTTGAAAAGGCACGCCCCCTTGCTCATAACAGCATGGTTTACAATATGAAAGCCCCTCAAGTGTTCAGCAAAGGATGAGTGTCTGAAGAAGATGTGGTGTATATATCATATACACAATGGAGTGTTTTGGTGTTGTTTAGTCGCTAAGTCGTGTCCAACTCTTTTATGACCCCGTGGACTGTAGCTTGCCAGGCTTCTCGTTCCACGGGGTTTCCCAAGCAAGAACACTGCAGTGGGCTACCATTTCCTTCTCCAGGGGAATCTTCCTGACCCAGGGATTGAATCCACCTCTCCTACATTAGCAGATGGATTCTTTACTACTGACTCACCAGGGGAGCCCCAGTGGGACATTACTCAGCCATGAAAATGAAATCCTACCATTTTTCAGCAACGTGGATTAACTAGAGAACATTACGGTTAATGAAATAAGTCAGACAAAGAAAGACAAATAGTCTATCGTATCATTTTTATGTGGGACCTAAAAATAAAGCAAATGACTGTACATCAGAAAACAGAAACAGATTCACAGATACAAAGAACAAATGAGTGGTTATCAGTGGGAAGAAGTGGGGGAAGAGGCAGAATAGAAGCATGGGATTAAGAGGTACAAACTACATAAAGTAAATAGCCAGGATTTCCCTGGTAGTCCAGTAGTTGAGACTCCTTGCTGCTCATGCAGGGCACCCAGGCTTGATCCTGGTCAGGGAGCTGAGATCCCACCTGCTGTGCAGTGCAGTAAAAAATAAAATGAAAGTGAAAAGCAGATAACCAGCAAGGGTGTGTTGTGCAGCGCAGGGAACCACGGCCACTGTTTTGTAATAACTGTGAATGGAGTGTAATCTGTAAAAATGACGAATCACTGTGTTACATACCTGAAACTAAGGGCATATTGCAAATCGACCATACCTCAATAAAAAAGAAAGAGCCTGTGTGTCCAATTAACCTTAGGTAAATAATCAGGCCAAGCTTCTTGAAACCAGACTTATTTTTTGCAAACAGTCTTAATCTGGCTAAACTTGATGGAAATAAGGATAATTTTAGAGAGACAAAATATGTTTTTTAACAGTATACCTTTGTGGATATTAAGTTCTGGTGCTATTGTCTTTGAGGTTTGGTATTTTCTGCTTGAAACTCACTTCCTAAATGATTCCTTGTTACTGTGTCACGTTATTGTAAAGTTTAAGTGAATTATTAAAAGGATGTTCTAAGCTGCTTTCTGAGGCTGATCGCAGTAAATTAACTTTGGATGAAGATCAGACACCCTATGACCTGCACCCAGTAGATTGTGTAGACTGGGACTTTCTCTCCAACCTGGATGGAAGGACCCTTACCAGCTACTCTTCACTAGCTCATGCACAGTGAAACTGAAGGGAATTGACTCCTAAATTCGCACTTCCCACTTTACAAAGGCCTCTGCATCAGACTGGTCTGCAGAGAGGACTGTTGACCTCAAACTCACCTTAAAACGACCATCAGGCCAACTAAGACTGCAGGAGGGACCGCTGACCCAGGAACCCGGGCCAGGCCTGTGAGACCCACCCGCTAGTTCAGCTCAACTGTTATTCAAATGCTTGTGTCCCTAGCAAAATAAAAAGCTATTGTTCTGCCTATTCTTTTGCCCCAGTGTTCAGGATGGAAAGAACATTCTTTGGTAAAGTTGTCACAAAGTACCTCTGCATCGAGCAAAGTAACTGACCATTGGGCCTGTCATCGAATTCCTCGGTCAGTGCAAGGCTGATGGAGGCCTCACAGCAGCCGTCACCGACGCTTCAGATGCTCCCGAGATAACCACGCAGCTCGACAACCCTCCCTCTGGCCTGACCTTTCAGGTTCAAATTCTTCAGCGTCTGAACGTGTCTGCCTCTTGTCTGATATTTCCCTCTGTTCTGATGAGACTGAGCACAAGCTCCCTGGGACACCCCCAGCCCCACTCTGACCCTTTCTGAATTAACAAATGTTGTCAAGAGAAAAGCACAAGCAGATGAAGCCAGCAAGTCCCCCTGTCAACCGCCATCACGGGTGGCTTTGGGAAAGATTGCAAAGGAGATGACCCATGGTCTAACACCGTGTTAGCAAAACTCCCAATTAACCAGGCTATCAATGAGGGCTCTCGGGGAGGAATCACGCTCCCTTTCCCAGGTCTCTGTTTCACGTGTGGCGTTGGAAACGATCCAGCTTGCCAAGGATGGGCGTGTAAACATCTCAACAGCTGGCAAACAGGTTTACGGTCGCTGGCTTATTAAGTTTCCCCACTGTCAATACACAAGGAAATGAGCGATCCTCCTTACTCTCCCCGTTACGGAGTCAAGAGACCCGTGTCAGCAGGATACCAAGACAGTGGTGGCAAAGTCTGTTAGAAAAACGAATTCCTAACACAGGAATGTGTGTAAACAAGATGATCAGAAACCTATCAGGCCCCACTGGTCAAATAGCTGAGGAGGCTGCAAAACGCACTGAAGCGAAACAGACATCCTTCCACTCCCTCGCCCGGGTCATCTTAGATAACAGGGCTGCCTCGGGTGCTCTGCTGGCAGGACGGGGGGCGTCTGTGCTACGGCGAAGATTTCTTGTTGCATTTACCTCCGGAGCAGCTGAGACTCGCCTAGAAGGAATTTCCCAAGATGTAAGAAAAACTGACCCCTCAAATGACCTGCTTAGCTGGCTCTTTGCAGGCATGAGCAATTTTTTCCCAGTCTGCTTTATAGATAATTATTATTTTCATAGCATGTATTTATCAGTCTTTTCCTGTCAATCCGTCCATGACACAAGTCTACTGCTAAATGTTTATGCGACCGTCCGGCATGGTTGATAAAATGCATAGCCTGTGAAATGTTTCCCCATTAGCAAGACTCTGTGCTTGTTTACTGAGTCTGATTAGCGTCCACCCTACGTGGATAACTAAGCCAATCTCTACGCACATGGAAACGAACAAAGGAGGCCTAACGCAAGGGGCAGGATGGACCCAGGGCGGATGATGAGCACCCTGCCATCAAGGAACAAATATTTTGGTTACTGATGCTTTCTATCGAAACATGTATGATCAAAGGAGAGAAATAATGAAAGTAATTTTGGCATACTCATTGTTGGGGGGAAATTATTCTGGCTTATACACGATTCAGCTTAAACTTTATTAAGCTCAGTCAAAACGGCCTGTTTATGGCCTACCCCACAGGCACTGTGCATCTGCTTTAATCATTCAAGAAAAGGGCGTATTGACCAGAGGTAAGGAATGTCCATATTACAGATAAAGACAAACACTTCCTTTCCTGGGATGCCAATGCTGGCGCTCCTTTGATGATAAGACCGCCTTCCCAGGCGCCAAGGCCATCCTGACTCACTGTGTACATGCTGGTCTGTTTTTCTTCGAAACCTTGAAGGAATGTACCCCTGACTTGTTTGAAGTTCTTTGTTCTGAGAAGACATAAAACGGGACTGAAAAACACGCTTCCAGGCAGTGGTCCCTCAGCGTCATCCGAGAGACTGCCTTCCGGGTTATAGTCCTTCGTTTGGCTCAGAATTCTTTTCCATGCCCACGGTACACTGTGCACGTATTTCTGTCGCCCTGAGTCATCAGAAGGTGTGACCCGGGGACGGATTGTTCTGTATGCGTGATTTTTCATCCAGGCTCGTCTGCAGCCGGTGATGACCTTTGCCTCAGTCAAGTATCACGTTCGCGGAGCCTCTCTCAGGCCACCGCTCCCTCTGCGCTGATGGACCTCATTCTTTCCTTCCCCTCCCTGGCATCTGGGTTCTGCGCATCTCGTTGGTCTGAGCTGACATCAGTGATCCTCTGTATTTGACTTCCCACTTGCTGTGATCACTCAGGGTCCCTTTTCTGTGGTCGATGGCTCCCAGTTTGGCCCATTTTCTGTGCGATTTCTTGCCTTCCTGATGGTCTCCTCAAGTTCTTTGCAGAGCAGTCCTCGGTGTCTGAGGGGGATTGGTCCACAGGTACCAAAATCCGGGGATGGTTAAGTCCCTTCTATAAAACAGTGATACACCTGCACGTACCCTGCCTACATGCCCCCACGTTCTTCAGATCCTCTCCACATTATTTAAAATACCGAATATAGTGGGAAGGGCTTCCCTGGTGGCTCAGTGATAAAGGACCCCGCCTGCCGATGCAGATGTGCCAGACGTAGGTTCGGACCCAGGGTAGAGAAGATCCCCTGGGAAAGGAAATGGCAACCCACTCTTTCCCATTCTTGCCTGGGAAATACCATGGACACAGGAGCCTGGTGGGCTACAGTCCATGGGGTTGCAAAGTGTCAGATGTGACTGAGTGACGGAACCACGGCAACAACAGCAAGACAATGTATATGTTGTGTGACTAGCTGCAAATACAATGTAAATAAGTACATAGGTAGTTGCTGACATGCAGCAGATGCAAGCTTTGCTTTTGAGAACTTCCTGGAATTTTCTTTCCTGAGTATTTTCAATCTGAGGCAGGTTGAATCCAGAGGCAGAGGGCCTACTGTATACACTGAATACTAATTCTTCATCGCTGATGTGTGTGTTACCAATACCTCCTCCCAAGAGATGCCTTGCATTTTCACTTGTGGGTTCTTTAGATGCAGAGAAGTTTATTTTTTTAAAACCCTATTCTTGTTGAATGTATTGATCTTTTGTCTTAAGGTTTGTGGAGTTTGTCCCTATTTAAGACATTTTCCTTGATAGTTGAGCTTTCTGATGATTCTCCTGTACTTTTTTCTTAAAAGTTCAGATGCCTTCTTTATTAAATGTAGAGCTTTCAGTGACCAGGATTGAAACCCATCAATCCTAAAGGAAATCAACCCTGAATATTCATTGGAAGAACTGATGCTGAAGCTCCAGAACTCTGGCCACCTGATGTGAAGAGCCAGCTCATTGGAAAAGACCCTGATGCTGGGAAGGAATGAGGGCAGGAGGAGAAGCGGGCGACAGAGGATGAGACGGTCGGATGGCATCACTGACCCGGGGGACGTGACTCTGAGCAGACTCTGGGAGGTGGTGAGGGACGGGGAGCCTGGCGCGCCGCGGTCCACGGGGTCACAGAGAGTCAGACACGGTGTCGTGACGGAACACACACCACCACAAAGGAGGCAGCGCTGGTGTTTTGTTTCGCTCTCGGTGGGTGTGCAGCTGTTTCAGCTGAGAAGAATGTTGCCCACCACCCAGTCCCACCTACAACACACCCTGGAAGGAATTCAATGCAGAGACCAGGAATGAGACGCTCTGTGCTCTGCGGAAACAGGCAGAACAGGCCCTCAGTCAGTTAGACATTTTCAGGAGAGAATTTATGAACCCGCATTCTTGCACCTCCTCATACTTAGAGAAGCACTGAAACCATTAGCTCAGATACCTGTTCCCCATGACCTTCAGCGACATTCTACCAAGACAGGAGCTTGGCTGCGGGGACCCTTTGGCAAAATCACGGCTATACTGATCGCCAGCCCCAGCTCTCGGGACCGGTTCCTCAGAGCTGCCGCGAGGCTGCTTCTCAGACTGTGGTCCTTAGGGGTGAGGTGTGTGCACGCTCCATGGTGTCTGACTCGCGACCCCATGGGCTGTAGCCCACGAGGCCCCTCCACCCCTGGGATTTTCCAGGCAAGAATACTGGAGGGGGTTTCCATTCCCTACTCCAGGGGATCTTCCCAACCCAGGGATAGAACCCATGTCTCCTGCACTGTCAGGCTGATTTTTTACCACTGAGCCACGTGGGTTCCCAGTCCTTCGTAAACCCCAAATAAAACTGAAACTCACAGATCGCCTGTTGCAGGTTCTTATTTCAGTCCATTCAGCCCATCCCGTCCCCGTTGCTTCTGGCACCACACCGGTCCCCCCATCAGGCTTGCCTGTGTCAGGGGCTCCACGCTTCTGTGCCCATGGAGGACCATCCAGTCCATCAGCTTAGAGGACCCAGCTTCACACGGAGGGGTGGCTGGTAGGAGAGATCCCCTCCCTCAGTCTTATGATATCCAGGCCCTATTTCCTTGCAGGGGAATTTTAGATTTAATGTCAGTTTTTCTGGGAATCCATATTGGAATGTGGGTGAGTTGCCCTGAATTCACAGATTAATTTAGGGATAATGAACATTTTAAAGATACTGCGTCTTCTTCTCGTTGAGCAGGGGTGACATTTCCAGGGATGTTGATCAGCTTCGATACTTTTCAACAAAGTGATCTTATTATCCCTCTATCTTGTGCATCTTTCGTTAGATTTATTCTTATTGTGTTTTTTACATTTCTGTTCTAAATGACATCTGGGAGCCCGGCTTCTTGTTAATAACTTTCAGTGTTTCTTTCCTGTGCTCACTGACACACACCCTAACCCGAAATTCTGAAACTTGATGTTCAGTCACTCAGTCGTGTCCAACTCTTTGCGACCCCATGGACCATGGCACACCAGGCTCCCCTGTCCTTCACCAACTCCCAGAGCTTGCTCAAATTCATGTCCATTGAATCAGTGATGCCATCCAACCATCTCATCTTCTGTTACCCAACTCTCCTCCTGCCCTCAATCTTTCTCAGCATCGGGATCTTTTCTAATGAGTCGGCTCTTCACATCAGGTGGCCAAAGTTTTGGAGCTTCAGCTTCAGCATCAGTTCATCTAATGAATATTAAGGATTGATTCCCTTTAGGATTGACTAGTTTGATCTTTCAGTCCAAGGGACTCTCAAGAGTCTTCTCCAACACCACATTTCAAAAGCATCAGTTCTTCAGTGTTCAGTCTTCTTTATGGTCCAAATATCACATCCATACATGACTACTGAAAAAAACCATAGCTTTGATTATATGGGCCTTTGTCGGCAAAGTAATGACTCTGCTTTTTGACATGCTGTCTAGGTTTGTCATAACTTTCCTTCCAAGGAGCAAGCGTCTTTATATTTCATGGCTACAGTCACCATATTCAGTGATTTTGGAGTTCAAGAAAATAAAGTCTATTACTATTTCTTTTGTTTTCCCATATATTTGCCATGAAGTGATGGGACCAGATGCCATGATCTTAGCTTTCTGAATGCTGAGTTTTAAGCCAATTTTTTCACTCTGCTCTTTCACTTTCATCAAGAGGCTCTTTAGTTCCTCTCACTTTCTGCCATAAGGGTGGTGTCATCTGCATATCTGAGGTTACTGATATTTCTCCTGGCAATCTTGATTCCAGCTTGTGCTTCATCCAGCCAGGCATTTCACATGTTGTACTCTGCATATAAGTTAAATAAGCAGGGTAACAATATTCAGCCTTGACGTACTCCTTTCCCAATTGGGAACTAGTCTGTTGTTCCATGTCCACTTCTAACTGTTGCTTCTTGACCTCAGGAGGCAGGTAAGATGATCTAGTATTCCCATCTCTTGAAGTATTTTCCACAGTTTGTGTGATCCACACAGTCAAGGGCTTTAGTGTAGTCAATGAAGCAGAAGTACATGTCTTTCTGGAACTCTCTTGCTTTTTCTGTGATCCAACAGATATTGGCAATTTGATTTCTGGTTCCTCTGTCTTTTTTTGTTCTGAATCCAGCTTGAACATCTGGAGGTTCTCGGTTCACATACTGTTGAAGCCTAGCTGGAGAATTTTGAGCATTACCTCACTATCGTGTGAGATGAGGGCAGTTGTGTGGTAGTTTGAACATTCTTTGGCATTGCCTTTCTTTGGGATTGGAAAGAAAACTGACCTTTTCCAGTCCTGCGGCCACTGCTGAGTTTTCCAAATATGGTGGTATACTGAGTGCAGCACTTTCACAGCATCATCTTTTGGGATTTGAAAGAGCTCAACTGGAATTCTATCACCTCCCCTAGCTTCGTTCATAGTGATGCTTCCTAAGGCCCACTTGACTTTGAACTCCAGGATGTCTGGCTCTAGGTGAGTGATCACACCGTTGTGGTTATCTGGCTCATCCAGATCTTTCCTGTATAGTACTTCTTTGCATTCTTGCCACCTCTTCTTAATCTCTTCTGCTTCTGTTAGGTCCATACAGTTTATGTCCTTTATTGTGCCCATCTTTGCATGAAATGTTCCCTTGATATGTCTAATTTTCTTGAAGAGATCTCTAGTCTTTCTCATTGTACTGTTTTCCTGTATTTCTTTGCAGTAATTACTTAGGAAGGCTTTCTTATCTCTCCTTGCTATACTTTGGAACTCTGGAATTCAGAGTTCCTTTGCCTTTCATTTCTCTTCCTTTCTCAGCTATTTGTAAGGCCTCCTCAGACAACCATCTTGCTTTTTTGCATTTCTTTTTCTTGGGGATGGCTTTGTTCACCGCCTGCTGTATAATGTCACAAACCTCTGTCCATAGTTCTTCAGGCACTCTGTTAGATTTTATCTGATGATTGAATCTATTTGTCACTTCCACTCTATAATCATACAGGATTTGATTTAGGTCATACCTGAATGGCCTAGTGGATTTCCCTACTTTCTTCAATTTAAGTCTGAATTTTACGCAAGGAGTTCATGATCTGAAATGAGCCACAGTCAGCTTCCAGTCTTGTTTTTGCTGACTGTGTAGAGATTCTCCATCTTTGGTTGCAAAGAATAAATCAATCTGGTTTCGGTGTTGACCCTCTGGTGATGTCCATGTGTAGAGTTGCCTCTTGTGTTGTTGGAAGGAGGTGTTTGCTATGACCAGCGTGTTCTCTTGGCAAAACTGTGTTAGCCTTTTCCCTGCTTCATTTTGTACTCCAAGGTCAAACTTGCCTGTTACTCCAGGAATCTCTTGACTTCCTACTTTTGCATTCCAGTACCCTATGATGAAAAGGACTGCTTTTTTTGGTGTTAGTTCTAGAAGATCTTCTATGTCTTCATAGAACTGTTCAACTTCAGCTTCTTTGGCATTAGTGGTTGGGGCAAAGATTTGGATTACTGTGATATTGAATGGTTTGCTTTAGAAACAAACAGAGATCATTCTGTCATTTTGGGGACTGCACCCAACTACTGCCTTTTGGACTCTTTTATTGACTATGATGTCTACTCCATTTCTTCTAAGGGATTCTTGCCCACAGTAGTAGATATAATGGTCATCTAAATTAAATTCACCCATCCCAGACCATTTTAGTTCACTGATTCCTAAAATGTTGATGCTCACTCTTTCCATCTCCTGTTTGACCACTTCCAATTTATCTTGATTCATGTAGCTAACATTCCAGGTTCCTATGCAATATTGCTCTTTACAGCATTGGACTTTACTTTTAACACCAGACATATCCACAACTTAAAATTGCAGTTTTCACTGGTTTTCTTTATAGACAGTTATCTGATTGTGATGAATGATCATTTCTTTCCAGGGATTAGTAGGCTAGAAAATAGGGAAGCTGACATTCCTGCCTTACTCTTGATCTTCAAGGTAATCTTCCAACCATTCACTATTAGGATAATTTGCTGTAGGATTTTGGAGGACGCCTTCCCACGGTAAGGAAATTGCCTTCTGGGTTGACTAAGAAACCGTGAACTGTGCTCTGTATCGTCCTGTGTTTCCCCAGCCTTTAAACTGTTTATGTTTATGTGTGTTAAATTATTACATTACTCGGTTTTCTAATATAAAATTATTTTGGCATTGGAGGGGATTCTCCCTTGATCATGATGTAGTTTGCAAAAGCTCTTGGTGGGCAGGGATTTCATCACTGGTTCAACATTTTTCATGTGAAATCGGTCTATTCCGGTTTCAAGCTTCAGTGAAGTCAGTTCGTTTCCCCTGGAAACTGACCATTTTGTCTCATTTTTCAAACACTTTTTCACAGAAAAGGTGCCACCGCCTTGTCTCTGCGTGTGCCTTCTCTTCGTCTCACTGTGGTTTGTGCCTTCTCCCCTTCCTACCTCATCTGCTTGGTTTTCACACCAGACATTTTTTCAGTCCTTCGGAAGAGTCCGCTTTTTACTTTGCTGACTTTCCCTTGTAATCTTGTCTCTTTGTTTATTGTCTTCTTCTGTCTTCCTTACTCTCGTCCGTGCTTCTCTACTGCTCAGGTTTGGTTTCTTGTTCTTTTGCTAACTTCTGACTGTGTTAGTCACTCAGTCGTGTCCGACTCTTTGCGACCCCGTGGACTGTGGCCCGCCAGGCTCCTCTGCCCATGGGATTCTCCAGGCAAGAATACTGGAGTGGGTTGCCAGTCCCTTCTCCAGGGGATCTTCCCGACCCAGGGATCAAACCCAGATCTCCTGCATTGCGAATATATTTTTTACCATTTGAGCCACCCAGGAAGCTGTTTAACTTACTACAAATACGGCTCTTGCCCTCACTTTTCTAACCGAAGCGGTCAGAACAAGCCGTCTCACTGTAGGTCCCGAGTCAGCAGGACCTGTTCTGTGATCGTGCATCATCACTCAGTCCTAAGGTGCTTCCTAAGTGTCTTCCCCATCTTCTCTGGGATCCATCAACTGTTCAGAGTGCATTTTTGCATTTCTAAATGTATGCTCATAAGCTGCCAGCCATCGGTTCTGACTGGGCTGCGGAGGGGTGACTGTTGGCTGAGACATGCCCGTTAGAGCTTGAAGCTTGCTGCAAAGCCTTGTCTATAAGTGTTCCTGCAGAGTTTCCCATCCACACTCTCCTTCAGAAGGACCATGGTCCATCGGCAACCATCAGTCAGGCTTAATTCTTCTGCTCGGAGCTCGCATACCCACCCCCACGCCTCCCATCTCCCTGACTCCGTGACCCCGAGATGTGCTTGCAACTCTCCCGCTCCCGTCCCCGATTGTTCCTCCCTGGTGTTCCCACCATCTGCGGCTCAGCTCACGTTGTGCTGAACCTGCAGGATTCTGCGAGCTGGACCCCCCGCCCCCGTGTGCTGACTGCCTCTCCCCAGGGCGGCTCTCGTCCCGTCGTTCCTGCGAGAGGTGGAGGGGCGGTGCTGGGCTCAGGGGACCCCACTGTTTGCTACATGGAGGTGCTCACCCTTGAGGCCCCCACTGCAGGAGGGCGCACTGGCCGGGCACAGGGCATTCACATCAACTGCAAGGAGCCCTGTTGTGTGGGGGTGGGCTGCCCGAGGGCCTGCGGACGTGTGTGTGTGTGTTGGAGTTCATGCTGTGTACAGGCACGTACTATCCGGGTGGGCGAGCTCATTGTCTGGGGTCTGGCGCCCCACAGCCGCCTGAGCTGGGATGCTCCCCACTTCCCCCCTCTCCGCAGAGCCCTCCCGGGGGGCCATCCAGGCTCGGCAGCTTCCTCCGTGAATACTTGGCTGAGCAAGGCTCTATGTCTTGATCCAATTTTTGTGATTTATATTTTCCGTAATTCTACTTGGTCAGGCCTTTCAGACTTATTACACAGGGAGTGCTCTGTTCTTGTAGAATATAGAAAGAACGGTCTGTGTTGCCACGACTGCTCCCTGAGATGTGCTCTCCTCCCCCTCCCTGGGGCCGCGTGCACGTCCCCTGCTCTGGGCCCCCTTCTGCCCTGTTTCTGGGGGACGTTCATGCCCCAGATCTGCTTTCCGGACGCCCTGCAAAGGCCAAGCTCTGCTACCCCAAACTGGCTTCAGAGCAGAGCCGGGGAGGGGGGGCTGGGGGCCAGCAAAGTGGGCTCGCACGCGGGGTGGGGATGGGGTGACTGTCCGTTGACACAAGCAGAAGCCGCTGGCAGAGCCGGTGGGCACCTGGGGGTCTCTGTGGCGTAGAAGACCACTGCTGGGGGTCTCCTGAGCTGACCCCTAGGTGAGCAGCTGGGTCCCGTGGGCTCCCAAGCTGCAGAGCAGCCCCCGCCACACCCTGCCCACCCCGGGGCCCCACTGACGAGCCAGCACACACGCGGTGGAGGGGAGCCTGCTCCTTTATTCACAGGCCCCAGAGCATGGACGCAGTGAGGACAGAGACGCGGGGGGCCCCTGGGGGCCGGACCCCCGCACGTGAGTCCCCCGGGCCGAGGGTCTCTGCCTCCGGGAACCTCGTTGGCCGCTCTACTTCCAGCGCCCGCCGACTTTGCCCTTGGCCGTGGTCCCGGCCTTCTTGCTGCTGTAAATGGGAAGCAAGTTGGTCTTGAGCGTGAGGGCGTCTGGGACCCTGGCTGGCCCCTTCCCCAGCCCCCAGCAGACCCCAGACCCTGGCAGCTCGGCCCGGCCCAGCCCTGGCCGCCCAGGGGCATCCCCAGCCTTGGTCCAGCAGCGGTGACTCACCTGTGCCTGCCCACCTGGGCTTGGGCGACTGTGTGCCAGGGATGTTAGTGAGGTTAAGCAGGTGTGGGCAAGAGCTGGGCCCCTCTGCCTCCCTTCACCACCCGAGGGACTCGGGGCACAGGCCCTCATGTCAGGCGGACCCGAGCCTACCTGGGCAGCTGTCCCTACTGGTAGCTGCCATCCTCTCAGTAACTCTGGCCTGAAAAGAGCCAGGCACCCCTCACCCCGGCCAGGATGGGCAGGGGCAGTGGGCAGGTTCAGTTCTTCACTCCAGGCCAGCAGTCCAGCCTGACAGACTTGGGACCTGGGAGGCCTCTGTCTTGTTCTAGAATTTCGGCCCCTCGGTCACCAATGAGACCGGGACCTCGGGGGATGGGGGTCCTCGGGAGCCCCTCCATCTGTCTGAGCCCTCTGCACAGCAGGGAGCCGGGAGCTGGAGGGGGCCGGGCCGCAGGGGGCGGTCATCGGCACTCGTGAGCAGCTTCAGGCTGGAATGGACCCTGCGGCTCCCAAGGCTGCAGGGGAAGGCCTGGCACTGAGAGCCCTGCCCACAGCCCGTGTCCCTGAGCAGAAGCCAGTCTGAGAACCCTTCGGGCCATGCACACACACACACACACGTGCATGCTCACACTCACACCTAGCCGAGTGACCTGCGAGAACCCCTGCCTCCTGCCATGGAGCCCAGGGTGGAGGGCATGCACCTACGCCAGCCCCCTCTGCAGCCCTCGGGGCGCCCCAGCTCAGCCTCCAGGCTCGGGCATTGAACCCCAGCAGGTGGCACCTGCCTTTCCTGGCAGCAGCTGCAAAGGGTCCCGCGGACCCAGCAGGCTCATCAACCCCAGACCAGGGGTCTCACCCCAGGCTGTGCAGGGTCTGCTGAGTCCCTGCCCAGGTCATCGCTGAGGTGACACGCTGCGGGGTGTCCAGGAGCCCAGGCTGGCTTCACCAGGTCACCCTGAAGGCCACCCTGGGGGCCTCCTGCTGGCCCACCCAACCCGCCTCCTGGGCTCTGGGGATGGGGGAGGCCAGAGGCTGCAGGTCTGGGGTATAGGGCCCAACATGCTGGCCCAAGGGACTGGCCGGTTAGTCCTGTTACTGCTCTGCTGAGGGCCGCATGCCACCAGCACGGGCTGACGTCTCCGGACCCCTGGGGGCAGTGGCAGCCGACCCCGTGGGGCTGCGTGCCCAGCGCAGAGCATGGGGCGAGCAGGGCTACTCACTGCTTCTGGGCCTGGTCAATGCGGCTCCTGAGGTTGGTGATCTGCAAACAACACAGGGGACTCACCTGCGCGTCCGCACGGGGCCTGGCAGGCCTCGGTGCTCTCACCGTGTCCTGGCTCCTCTGGTCTGGAGGAGCTCAGACTCGTGTCTCTGACTCAATCTTGGCGGCCTGAGCTGGACACCTGGGCCATGACACACTGCAGCCCCAGAGCTGGCCACTTACCTGCCCGCCTCTGCAGGGTGTGGTGCAGGGGCATGGGCCGGAGGTGGGCTCGCAAACACAGCCCCCGCCTGGTGGCCGGAGCTCAGAGCCCCGCGGCCGTCTCGCTCCCTGGCCCGGCTGCTCCCTCCTGCCGACCGCCCAGGGGAGGTCCGGGAGGCAAGGGCCAGCCTCCGCTGCCGACAAAGGGCAGCGGGTCAGCCTCGGAAGCCCCCAGGTGGCAGGCAAGGGGGAGGAGGTGGGTGGGGGACCCAGGGACATCCTCCGGGTTCTCCGTGCCCGCTGCCGCCGACACCTGCCACGACCCAGGTTTCCGCCATGCGCGAGGCCCACCGTGCATGAACACTAGAGCCTGGATCAGGGTGGACCCCGGCTACTTACAACTTGGCCAGCATCTCCACTCTGGCCCGGACGTTCATGATCTAGAAAGACCGAGATGGTTAGGGGACTGGGTGGCGGCCGAGGCTTCGGTGCCCTCGTGCTCAGGGCCAGCCTGGTCCGAGCTCCGGGGAACCCCTGAGCACACGTGTGTCGGGGCCTGCTCTCCCGGCTCAGCACGAGTGGTCCGGCCTTCAGAGGGCTGGACCCCTGAAGCCCATCTCCAAGGCCGGCCGGGAGCATTGTCACAGAGCGTGGTGCCCCCTCACCTGGGCCGCCGGGGGAGGGTTTCCCCCAGAGGGAGGTGGAGAAATTCAAGTGCAGGAGGACCAGGCAACCCGCCCAAGGGCCCCAGGCTCCTGAGAAGGAGGCAGGACTCCCCCGGCTGTCAGCACTGCTCGCCCACACCCTCCGTCCCAGGGGCCGGCGGGAGAGGGGCCCTGAGAGTGGACGGTCCTCCTGGGGGGACACCGGAGGCTGGAGGGAAGGGTCTGCCACGGGTCTATCATCAGGGTCCGTACCCAGCCCCATCCCAGGCCCGTGCTGACTCCAAGGGGAGTGTCCACCCAGGGCTGCCGACCTGAGCTGTGACTCCAGGGTGGGGGAGACCCCGCCCAGGCCCCCTCCCCAGCTCTGAGTCCCCAGGGCTGGCCTGGCCAGAACTTGGGTGTGCAGAGGAGTCTGGGTGAGGTGGAACCCCCACCCCAGAGGAACTCAATGACCCCCGGGCGGGCTCAGGACACTGGGTCTCCAGACCCCTGCTCCCGGACAAGGGCACTCTGCGCCACCGCACCCCCCGCCGGCCGTGAGCGCCGTCCCGACGTGAGGCCGGCCTGGAGGACCCCGGGCAGGGCCCCCTGCAGGGCAGGGGCCTCGGTCGAGGTCCGGGGACGCAGGGCGCCCGCCAGCGGGCCAAGCCAGGGACATGACACTCACGTCGTATTTCTGACGCTTCAGCTTCTCTCCATACTCAAACTTGTCCGTCTCTAGTTTGTACAAGGTGTCCCAGAGCTCCTTGGCCTTGTCCCTGGGGGGTGGCCGTAGGTGAGGGGCTGGTGGGTCAGCGCCGGCAGGAGGGTCCGGGCGCCCCCCCACCAGGCGGGTCCTCACCTGAGCTTGTCCTCGCTGAGGTGGTCGATGTTGAGGGGCTTCCTCCGCTCGGCCAGGACTTTCTTCTTCATCTCCCGGGCTGTCTGCTTCTTGCCCCTCTTCTGGTCTGCCTGGGGGGACACGGGAGGGGGCGCGTCGAGCCGGTCCGGGGCCGCGACGGGGCGCTCGGCCCCGGGCCCGCACTCACCTTGGCCAGGTAGCTGCTGTAGTTGGCACCCATGGAGGACAGAGCCTTCTTCTTCTTCAGGTCGTCCTCAGCCCGCCTCTTGGCATCCTCCTCCTCCCGCCGCGCCTTCTCCTCCTGCGGGCACACCCCCACCCCAACCAAGACCTCAGCGCAGGCGTCGAGGACCTGCTTGGGCCTGGAACCTTCTGGAAGGTCCTGGTCCCTGTTGGGTCCACCCTCTCGCGGGGGTTCTGCGGGGCAGGGGGGACTCGGCTGATGGCCTGGGTTCCTAGGCCAGTGTCAAGGGGATTGTCGGAAAGGGGGAGGTCTGGGAGCCGGGGCTCCTGAAGCGGGGGGCTGGGGGCCACGCTGGGGGCCGAGCTAGGGGCTGGGGGGCCGTCTCACCGCCAGTCTGTTCTGGCGTTCGCGCTCCTTCTCCGCCCGGATCCTCTGCTGCTCGGCTCTCTCCGCTCGGCGCTTCTCCTGCGGCCAGAGGGGAGCGGGTCAGCCCGGCCTGGCCCTCCCCTGGACCCCCGGCCACATCCACCAGCCCGACCTCCGCCCAGAGCTGCAGGGCTGGACTCACGATTCTCTCCTTGAGGGCTACCAGCTCCTCTTCCTCCTTCTTCCGAGCCTCGAAGTGGCTGTCGATGAGAGCCTGGAGCTCCATGAGGTCTTTGTTCTGGCGCTTCTTCTGGATGTCCTGTGGGGACAGACCCGTCACACCCGCTCTCCTCTCGAACCTCGGGCTGCCTGCTCCCTCAGCCGCGGGGTCAGAGTGGCACCCTCCTTGTGGCTGAGTCCAGGCCATGCAGAGCCCTGAGGTCAGTGAGCACCCCTGGGACGGACTCCTCTGAGCTGGCCTCATTGTTATGCACAGAGATGCCTGGGTGGGTTGGACAGAAAGGAAACTGGGGGGGTAGTCTGTTGGATACACAGATGGATGGGTGGGTAAATGGGTGTGACAGTGAGTGGGGGCATGATAAGTGAGTAGATGGGGGATGGATGAATGGGTGGGAAGTGGGTGGATGGATGGGAGGATGCACAGATGGATGATGGATAGTTGGGTGGGTGACTGGATGGATGGAGAGATGAGTGGATGGATGGGTGGGGAGTGGATGGACAGATGGGAGGATGCACAGATGGATGATGGATAGTTGGGTGGGTGATTGGATGGATGGGGAGAGACGGGGAGATGGGTGGATGGATGAGTGGGGAGGAGGTGTTATTCCTGGATGAGTTCCCTCTGATGCAGATATGAATCACAGCAAGATTGCATGGAGCCAGGAGGCCCCAGTTCTGGCTGTTCTAAACGACGCGCCCTTCTCAGGCTTAGCCTGGAGCCGAAGGCTGGAGGCCTGGGGAGACTGTGTGAACCCAGGTCCCGTAAACTTACATCGAAGTCGACTTTCTCCCCTTCCGGGATCTTAGGAGCAGTGAGTCTGAAGAAGAGAGAGAGGCTCATGAGTACGGGTGAGCGGGTCCCCACCAGGACGGTGGGCTGGACCCAACCTGGCCTGGCCCCAAGCTGGCCTTCCTGCCCTTCACCCTGGCACCCAGTTGAGGGCACATGGCCTGACCTTATTCTTGTCAAATATATAGCCCAGTGTCCCCAGAGTGGCTTGACCCTTCTAGAAGTTTATAACCTCTTAGCGTCAGCCTGTCTTGCCCACTCCTGGGCCTCTCAAGGGCTGCTTCACCCCTGCTCGCCTAGGAAGGTGAGCTCTCTTTCTCAAACAAAAGAAGGCAAGGCGGTCACCATAGACCCTTCTGGGCTCTTTGGCCTCTGTGGTCAGGAACGGCCATCTCGGCTGACCCTTTGCGTTTCTCTGGTCCCTCTTTGACCTCTCTTTCTGGGGGTCCAGAGGAGGGGGTGCTGGGCAGAATGCACGTCGTGCGGAGAAGAAAGGAGATCCCTCGCGAATCCCTCCGGCCGTGACTCCCCCTCCCCCCATACATCTCGGACAGAGCACAGAGTTAAATCAACAACAGAAACAAGAGCTTCTTCAAAGAAGAAGAGAGTGGAACTGAACGCAGATCGGCATGCTGGCGAGGGAAGCGATTTTCTGAGCTCAGAAGGTCCCACTCAGGCAAAGATGGCCAGAGGAGTCCATGCAAATGAAAAACTTATGGAAAAAGGCACAACGTGAAAGGGGGGGAAAACCAGACTAGAAAAATATTTTCAGCAAATACAGAGAAGACTTATATCCTTATGCAAACCGATGATTAAGAAAACATAGAGACGCCCCCGCCGTTAGATAAATGGGCAGAGGGTGAACGCTAGCAGCTCCCCGAGAAGAAAGACCACCAGTCAACACACGTGGGAGAGGCTCCCGAGCCATCAAAGGAATGTGAACAAAAACAAGCCAGAGAGGCCGTTTCTCATCCGCCCGTCAGAGGCCCCGTGTGCAGGCACGTCGCGGGCCCTGGGCATGTGGTGTGGAGACCGCGTTGGCGGCCCTCGTGGAAGCCTTTTGGCAGAGGACATCAAAAGCCTTAAGAACGTTCCTACTCTTTGACCCAGTAATTCCATTCTGGGAATGCGGCCTAGGGAAATAACCCGAAAGACAGAAAATGCTTTCCACCCAGCGTTATTTATGATAGTAAAATATTGGGGAAAGCCTTAATATCCTGCAATAGAGGAATGGTTAGGAAAATTATGGTTTGTCCAATTGATGGAATATTATGTGGCCATTCAAAATATTTAAGAAGACTATGTAAAAACATGGAAAAATACTTAGGACACAGCTCTGCATTTTAGAAAAGCAGAATTCAAGGCTGTATAGACAAGACGATGTTTGAAAAACAGCTCAGAGTTTCAAACCTTTTTTCCAAGTCCTATGCATGGAAAAAGAGTAGGAAGAAATAAGCCTTTTTATTTCTTTCTCCTCTTTTCCGCAGTCTGGCTGGCGGGGTGGGAGAGTTATAGATGATTTTTTTTTTTCATTGGACTTTTACGTATTTTCCAAATTTTCTTTAATGAGGTGTTTTATTTTCATAATGAAAACACAAACATTTTTTTAAAACTAGAAAATATCTTGTGACCCGGCAGCTTTCTTTAAAATTGCTGAAAAATAAAGTGTAACGGATGGAAATGTGCTGGCTACACACTCGCATATTTCCAGCCCTGTGTGCAGAATCCGCGGGGCTCCCCTAAGAGGGAGCGAGCACTTGGCCTGTGCTCATAGGCTCTGACATGCCTTCCCCCGCAGAGCAAGGAGGCACGTGTCCCCCGAGGACGGGGGGTGAATCACGTACGAGGGCCGTGGGCTCGCACGTACTTATCAGAAACAGAAAATCAGTAACGCCAGATTAAAACAAGAAACCTCTGAACCACTAGCATGCGGGCCAAATGAGTGAAAGTCTCTTTGAACCAGGACAAAGCTTCCCCCGGGGGCTCAAGGCCCCCACAAAGGGGAAGATTGGGGCTCCGGTCAAGGTTTTGCTCCCAGGAGGGTTTCAAGGCCGAAAGCCTCCCTCCCAGCACCCCACCATTCACATCGGGGGCCCCGGGAGATGCAGGGGGCAGGGTGGCCAGGAGGGTGGACACCAGAAAGGGCCACGGGAGCTCCATGGGGCCTCCCTCTCTCTGCCCCGACTCCCCCAAATTCCTGCCCCCTTCCCTCCTCTGCCCCGCGCCTCCTCCTGCAGGAAGCCATCTTTGTTCACTCTGCGTGGCCGGGGCACGGACTGGGCCTCCGGAGTCCGTCCCTACCCGTCCCCGGGGTGAAGCCCAGGGCAGCTGTGAGCCCCCCCGGAGGATTGCACCACTGCCCCGGAGACCCCGTTCCCTGGGCGAGCCTCACCCGGAATCCAGGACCCCGAATTCAGGAGCGGGGGAGTGGCTGGGGCCCCTCGAGGGTTTGGGTCCGCAAGGCCCAACAAGCTTCGAGCCCCATCTGAGCCCGGCCCCCAGGCCTCGCAGGCTCCCCTCGCCCGCCCGGCGTCCAGCCCGGCCCAGCCCCGCACTCACCTGGGTCTCGGCTTCTCCTCTGGTCAGCAGGGCAGCGGCGGGGGGAGAGAGGAGAGGGGAGGCTGGGTGAGAGGGCAGCCCGCCGGTCCCCGCGCCCCTGACCCGGCCGCCCCCCCCCCAGGGGACCCGCCCTCCCACCCACCAGGGGCCGGGGACTTGCCCCCACCACGACCCGCAGGTCTGAGGAGGAGACTGGGCGCAGGGCTCAGGGCAGGGGGAGCGAGAGAAGGGGAGCAGGGGCCCGGGGTGCCACACCCTCGGGGCAGAGACAAGGCTGAGGCTGGGGGCCCGGGTGGAGGACACGTCTTCCTGCCCGCCTCCTGATGTGCCTGCTGACCCCCTGGTGTCCGCGTGGGGCGGTGTGAGGCTCAGGACAGAGCTAAGCCCTGCGGCAGACGCAGCTCGAAGCAGCAAGGCCCGGTCCTCGGAGGCCCCGGCCTCAGGAGAGGAGGACGGACGGGTGGGCAGGCGGCCGAGCCAGAGGCACCGAGAGCCCTCAAGACGGACCCGGGCGGGCGGGCGGGCCTCTCTGCCAGGGTCTGTGCGGACCGCGCGGGCACCGCGTGCGGCCGGGGCCTGGCCTTACCTGCCTGGTCCTCCCAGTCCTCCTGCTCCGCGTCTTCGGGCGAAAGCGCACATGCAAGAGAAAGCGGCGGGCGCGGGCGCAGGCTGGGGGCGGGCCAGCCAGGGCACAGCTGAGCCCGCGCCCCCCGGGCGGGCGCTGTCCTGGACCCCACTGCTGACCCCCTCTGAAGGCTGCAGCGCTTGTGTTCGGGAGGGTCGGAAGAGCTAGCTGCGGGGCCAGGATGCCCGGGGAGACTGCCCCCTGCCCCAGGAGGCCAGCGGAGGCTGGAGGGGCCGCTGAGGGCCTGTGGGCTCTGGCTGCGGGCTTCCTTAAGCCTTTCCACTAGGGGTGGCCTCCCTGGAAGAAAAGCTATGGGAAACCTAGACCCTGATGCTGGTCCAGACTGAGGGCAAGAAAAGGGGTGACAAAGGATGATATGGCTGGGTGGCATCACCGACTCCGCGGACGTGACTGTGAGCAAAGTCGGACATGCCTGAGTGACTGAGCCTCAGTGTCCAGGGCTGGGTGGCTCTGGGGGCCTGACTCCTGGATTTCGTTGGGTTGAAACCCAGGGGTTTTCAAACAATGAGGCTGATAACCTCTCCTGGGGCCTCAGACCTGCGGAAGCCTGGCTAGTTGAGGTCCCAAGCCAAGGGGACGAGAGCACCGAGGCTGAGCCCCGAGTGGTGCGGGAGCCTGGATCCGCTCGGCCATGAGGGCCTGCCCCTGTTCCTGGGCCTTTGGTGGCAGGGACAGCGCCATTCACATCTGGCCCTCAGCCTGTCTGAGCTGCCGGGGTGGGAGGGCTGTGGTCAGGGTCTCCCCTGGCAGATCCCTGGGTTGCTTAGCAACCAGCCCCCACTCGCACAAACAGCCTCCCGCGCCTGCTGGAGCCACGCAGCTTTCAGGTGGGCCTGACGTCACTGCCCCTGACCCCCGGCACCTGGTGGGGGTCTGGGAGGGGGGCGGGGAGCAGGGGGAGGCAAAGCGCCACGCAGCAAAGCTCCCAGGCGGCGGGTGAGCGGGAAGCAACCTGGCATCCCCAGCCTGTCTGTCTGTCTGTCTGTCGGCCCCAGGGCTGGTTCCAGGGTGACCGGGTAACCTCCTGACCCCCACATCCCCGCCAGGCCCAGTGTCCACCCCCTGACCTCGGGCCCAGCCGGCCCCTCTGTCTTGCAGGCAGTCTCGCTGAGGCCCGGGACGGGGAGGCAGCTTGGAGCCTGCCCTCTGGGTGCAGGTCCTGCGGGGAGGCCCTCCGCGGCCCCGACGAGGGCCGTGTGAGGGCAGGGGGCTCTGACTTGGGCCCCGGTGGCTCCACCCAGGGGGCCCCAGCGCTTCCAGGCCCCTGGGCACCCCCTGCGGCCTCAGGCTGACTTTCTGCTTCACCCATTTGCCTCCCTACCCTTCCTGTCCCCCCTGTGACTTCCCCACTCTGCCTTCCTTGCTGTCTGGGGCCCTGCCTCTCCCCCCTGCCCTTCTCCACCCAGCCTGGTGGATCCCGGGGGTCCCAGTGGACCCCAGTGCCATCCTCCCAGCACCCCTCTCTGAGGCCCTTCGAGGCTGGCCACCCCCACCTTCCTGCAGCGACCCGGGCGGGGCCTCACCCCTCAGCCCCGAATGCTCGCTGCCTGTCGGCCGTCTGACACATAGCCACCCTCCCCATCCCCGGCCTAAGCGTTCCACCCTGTGCCCAGCCCTCGGGATGGCGGCAGGGAGAGTCAGGCAGGAGCGGCGGAGCTCAGGCCTCAGCGTGGGGGGCGAGCCTACCTTCTTGGACTTCTTCTGCAGAAGCGGCACCGTGGGGGGGCGGGGGGGAGAGAGAACCACTGTGAACCTCGGGCAGAGGCGGGGGGCGGGCGGTGGGCAAGCGGGTGAGTGGGTTACGTGGCCCCTCTTGTTCCTCGTCGCCAGGCTGCAGCTCACACCCACACACACCCCGTGTGCACACGCGCCCACACGGGACTGGAGCCATGGCACATACCTGGTTCATGAACTTCATGGACTAAGGAAGGCCATGGAGCAAGAGGCAATACGCGGGTCAGAGGTCAAAGGAGCAAGGGTCCCGGGTTAATGGAAACAGCCGGTCGCCACGGGAGGGCCAGTGGCCGAGGCCGGGGGTGGGAAGCGTGTGGGGAGTGAGCGAGACAAGGTCAACGTCGGCCGGGGCAGCCCCCCAGTCCTGTCCCTGCCTGCGCGCCGGGCTTCGCTCTCTCGGGACACCCCTGCGGCTCGAGGGGCCACTGGGGTCCTGCCTCGCTTGGCCGCCCCCGCCGCCGCTTCCCGTCTCCTTCAGGCCCCTGAGGACTTCCATGCGGGCAGGGCCGTGGCCTGGAGGGTGGCCCCCGGGGCCTGGAAGGGGAGCTTCCTACCGGCCCGAGGCCAGGGCACCCGCTGCCTTCTCTCTCTGCACCCACGGAGGAGGCTGGGTGTTGGGTACCAGCTCTCAGCTGCCTTGACCACTGCACCAACCCCAGGTTTCCCTACCCTCCCAGTGCCCAGTCCCGCCCCTGACCCGGGAGGGCGCTCCCGGGGGCAGGCTGGAGGGGGCCCGCGGGGGGCACTGCTCCCTGGCGGGGCACAGACCGCAGGGGCTGTTCCACCATCGCCCTGGGCTCCCCCGAGCCCCCTGTGGAGGGGCCAGGTGCTGGGGACTCTCAGGTGCCCACCCTGGGGCAGGAGGCTGGCTTCAGGGATGCCCCTGGGGCAGCTAGGTCTCATGCGGTCCAGAGGTCTCCCCGCTGACCCGCCCTCCCTGGGCTGGGGGTGGCTGGGCCCATGTTGAGGGGTAGTGCTGGCCCTCGGGGGGCCGGCCCGCTCAGGTCAAGCATTGACCATGGTTAGTGGGTTACGGGGCGGCCACATGTGGGGGCCCCTTGGCTGGCTGGCACCTCGCCGCCCCCTCTCCCGCCCACTGTGCGGCAGCCAGCCCCGGGCCCCACATGGGGATCAGAAGTCCTGCGTCCGCATACCTTCCTCGTGGACCTCAGGGACTTCTGCAGGCGGGGGGGGCGCTGGGTGAGCAGGGCCGAAGGAGAGACGAGAGGTTAGGCCGGGAGCGCACTGCACGCCCTTAGGGGGTGGGGCACGCGGGGTCGCGTGAGGGTCGAGGGCTGGGGGGTGGCCGGGGCCGGGGTCTTGGACCCCACTTACCTTCCTCCTGGGCCTCTTCTGTGGTGGGAACCGGGGGGAGCGGGAGGGAGAGAGGGAATAGGACAGTCGTTAGCATGCCGGGCATGGGGCGGCCGGGCGTGGGGCGCCCGGGTGGGGCCGCGGGCACCAGGGAGGCTGGCGGGCATCGCGGACCCGCAGGGCCTCGGCGGCGCAGCCTACTCTGGGTCTGGGGGTCCCACCCTCCCCTGTCCTTGGGGAGTGGACTGAGGTGTCTCTCTGTCGCTAAGTAACCTGGCCCTGAAGGTACTGGAGGTGAGGACAGGTGTTAGGGGAAAACCTGGACGGGTGTGAGCTGGCGTCCTCGGGGGGCCCCGTGGCCGAGGCAGGCATTGGAGGAGCCCACTCGCGGGACCTGCCAACGCGCCCCATCGACCCCCTGGGAAGGCATCGCCTGGGACCACGCTTCCCTCTCAGAAAGAAGTCTCTCCACCTTTTCAGCAGAAAAAAGAAGAGCTTTGCTCATGTTGTTAGGGTAGCCAAGTGTTTTCAAAATATTTTCAAAACCTAGCTCCCAGAACAGCCCACAGGAGAGCCGGCCCAGCGGAGCTCGGGAGAGCCTGGCCGCGGCTGAGTGGGGCCCAGGGGCGCCCGTCGGGCCTGCAGACCACCCTGCACACCCTTCCCGGGGCCAGGCTCTGCGCCTGCCAGGAGGGGTCTCCTGACCCACCTGGGGGCCCCACTCCCAGAGAGAGGGAGAGGGGGAGAGGCTGGGAGAGACAGAGACATAGAGATGGAAATAGAGAAACAGAGAGAGAGAGGCAGAGAGAGACAGAGAGAGACAGACAGGGGCAATCGGAGAGTGAGGGACGGGTGGGCGGCACACCAGACTTGCTATTAATGAGGTGAGTGTCTTCATGACCAAATTCCAGCTAACCTCACACACCAGGGATACCGTGAGATTATTATGTATAAATGATACATAATAATACAGAAGTATTAATGAACAATTAATGAGCGCCTCTCGATGGAGGGGAGAGGCGGCTGTCAGGGGTGCAGGGGGTGGGGATTAATGACCACGGAGGTGGACGGTTAATGGGTGAGCTGGGCGGGGGCCTGGGGGGCGCCTCCGTTACCTTCCTCCTCGTACTCTTCTGCAAGGGGGTAGAACAAAGGAGAGGAAGCGGTTAGAGGGTGGCGGGGGGCCAGCCTGGACAGAGGCGGGGGGCCAGCCTGCCTGGCGCCCGCTGTCAGGGGAGGACGGCCAAGAGGCCGAGGCTCGTGGGCAGGGGTCCGGGCCTCGAAGGCCTGGTCCTGCGATGGGAGCACGCTCCCCACTCAGCAAGCAGGGTGTCACGGGGCAGGGTGTCCACGGGCTGGGCTGGGGGCCTGTCCTTTGAGAAGAGACGCGGGGTCAGGTGTGGGGGCCTTTTTGCAGAGGGGCGTCCACACGCCTGTGGCTTCCGGGGGGGCTCCCCGGGCAAGGTGCTGGCCGCAGATGGAGGGCCCTGTCCCACCTGGGCCTTCTGTCTAGAGCCGATGCAGAGAGAGTCTGGCGTCCACACTTACCCTCCACGTGCTCACTGTGGGGAGAGGGGCGAGGGTGAGGGGTCGATTCTTGGCGGGGTGGGGGGGAATCTCCTCTGGCCTCTGAGCACGTGAGGTCCAGGGGTCCAGAAGCGGGCGGGTACTCACACTTCCTCGTCCGACATGGCGGCTGGGTGCTTTCTGCGGGGGGTTGGGGGAGACGGGGCGAGAGTGAGGAGCTGCTTGGGCCTCGAGGTGCAGGAATGTGGGGGGTGGGCTCAGCGAGCTGACTGTGGGGGGCCATCCTTGCACAGGGGTCAAGGGCCAGCTCCCTGGCCTGGGCGGGCCGGGCCTGCGCGGGGCCTCCTCGGCAGGCTGCCTTGCTTCCTCTGAGGCCCCAGGCCCCCAGCTCTCTTCGCCCCAGATCCGATCCCCCTCCGCCCCCCTTCCGGACCTGGCTCCGGCCTGCAGCCTGGAATCCTGAAGCTGGGCGGGAGCTGGGAGGTGGTGGCCGGGCCGAAATGCTCTGCAATGTTCCCCAAGGAGGATCATCCAGAAAGCATGCAGCTGAGCGGGCCAGGGTGGGGGGCCCTTCCTGGCAGCTCTGGGCCCCCGTGAGGCCCTGCTGAGGTTGCTCAAAACATCCCTCTTGGTGGTCTTTGCTCTTGAGTCTAGATAGTGGGGCGGGAAGGGAGGGGGCTCCCAGGGAGCCTCTGAATTACAGAGCTTGCCTCCTCAAAGTGGGCACCGTGGACCTTCCCTGGCCTTCCCGCATACCGTGCCCACAAGGCCCGCTCCTCAGGAATGAGCCACGCTCCTTTCTCCCACTCGTGGTTTCCCATGAGGGTGCTGCGTCCTCTGATGGGGGCACCCGGGGATTCCTTGGGGTCCCTCACGGCCCTCTGCAGAGCCCTTTTCCAAAATCACCAGAGAGCACGAGGCATCCATTCCCTCCCTTCTCCCCGTTGCCCCAGCAGGCCGAGCCCTGAGCTCATCGGGATGGGTCTGGTTTGTTTCTGAGAGTCCACGTGGCCACCCCCTCCCCAGTCTGGTGCCCCTGCCAGGCCCACACTCGCTCTGAGAACCGAGCGAACGGCCCCATTCCTCCTCAGCCTGCTTTCCCAGGCCCCAAATATGTTCTTGAATTTGTCAACGTCTGCAAAGAAGCTCTTGCCCGGGCCTGGGTGCATGCGTCCAGGTGCGGCCGGCTCCGGGCCAGCACGCTCAGGGACCGTTTCTCCGTGAGCTGGCCCCTGTGCAGGCCTGAGGCAGCCGGGGCCTGGGAACGCACGGGGCAGCTGCATCAGAATGTTGGCCCGGGGTTTTGAAAAACAGAGTTCATGACAACGCTACAGCCCACTTGAAGACAATCGTTCTGGTCCCCCCGGGAGCTTTGTATAAGAAAAACACAAGTTCATCATCGAAAAATGCATTTACATCGCATTGCTAAGGTGGGAACAGTTTTCCGAAGCCTCTGTCAAGAATGTTAATTTTCCCAAAGCAATTTAAGCTCCATGCAAAATTAACCAGCGGATGGATCTCTGCTAACCCCCTCCAGGAAACCGAGCAGCGCTTCCCAAGCCTGCTCTCCCTTCCTGGGGCCCTGTTTCCCCCTCAAGTCAGAGCCTCCTGCTTCATGCAGCACACGGCTCCCACAGCCCTCCACGGCCCCCCACCCAGGACGCCATCACACCCTGGCTGTGCGCACCTCTCCCCCTGGCAGCGCCTGACACCTGTCACCGCCTTGAGAGGGGTGGTCATGGCCGGAGTCCAGGGTGGGTTATTTTTAAGGAGTCAGTGGCAGCTGAGACGTCCAGAAATAGGCACCCAGATTAGCCAAGACACCTCTGCCCAGAAACCCAAGATGGTGGGAGGGGGGCTGAGAACAGCCTCTGGCTCAGGTCTTGGCCTGCCCACCCCCTTCCCCCGTAAGCGCCCCTGCAGGTCTCCACGTGCCCTCCCGTCTTCTGGGCCGGAGGACTCTGCCCTGCACCCCCGGGAAGGGTGCCCAGCCTCCAAACAGGGAAACTGAGGGCCCTCGGGCCCCTGCTGCCCCTCGCAGTGGAGGCCTGGGGGTGATGCCTGCCCTGGCTCCGCTGTGCCGCCCCCACCCCCCGCCGCCGGGGAGGGGCCCGGGGTGGGCTGCGCTTGGGGGCAGGCTGGCACTGAGACAGCTGAGAAGGAAACCGGCTGTCCACTTCGTGTCCTGCCCTCAGAGGGGCCATTGTGCAAACAGCCTCTGAGGTCACTGCTCCTCGGGGACCCCTCCTCCTTCCTTCCTTCCCAAGTGACGGGGGGGTGTGGGCGGGGAGCCAGGAGGCCCCACCGCGCGCTCACTGTGGGACCCTGACCCTCCTCCATGACCCCTGGGGCCCCGCCGTCCCGGGTGGCCCTGGCTCCCCAGCCGTCTCCCCCCAGAATGGTCAAGGGCGCCAGAAAGGTTGCTGCCTAGCCAGGGTGCCCCATCCCGTGACGTCAGGAGGACGGCCGGTCCCGGCCCCAGGGGGCACAGGAAAGGCGGGGAGCGGGGGACGGGGCTGGGGAGCTCAGGCCGGGCCTCCTGGGAGCACGTGTTTCTCTGCCCAGGCCGAGGCGGGCGGGCAGGACAGACGCCGGCTGCCCGCTGCTCCCTCTGCCCCGGCCCCCGTCCTGTCCACCCCTGACCTGGACCACTGGATACTCACTCCCAGGCTGCTGGAGTCCCGGCCGCCCCCTTGCACAGACCCGCTCTGCAGGGCGTCACACGAGCCCCACCCTCATTTTCGTCTTTACGGACGGTGGTGTTGGGGGCAGTGGCCACTGGGCCGAGAGCCTCAGCCTCCGAGAAAACGCTGGCCAAGGCCAAGTGGGCAGCAGGGGTCCCACGGCAGCGGGTGGCCTTGCAGCCCTGGACAGAGCCCCTTCCTGGCCTCTTCACCCCACATCCTCAGCTCTCTCTAGCTGTCTTCCCCGGGGACCACCCCCCGGGCCTTCCAGGGGCCCCCTCTTTCCTCCCTCTTGGTCCTCCCAGAGCTCGGGTGTAAAGCAGCTTCTTCCCCATCCAGCGTTCAGAGTACGTGACCCTGGAGTGCTCACATCCCAGACCCTCGAGACCCCGGGGCGGCTTCCCGGCATCTCTGAGATGCTGTCCTTAGAGTGGAGAGACTGGAAGACCCGGTGTCCACGTCCAGGGACCCCAGGCTGCCAGCACGCAGCAGGCTGGCCCAGGCCCGGGGCTGCCCGTGGTTCTACTGACCTGCAGCTGGGTCTGGAGAGACGGGCAGGAGCTCCCTGTGGACAAGACCGGCTCAGGCACTGCCCGACGACCGCGCGCCCTCGAGTTATAGTGACACTCGATCTTGCCCGGCAGCCCATTGGCCGGGCCTGGGTGGCCGGGCGCGTGCAGGCGGGCAGGGGCCGTGCCCCGAGGCCCCTGACCAAGTATAGGAATAGAAGAGGAGGCCCGAGGAGGGGGCCGCGTCCGAGGAGTCGGGGGCGCCCTCCTCCCCCGCAAGTGTCAGCTTCTATTTTTACTCCCCCGACAGCGGGCACATTCTTGATGGGCCGAGGAGGGTGAAGAAGGTGTTGGGTGGCTCTGAGGAGGCAGCCAAGGACTCTCCCGGGGCCTGGCTGGACTGGAGCCCCCAGTGCCGGGGCTCTGACTTCCCGGCAGCTGCCCCTCCCTCCAAGGAGATGTCCAGAGAGGGGGTCTGCCGTCTGTCCAGCCAGGCCCCGGGCCCACCCAGCCTCCTCGTCGAAGGGGCGGCCTGCGGTCTCTGCGCCCTCGGGGAACGGAGGGCCTGTGAGGCCTCAGCCAGGCCCCCAGTGCATTGGAGCCCCTTTAGTGGCCAGACCGGGTTCCCTGGGTGACGCGCTGGGGACACACAGAATACACGGGCGAGCGAGATGCTAATCGCGGGGTCTGGCAGCTCCCGGTGCCGGGGGCCGCACCTCTGCAGTCAGCCCGGGAACTCCCACCTCGGGGTCCAGACCCTGCAGGCCTCCCTCTGCCCACAGGCTGGGGTCCGCATGCTGCCCATGGCAGGCTCTGCCACTCGCCCGTGGAGCCCGCTCTTTCTCTTCTCACCAGACCCCAGGCAGCACCATCCAATCGGCAGGCACCTCGCCCGCGGCCTCCTGTGGTCCCTCGTGGGCCACTGAGGCCACAGGCTCCTCTGGGTCTGCCCCTCGGGTAGTGAAGCTGAGATGCAGAGCAGGGGAGAGGGGCCTGAAAGAGGCTCGGTGGGGCTGCGGTTGCTCCGAGGATGCTGGCCTGACCCAGAGCCGAGGCTGGTGGGCCAGGGGCCAGGCCAGGGGGTGGTCCCGGCAGACTCGGATGAGGGTCCTGTCCTCCCGAGGCTGAGGGCCAGGGGTGTCAGGACGGCCGCACTCACACCCCAGCCCTGGAGCCCCCTGGCTCCGCGCCCTGCTCTGGCCCCCCGAGCCTTCTGGAAGGTTTCCCTCAGCACCTCATCCAATTTCTGCAAGCCGGAGATAAGGCCGTGGGGCTCGAGACAGGCAGGGTGGGCCCGCCATCCTCTGCCAGAGGGCGGATGGAGCCCCCATCCTGTCCACCCTCCCAGAGCTCCCGGGGGTGGGGAGCCCCTGGAGCCAGAGGCGCCGGGCTGTCTTGCCTCCCTCGCGGGGTCTCTGCATCCCTCCTCCAGCCCAGGGCCTGGGACAGGCCACACACAGCGCCGACCCTGGGATAACCTGACCAACTCTATGTCCAGTGGGCTCAGCCGTAAAGACACATCCACATGAGAGCCCCAGGCTCCTCCTGGGGACCCCTGCCCCGTCTGCTCCCCACGGTGGGAGCTGACAGCCCTTCTCAGGCGGGCACCGCGTGCTCTGCCGACAGTGACCACGTCCCCCCGGACACAGATGCAGGGAGACTCTGGGGAGCACAGTAGGGGCTCACGTGCGTCCAGCCCCACCGGCCGCCAGTGCCCGGAGCAGCCGGCCACACCTCGCCCAGGCCCGGGGCATCTTTACCCACAGGGGGGCACTCCTCGGCCCTGCAGTGACCCTGCTCGGCCAGCAGAGGAGGGTGGCTGCCCGCTCAGCGGCCTTGGCCCTGGCAGGAGCGCGCCCATGAGCGGGCATTGCCAGAGAGCGGGCGCTGAGGTCAGAGGGATGCGGCAGGTTTTATTTTGGGTATCGGCGACCTCCCTCTCGGGGCGCCAGGCCCGGGGTTCAGCAGGACGGCGTCGAGCGGGTGCTGCTGGACCGGCTGCCGGCTGCCCGGGGGCTGCGACAGGTAATCCACACCCCGTGTGCTGGGCTGGGCTGGGAGCAGGGGGCAGGGCTGGGTCCCCCCGGGCCTGGGGATCTGGGCTGGAGGCACGGACCGGGCGGCCCAGCCCGAGGCTGCAGCAAGGGGATGACCTAAACCCCAGGAAGAGTTTGAGGGCAGACGGGGCAGGGCCTCGGCCTGGGGACAGAGCGCGGTGGGCTGGGGTGGGCTTCTCAAGCCTGCAAAGCTGAGCTGAGCCACGGAGCAGGAGGAGGCTGTGGGGGGGGCGCCCCCTCAGGTTCCTGCAGGGTTGATGCCCAGGGGGCCCCCGCATGTGCGTGGCTGGGGGTGGCGGGGCCCAGAGACCTTGAACTGCGCCTGGCAGCCCTGAGCTGACCTGGGCGCCCACTCCAGCACCGGTCTGAGCTCCCAGTCGGCCCAGCCCACGGGCTCAGGCTCTGCCAGGCCCCAGATAGAAGCCGCTGACGCAGCACTGTGGGGTGAGCCTGTCCCAGCCTGGGTGGCCACCCCCACACGCCCCGAGCGCTTCTGCGGGCTCCGCAGTGGGTCACTGGTGTGCGCTGTGTGGGGCTGGCATCCGCGCCCATAGCTGGGGATCAGGGGCTGCCTGGCGTGGGGGGCACTGAGGCAGTCAAGACGGAGGGCAAAGCGCCAGAGCCCAGGCGGTGGCCCCCGAGCCTGTCGACCACTGTGGTGAGCAGGCCCTGACCCCAGGTTCTGCAAGGCGGGGGCTCAGTGCTGCCGCAGCAGAGGAAACAGGCCCTGGAGTCCTGTCCCCTAGGCCAGGACCCCGAGAGGGGCTGGGCTGGGTGCGGGCTGAGTGACCGGCTGCTTCTCCTGCCCAGCCCCGTCCGCCCCTCGGCCCTCGGGGCTCCGCTCGCTGCCCAGAGGCCCAGGGGCTGCCTCTGCCTGTGGTCCTCAGCTAACGTCCCATCCGGCCAGTGGACGAGAAGCCCTCCTTCCCTAGGGGATGCCCCCAGCTGGCGGGCACAGCCCTGGACGACCCCGTGGAGGGGCCGCGGGCGACAGACCGTGTGTGCCGTGCCCAGGCTCTAGCATCCCCGGCCCACCCGTACTCCTGCTCCCCTTCAGGAGGCCTCAGAAAGCGGGCTCTGAGCAGACCCAGACCTGGGGTACCAGAGGACCCGGGGGCCTGCTCATCAAAGGGGCTCCCCTGACATGGAGGGCAGCAGGGCCCCGCGGTGCAGGGGGTCGCAGGCCGGGGGGGGGGGCGCACGCGGGAAGGACAGGACAGCCCTAGCCTGCCCCTGCCACAGGCCTGTCCATGCACACGGTGCAAATCTGTCACCCAAGGGGCCTCACCTCTCTTGCTGTTTCCACACCAGTCCATCCGCCTACCCATCCCTCCCTCCTTCTATCCATCTGTCCATCAACCTTGTCCCTCCCTCCATCCATCCATCCATCCATCCATCTGCCTAGCCATCCGTCCCTCCCTCCATCCATCTATCCCTCCATCCATCTATCCATCCATCCATCCATCCATCTCTTCATCCATCCATCCATCCCTTCATCCATCTATCCATCCATCCATCCATCCATCTATACCTTCCTCCCTCTCTCCATCCATTCTCCCTCTCTCCTTCTATCCATCTGTCCATAAACCTTATCCCTCCATCCATCCATCCATCCATCCACCTAACACTCCCTCCCTTCCCCATCCCTCCATCTGTCCATCAGCCTTAACCCTCCTTCCATCCATTCCTTCCTCCATCCCTCCATCCACCTATCCATCCATCCCTCCATCTGTCCAAGGATCTTAACACTCTGTCCATCATCCACCAAATCTCCTGGGTACCAGGATGAGGATGACCCTACGGAAGGTCTCGTCCTCAGAGAACGCACAGCTTAGGGGCACAGAGCCACGTGTACACAGTCTCGGGGGCTGTAGACTTTGGGGGAGAATGCCACAGATGTCCCAGAGGAGGACTGAGCCGTGTGCACCCTGACTTTGGCCCCCATGCCCCTCAGACCCCAGAGCCTCACGCACAGAGGGCCACTGGACAGGACAGGACCTGCAGAGGCTTGGACCCCACCGCTGGGCAGGGCCGACGGCCCTTCCAGACCGCCGCGCTCCGTCCCTGCCCCGTCAGCGAGCCCCAGAGAGCCGGCACGTGGAGACAAAAGGGAGCTTTACTGGACAGCGGAGGCGGGGGGGACAGTGCGGGCAGGGCAGGGGTTGTGGCTCTTGACCTGGAGACTCCGGCACGTGGCCGCTCCCAGCACCGACGGCGCCTTCCCTGGGAGCTTGTGGCTTCTCTGGAGAGGGTCCCTTTACCAACCAACAGCCAGAGTTCCTCTCCTCCCGGAACTGCGGGGGCAGTGAGCGCCACGTCGGAGGGCCAGGTCGGCAGGCCCCGCAGCAGGAGCTGCCCGGGTTGCGGGGCGAGAGCAGGTGTGAGAAGCAGCTTCTTCGGCGAGGTCGGGTTCGGGGGGCGGCTCTGGCCGGGTTCTCCCCGGGCGTGCAGACTCGAAGGCAGGACGTTGCTGGCCCGTGCCCTGCTCCTGGGGAAGCTGAGACACACACGGGGCGGGGGGGTCATCAGGCGCCGTCCCAGGAGGGCCGCCGCCTCTCTCCGGGGGCCACCCGGCTCCATCCACCCCCTCCGGCCGCCAGGAGCAGCCGCCCTGGTCCCCCTGCAGCCCGGAGGCCGGCTCCCGACGCTGCTGCCTGGACCCTGCTCAGGGCGCAGAGTGGAGGGACTTGTCCTGGGCACCCCGCTCTTCCCGAGGTCCCGGGCCTCCGGTCGCGGGCAGCAGCCGGGAGCAGACCCCCTCCTGGGCCCCCCAGCTCCTGCCTGATGGAGCGGCCCCACGGCCGCAGCCCTGGCCTCCCTCCTTTCCAGCCCGCAGCCCCCGCTCTGCCCAGCCACCATCCGTCAACGTCCCTGTGAGCACGTGGCGCCCACAAAGCGGGGTGGGTGGCTTGGCCGGGACCAGCCTGCCGGGAGGCCTGTGGGAACATCCCGTTTAGCCGGAGCTTGGAGGGAGCGGCTCCCGCCTCCGCCCAGCCAGCCGACCTCTCGGGACGCTGCCCCTGCCTCCCTGGCCGCTGGCCGCCACCTCGCCGCGGCTCGCAGCGGACGCGCCTGTGGTTGGCCTGGCGACGGCAAGGCGGCCCTCACGTTTGCGGGCAGCCGCCCCTCCTGCCTCTGCGGGCGGCCGGCCCAGCACGTGCCCCCGCTTGGCGCCCGCCCGTGGGTCCCCCAGCCCGGCTCCTGCTGCCTCCCACCAGGCACCTTGGGCCGCGGTGGGCTCACTTCTAATCTGGGGGTGATGTCGGGGCCACCCCCTTGATCGATGCTGCGAACACTCCCACCCCGAGTGCAGCTGGCCTCAGGGAGCAGAGCACCTGGGGGCCCCCCTGCAGACGAGGGGGCCGTGTGCCCCTGTCAGGGACGGGGCCTGCAGGCAGAGGGCTCGGCTCACTGCCGCCTCCTTCCCGCCCCAGGGAGCAGTGATGCTCATCTCGGCCACCTCCGTGGGCCCTGGGATGGCTGGGCCGTGTCGCCCGGGGCCCGCCGGACCTCCACCACCTCTGTTGCCCAAGCCGGGAAAAGACAACCTGCGCCTGCAGAAGCTGCTGAGGAAGGCGGCCCGGAAGAGGATGGGCGGGGGCGGGCCCACCGCCCAACCCGGGGCTTTCCGCACCTCCCTGTCCCCCGTGAGTGAGGCCAGCCACGACCAGGAGGCCCCGAGCCCGCGTCCCACGGAGGCCCCGCGTCCAGCAGAGGCCCCACGTCCCATAGAGGCCCCGGGTCCAGCTGAAGCCCTGCATCCCACCGAGGCCCCGCGTCCAGCAGAAGCCTCGCATCCCGCCGATGCCCTGCGCCCCACCGAGGCCCCGCGTCCGGCTGAGGCCCTGCAGGCTGTGGCTGCCACGCCCCGTTGCCCCCCGACCCCTGTCATCCACCACGTGGCCTCCCCCACGCAGAGGTCCACGTTCTCCTTCAGCCTCGCCCAGCGCAGGAGCCTGGCTTCCCACTTCAGGGCCACGGGCCCCCAGCTCACAACCCGAGCCCCAGAGCTCGCCGGGTGCCCCAGCAGCTTCGCCCAGGCCGCGGCCCCTGCAGCGAGGGGCCGCCACGTCAGCCAAGTGCAGGTCCGGCTGGCACCACCCCCACAGGCCGGGGCCCCCGAGCCCCCTCCGGCAGCCCGCCAGGATCAGCACACGGCCCCCTGCGCTCCCGGGGCTCAGCCCCTGATCCCCGTGGCCCACATCCGCCCCCTGCCCACTGGGACGCAGGCGGCCAGCCCCCGGCCTGCGGCGTCCCCAGTGCCCAGGCCTCCCCCTGGCCTGCAGGCCTCAGTGCCCAGGGAGGCTGGCACCCGGGTGGTGGTGCCCATCGCCCCCACCTACCACTCGCCGGGGCCCTCGCCTTTCAGGCCAGCCTCTGGGACCCCCGAAGCTGGGCGCCTGGAGGAGCCCCCCGCGGCTGGCCCTGCTGAGGCCGAGAGAGTCTCCAGCCCCCGTGGGGCCTTGCCCCCCACCCCGTCGGCAGGCCCCCAGCCCTGCCTGGCCCCCAGAGCCGCAGCCAGGCCCCAGCTCAGCGGCTGGACGCGCCTGAAGCAGCAGCTGCTGGAGGAGCCAGAGGAGCCCCAGTTCCCGGGGCCGGAGCCCAGCCCGGGGCAGGTGGGCCAGAGTGGCAGCGCCCTCGCCAGCCCGGCGCCTCGGCCCCCTGCCTCCCGGGCCTCCAAGATGTGGGATGCGGTGCTCTACCGCATGTCGGTGGCCGCGTCCCGCGGCTGCCAGGCGGGGCCCGGAGCCGGGGCACCCACCCTGGCCGGCCTCAGTCGCCTGCCTTTCCTTTATCGGCCTCGCTTCAACGCCCGGAAGCTGCAGGAGGTGGCCGCCCGACCCCCCACCGTGACCTCCCCGGTCCTGGTCCTGAACCCCCAGCCCAAGAACTTCAACCGGACGGCGGCCGGCTGGGGGCTCCACTGAACGGCTGGGTGACCCCAGGGCCGTGGGGTGGATGAGAGGGGCTGAGCGTCCAGCTGGGAAGCTGAAACCGTTCAAGAGGGGAGCCTGGCGGCTGGGGGGTCCGGAGGGGCGCTGAGCAGACGGAGCAGGAAGCACCAGGGCGGGAGGAGGGGGCAGCCAGGAGGAGGGTTCGGATGGTGTGGAGGGGCAGAGAGAGGTCTGAGTGTGGGGGCTTCGGGGGTGAACCTCTGGGGAGGCAGACAGTTCAGGAGGCCGCCTCGAGGTCAGGGTTGTCTGAGTAGCCTCGCAGGGCAGGGCCAGCCTGGGCGTGTGCGCAGGGCTTGGGGCCGGGGCTGCAGGGGGCGGTCCCCCGCGGAGCTGGAGGGGCCGTGGTGCTCAGGAGGGTCTGCCCGGCTCCAGGAAGCAGGGCCGGGGTGAATCCCGGGAGCTCTGGGTGGTTAGTCCTGACATGTGCCAGGACAAGGAGGACTCTGGGGGCCGCCCCCTTCTGCCGAGAAAGCGGGGGAGACTTGTGTCTCCGTGGGGGCGGGTAGTGGCTGGGGGCTCAGGCGGGGTCGCCTGCGTGGGCTTCCCTGGCGGCGGAACTGCCATGCCGCCCGAGGACGGGGCCCTGGCCAGCGCTGGGAGCAGGCTGAGGCCCGGGTTGGGGGTGGTGAGCCAGCCCCTCACTGCTGCCCTTTGCTGTGGCTTCTGCTCCCCCCGGACTGAGGGCCAAGCTCTGGGGGCACTTGCTGATGAGACGGGGTGGGAGGGGTGTCTCAGCCTCGAGGCTGAATGAGGAGACTGGGGGAGAACAGCCTGGCCCAGTGTGCAAGGTCCAGCCAAGGCCTGGACAGGTGGGGAAGGGGGCCCCCACTGTGCCCGCAGACGGGGTCTGACTCAGGACCAGCGCTGGGGCTCTGACCAGCAGTGGGAGAGAAAGACGGACGTGTGGCGGGCAGGACTCAGGAGGGAAGGAGGCGGTTGGCAGGGGGATGTGCCGGGTGCTGTACATGGATCCTGGGACCCAGGCCACTAATAAAAGTGTGCATGATCACGCTGCCGTCGGCTTTCTGCCTCCACCAGGTGATGGGGCGCGCGGTAGCCACAGGAGCAGCTCCCACTGGGACCAGAGGGAGGACCCGCGGAGACCCTCAGCCCACTGACGGGCGGGGACCGGGCCCCCAGGACTCCCCTTCTGGCCACGCTCGCCCTACAGTGCCCGGGAAGGCCTCCCCTGCCCAAGCGGCACAGACGGGGCATCATGGCTCCTCCCAGGAGGGAGTCCGAGCTTTGCCAGGGGGAGCGGGGCAGGACCCCAGAAGGATGGGGGTGGGCAGGGGGACCGGAGGGGCAGGCTCCGGCCCGCCCTGAGCCGGGCACTCCGCCCTCACGAGCCTCCTCCTGGCCCCGGCCAGCTGGCGCCCAGCGCGGCAAATTTCACACACAACACATCGCACGCGCGCCGCTGCCGCGGACTCACCAGGCAGATGGGCCTAGGGCGCTGGGCCCTCGTCCACAAGCACCTTCTCATACTTTCCATGTCCGGTGGCCACAAACTTGTACCTCTTCCCAGACGGGGTGCTCTGCTGGGAAGCCCGGGGCCAAGGTGAGCGCCGTAGGGCACGCCTCCCAAGGGCACCGAGGACAGCCGCCCTCCCCGCCCACCCGCTGGACCCGCCCCCGGCGTCAGCCGCGTTCAGACGAACCTTGACCGTGGACGAAGTCTTGGGGCCTCCCTTCTGCTCCCAGAGATCCCGCCTGCTCATGTCTCCGGCCACAATATCCTGGGGGCAGAGGGAAGCCGCGTCACAGGGGGCCCCCACCGGGGGAGCTGGGAGCCCCGGGCATGGCTGCCGCCAGCCCCGCAAGTCCAGGGCCGCAGGGCCGGCCCGCGTGCCTCCTTGCGGGGAGTGCCCACGGTCGAGGCCTGGAAGCCGCCCCCCAGCCCTCCCCCAGGACCAGCCCGGCGACCACGGGCCCTGCGGCCCACACTTCAGCCTGGACCCTGAGCCTAGGGGGCCCGGCCCCGCCCCAGGAGGGACGCCTACCTTGCAGGGCGCGGACTTGGCGGCCGACTGAGCCTGCACCTCTCCCGTCTCCCAGCGGCTCTTAGTGCTCGCCACAGCCATGCTGGGCAGCTCGATGGAGGGCTGGCGGGTGAGCTTGGGGGTCCGGCCCGCAGTCTGCAGAGGAGACAGGGGCATCCTCGCTCTGCTCGGGCACGGGGTTGGAGGAGCAGGGCTTGAACGGAAGGGCCTTGGATAGAGTGACGGTTGGGTGGACGGGAGTAAGTTGGGTGAAAGGGCGCTGGTTGTATGGAGGTGTGGGTCGGGGTGAGTGGCCTTGGTTGCATAGAGGAACATACATTGAACAAGGAAATATTGGGTGGAAAGACACTGGCTGAGTGGAGGGGTACTGGTTAGAAGGGTATTGGTTGGATGGAGGGTGCAGATTGTATGGAAGGGTGTTAGTTGGATAAAAGGGTGTTAGTTGGATTGAGGGATGTGGAATTAGAGCAGGGACATTGGTTGGATGGAGAGGTGTTGGTTGGATGGAAGGATGTTGGCGGGACAGAGTGGTATTGGTTGGCTGGAGCGTCATTGGTTGGATAAAGGGGTGTTGATTGCAAGGAGTGGTGTAGATTGGATGGAAGAGAGTTGAATGTGCTAGTTGGATGCGGGGGTGGGGGTAGGATCGATGGAGGAACCGTGGTTGGATGGATAAAGGGCTAGATGGAAGAATGTGGAAGGGTGGAGTGGCGCTGGTGGAATAGAAGGTTAGTTGAATAAAGGGTGTTAGTTGGCTGAGGGCAGTAGGATCAGTGGGGGCACACTGGCTGGATGAAGGAAAGCGCACACCAAGGGAGAAAGCACCCAGCAGAAAGTGAGGGCACCTGTACCCACCTCCACGGCGTGGGTGTACTGCTCCAGCCGCTCATCAATCTTGGAGATGGGCAGGGCTGGCTGGGACCTCTTCACACTGTTACTGGAAAGAGAAGGGTCTTGGCCCAGGGCCCCGCCCTCAGCTTCTGGCCTCACCCTGAGCACCCGCCACAGCTCTCTCAGGCCCCCGATCTCCACCACCTCCTGGGCCCCCTCTTCAGCCTTCCCCTGGAGAACCCTGGGCCCTGCTTCCCCTGGAGAACCCTGGGTCCTGCTTCTCTTGGAGAACCTGGGTCCTGCCTCCCCTGGAGAACCTGGGCCCTGCTTCCCCTGGAGAACCTGGGCCCTGCTTCCCCTGGAGAACCCTGGGCCCTGCTTCTCTTGGAGAACCTGGGTCCTGCCTCCCCTGGAGAACCCTGGGTCCTACTTCCCCCGGAGAACCTGGGCCCTGCTTCCCCTGGAGAACCCTGGGTCCTGCTTCTCTTGGAGAACCTGGGTCCTGCCTCCCCTGGAGAACCTGGGCCCTGCTTCCCCTGGAGAACCTGGGTCCTGCTTTCCCTGGAGAACCCTGGGTCCTGCCTCCCCTGGAAAATCCTGGGTCCTGCCTCCCCTGGAGAACCCTGGGTCCTGCCTCCCCTGGAGAACCTGGGTCCTGCCTCCCCTGGAGAACCTGGGCCCTGCTTCCCCTGGAGAACCCTGGGTCCTGCTTCCCCTGGAGAACCTGGGTCCTGCTTCCCCTGGAGAACCCTGGGCCCTGCTTCTCTTGGAGAACCCTGGGTCCTGCTTCCCTTGGAGAATCCTGGGTCCTACATTCCCCTGGAGAACCTGGGCCCTGCTTCCCCTGGAAAATCCTGGGTCCTGCCTCCCCTGGAGAACCCTGGGTCCTGCTTCCCCTGGAAAATCCTGGGTCCTGCCTCCCCTGGAGAACCCTGGGTCCTGCCTTCCCCTGGAGAACCCTGGCTCCTGCCTGGGAAGCAGCCAGACATACCTCTTCTTAATGGAGCGGTTCAGGGACTCGGTTCTGTCGCTGAGCTGTGGAGGGCGGGTGGAGATGGAGCCTCGGAAGCCGGAGCGAGGCCCAGAGCCCCCACCCCACAGCTGCGCCCCGTGCCCCACCCCCGGCCCACGGCCCCGCTCATGCCCACCCCAGGCCCTGCGAGCGCCGCACGGCACACAGGCAGCAGCCCGTGCAGGAGAGGGGCCAAGGCGTGGGGCGGAACCCACTTTAGTGCTGGGGCTCAGGGGAGGCGAGCCCACTTCGGTCCCCTCCAAGACCAGGGGGCTGGGTGTCCTGGGCTGTCGGCAGCTCTGGTGCTGGGGGCAGAATGTCTGGGGTTAGGGTTGGACCACTGCCCCCTCGTCCCCCCTCCTGCCCCCCAGGGCCCCAGCAGACGCTGCCCCTCCCTGGGCCTCCTCGGCTCCTCTCCCGCCTGACGTGTGCTCTGGTTCTGAATTCTCTGTCGCCGGAGCTGGTGAGTCTGGGAACATGCTGTTCCATCCCTCGGTCACCAGCCTCACCCCCCTCGGGGGCTGCAGGGGCTACTGTCTGCAGGTGGGGGTGACGGCTCCCTCTGGGCCGGTCCCATGAGGCCCACAAGGCCTGCAGGCAGCAGAGAAAGAGCCAGCCCAGGGCTGGAGTGCCACCCAGACCTGTGGGGAGCCCCCACACCTGTGCCTCTGCCTCCTCGGTCCCCGCCAGCCCTGGGCTGCCCTGCACGGGCTCCTCGGGTCCGCTGGGCTCTGGGGCCTCTGCGGCCAGCCCCTCCCGGGGCTCCAAGTCAGGGCTCAGATGCAGCTCCTCCAGACGGACCTCAGCTGGGCTCAGCTCGTCGGCACCCTGGCTCCCAGAGGTGCGCTGGTGGGGCCTGTGGTCGTGGGGGAGGCAATCCGATCAAAGGTCATCTGATGGTTTGCTTTGAGGGCCTCCCCAGGTCTGAGCCTTGGTTTCCCCGTCTGTAAGTTGGGGACCTCGACCAGCTGAGTGCCAAGGAATCACAAGACCCCAGCAGCTTTGGGGAAGTGAGGCCACGGACCTCAGCGTCTGCCCCCTGGTGAGCAGTGCCCACTGGCAACTGAGGCTCTCCCAGGCCCCAGGCCGGGCCCCTGTCCTGCTTGTCAGCGTCTGCCTGGCTGGCCTAGGCGGGGCCCCTGTTCCTGCCCGATCCGTGTAGGGGCGACAGGCCTGGGCGTCCAGTAGGCCTGAGGAGGGGACTGAGGGGGGTTTGGGAGCTGGAGCAGTGGGAGACAAGGCAAGAACTGGGGTCACAGCCGAGACCACAGCCCAGAGGAGCGGGCCGGACACGGCTGGCTGGGGGCAGGGGAGGCCGGCCGCTGGCAGCCCGTGCAGGCCTGCATTTGAGCGGGACTGAACCTGGAGAAGAAGATGGGAAATTCTCGCATTTTCCATGATTTCAGCTCCCTTGGTGTTCGTGCCAGCCAAGACCCAGACCCACCACCCAAGGTGCGCTGGGGTCGGAGCCAGCAGCAGCCTCACAGAGGCCCATTCAGCCCCGGCTGCGGGCGGCCAGGCAGGTGTGGGGGGCAGGGAGGCCTGGCGCCCAGGAGGGTCCGCGGAAGAGCCACAGTGCCCCCTGCTGGCGGTCCAGGCCGCCGAGGACAAAGGAAGCCAGCTCGGCGGCCACTCCGACCAGAGGAGAGGGGCCTCCCTGCTGCCCCCCACCCCAGCTCAGCAATGCAGGGTGCACCCGGCCCCCAGAGTCGGCGGGGAACTGAGGCCTGGAGGGGGTCCTGGCCGGAGGGCCACAGCAGGAGCAGGGCCCGGCCGGCTCTGGGTGTGGGGGCTGCTTGCAGGAGGACCAGGGTTGACAGAGGGGCGGGAGGGGTCTCAGTGAGAGTTCGGGCTGCTTGGGGACCTCGGGGTGGGGGGACGGGAGATGGCCTGGGGAGGGGGCCAGGGCCCCAAGCACAGAGCTCCCGAGCCCATCTGTGCCCTGACCACGGCCGAGGACCTGGAGCCCGGCTGGGAGCCCCCCAGGCGGGTGGGGGCGAGGCCCCCTCCCCCCACCAGCCCCAGCTCAGCGTCCGCGCATCTGGAAAGTTTGTCCCCCAGGCCGCCTCGAGGCCGCACATCTGGAAATACCTGCTCCCCTCCGTGGGAACAGCGCGCGCCGCCCCCAGGGAGGAAGGGGCCCGGGGGCGCGGGGCCTCCCTGACGTCAGCGGGCTGCACACGTGCTGAGCGGGCCGCAGCTGGTCTGGACGGGCCGGGGCCCTGGGAGCCCGGAGCGAGCCCCGCCCGCCGCCCCCGTCTCGTTCTCTTCCTTCTCCTGGCCCCAGGCCGCAGGGGCATTTTGGGGGGCTGTTGGGGAGGGGCGCAAAGGGCGCGGCCCGGACACGGGTTAGGGGGTTGGAGGGAGCCCGCCACCCCCAGGCTGTGACCTCCACTTGCCTGTCATCCTCCTGCGTCCCCTCCGGACTGTCGCCCCCAGGGGGGCCCCCCGCATCCGTGGTCTCCCCAGCACCCCAGTGCTGCTGCCGCTGCTGCTCCGGCTTCTGGGACCAGTCTCCAAAGCCCTCATCCTCGTCCAGTTCAGGGGCCTCTGAGGGCTGTGGGCTGAGGCTGGAAGAGCAGGCAGGATCTCAGGGCCAGGCTGGAGGTGGGGCCGGGGGCTCTCAGACCCTGGGCGCCAAGCATGGGAGACCCCGGTCTGCACAGACGCAGCACTCCACTGCCGGGCTGGGTCTCCCCCCTCAGCCTGGGGCTCCCCAAGTGCTGGGCCGGGCCTCCCCGCTCAGCCTGGGGCTCCCCAAGTGCTGGGCCAGGCCTCCCCCTCAGTCTGGCGCTCCCCAAGTGCTGGGCTGAGCCTCCCCCATTAGTCTGGGGCTCCCCAAGTGCTGGGCTGAGCCTCCCCCTCAGCCTGGGGCTCCCCAAATGCTGGGCTGAGCCTCCTCCCTCAGTCTGGGGCTCCCCAAGTGCTGGGCTGGGCCTCCCCCTCAGCCTGGGGCTCCCCAAATGCTGGGCTGAGCCTCCCCCCTCAGTCTGGGGCTCCCCAAGTGCTGGGCCGGGCCTCCCCACTCAGCCTGGGGCTCCCCAAGTGCTGGGCTGGGCCTCCCCCCTCAGTCTGGGGCTCCCCAAGTGCTGGGCTGGGCCTCCCCCCTCAGTCTGGGGCTCCCCAAGTGCTGGGCTGGGCCTCCCCCCTCAGTCTGGGGCTCCCCAAGTGCTGGGCTGGGCCTCCCCCCTCAGTCTGGGCTCCCCAAGTGCTGGGCTGGGCCTCCCCACTCAGCCTGGGGCTCCCCAAATGCTGGGTCGGGCCTCCCCACTCAGCCTGGGGCTCCCCAAGTGCTGGGCTGGGCCTCCCCCTCAGTCTGGGGCTCCCCAGGTGCTGGGCCGGGCCTCCCCACTCAGCCTGGGACTCCCCAAATGCTGGGCCGGGCCTCCCCACTCAGCCTGGGGCTCCCCAAATGCTGGGCCGGGCCTCCCCACTCAGCCTGGGGCTCCCCAAATGCTGGGCTGGGCCTCCCCACTCAGCCTGGGGCTCCCCAAGTGCTGGGCTGAGCCTTCTTCCTCAGTCTGGGGCTCCCCAAGTGCTGGGCTGGGCCTCCCCCTCAGCCTGGGGCTCCCCAAATGCTGGGCTGAGCCTCCCCCCTCAGTCTGGGGCTCCCCAAGTGCTGGGCCGGGCCTCCCCACTCAGCCTGGGGCTCCCCAAGTGCTGGGCTGAGCCTTCTTCCTCAGTCTGGGGCTCCCCAAGTGCTGGGCTGGGCCTCCCCCTCAGCCTGGGGCTCCCCAAGTGCTGGGCTGAGCCTTCTTCCTCAGTCTGGGGCTCCCCAAGTGCTGGGCCGGGCCTCCCCACTCAGCCTGGGGCTCCCCAAGTGCTGGGCTGGGCCTCCCCCCTCAGTCTGGGGCTCCCCAAATGCTGGGCTGGGCCTCCCCCCTCAGTCTGGGGCTCCCCAAGTGCTGGGCTGGGCCTCCCCCCTCAGTCTGGGGCTCCCCAAGTGCTGGGCTGGGCCTCCCCCCTCAGTCTGGGCTCCCCAAGTGCTGGGCTGGGCCTCCCCACTCAGCCTGGGGCTCCCCAAATGCTGGGTCGGGCCTCCCCACTCAGCCTGGGGCTCCCCAAGTGCTGGGCTGGGCCTCCCCCTCAGTCTGGGGCTCCCCAGGTGCTGGGCCGGGCCTCCCCACTCAGCCTGGGACTCCCCAAATGCTGGGCCGGGCCTCCCCACTCAGCCTGGGGCTCCCCAAATGCTGGGCCGGGCCTCCCCACTCAGCCTGGGGCTCCCCAAATGCTGGGCTGGGCCTCCCCACTCAGCCTGGGGCTCCCCAAGTGCTGGGCTGAGCCTTCTTCCTCAGTCTGGGGCTCCCCAAGTGCTGGGCTGGGCCTCCCCCCTCAGTCTGGGCTCCCCAAGTGCTGGGCTGAGCCTTCTCCCTCAGTCTGGGGCTCCCCAAGTGCTGGGCCGGGCCTCCCCACTCAGCCTGGGGCTCCCCAAGTGCTGGGCTGGGCCTCCCCCCTCAGTCTGGGGTCCCCAAGTGCTGAGTTGGGTCTTCCCCATCAGTTTAGGGCTCCTCAAGTGCTGGGCTGGGCCTCCCCCCTCAGCCTGGGGTCCCCAAGTGTGGGTGAGGAGCCCCCTCTGCTCCCCCAGCTGAGGCAGCAGGGGCCGGCAGCAGCCTACTTCCCTGGGCAGTGGGGTGAGCCCCGCGCCCTGCACCCCGCTTCAGGCCGGGCCCCGGCTGCGGTGGTCTCTGCTAGGATGGGGACCTGGCTCGAAGGGCCTTGACCGCTACAGCACACCACCCCACCCAGAGCTGCTGACTCAGAGAAAATGGAACAAAACAGGGCCGGGAGGAGGGGGGGGCATTATTGGAAAAACAGCCCAGCCCAGCCACAGCGGCCTCCCGGGCCCCGGGAGGGGACGAGCCGGCCTCGGCCGCCAAGTTGGACGTGGCCTCCGTGAGTCACTGGCTCTGAGGAGCAGGGCCGGGGGCTTGGGGCCCAGGGCCCCACAGCTGCGCTCAGAATCGGTCCAAGCAGGGGGACTGTGCAGGGGAACGGGGCTGAGTCAGGGCCCCGGGAGGCTGGAGGGGAGGGGGCCCCTCCAGGAGGGGCTGGAGGGGGTCCAGCAGAGTTCTCTGGCCTGCAGCGCTGCAGTGACCCTCACCCCGAAGACGTCCCCACCGTGCCTGGGTTCCAGGAAGGCCCTGCCCCTGCCTCCTCATCCCCTCTGCTCTGGGTCCTCCAGCCCGGGGCCCCCTCTGCCCAGCAGTGTGGTGTGGGACGGGTGAGCCGGCAAGGGGGGCTCACAGCTTCTCCTGCTCCGACTGCTCTGGGGATGGGCTTCCTTCGTCTTCGTCTTGAGCCCGAAGATGCCGCTCCCTGTCCCGCCGGCGCCGCTCGCGGGCGGCCTCCTCCTCATCCTCCACACTCCACTGAGCAGCGAGCCTGGGGACATGAGAAGGGGTCACCTCGGGGCCCACGCCCCCGCCTCCCACCCCAGCAGGCCAGCTGGGGACCCTCGAGGCCTCAGTTTCCCCGTTTCTAAAGCAGAGACCAGGAGAGAGGGTCAGGAAGGTGCCTTCGGCCAGTGGAGCTGGCCTCTGGACGTCCACGTGCCTGCTGGTGACGAGGGGCTCACAGTCAGATGGGCCTGGGGAGCCCCAGGGATGGGGCCAGACCCTCTGCCCCTGCCAGCAGCCCGGCTCCCTGGCCCTCATCGCAGCCCGACACTGGCCAGCGCAGCTCTGGCTCCAGGACGGGCCTGGCGGGCACCTCACCTCCGGCAGAGGTGCGGAGAGCTGCTGTCCCGCCTTCTCCCCGAGTCACGTGACTGTTGGGCACTGCTAGCCTCGGTGGGGGTCAGGCCAGAGGCAGCCCAGCCCCTCAGGAGGCCGTCTTGGGCAGGGGGCGACCATTCCTGCCTGCCCCCCCAGAGTAAAAGGCGTTGGGAGACGGAGGCCCTGTTAAAGGACCCGGGAGGGGCTGCCTTCAGCCAGGGCCTGAGCCCTCAGCCCCCCAGAGCCACCCTCCAACCCAGAACCCCATGCGGGCTCACTCCAGACCGCGCTGTCCACGAGAAACTGAGGCCATGTGGTGCCGGGCCCCGGGGAGCTTCCTCCCGCAGGCCTGCTGACCCCCAGCCTTCCCAGGACCCTCACCCAGGCTGCACAAGGAGGCCCGAGCCCGGCCCCGGGGCCTGGCCACCCCAGCCCTGGCCCGGCAGCTCTCGAGTTGCTGGCACCCAGCGTGCACCGCAGCCACCGGCCAGCCTGCCCGCCCGGCTCCCCCGGAGCCCAAGAGGAGGGTCCCGGGTCTCCCGAACCGGGGTCTCAGCGCCTTCCTGCTGTGTCCCCCGCCTGACCCCACAGCCCGCTCCTTCAGAGCCCCATCCCCTGGCCAGGGTGGGCCGGCTCTGTGGTCTCGGCAGGCCTGCCAACACATGATCTAATCTCTCCTAGGTCTCCCCGGAGCTTCCTAGACAAAAGCCAGGCCCCTCCACAGCCTCAGTTCCAGGCCTGCTCCCCCCCGCGGCAGCCGCAGGGGACCCCAGCCGTGCAAACCCAGCCTCCCGCTCAGACCTCGGCGCCCCCCGCCCGCCCACCCCTGCGCCTCAGAAGTGCCTCTGACTCCCCCCCGAGCTCCAGGGAGCCCCTAATCCCCCACACCTGGCCCCATCACACTGCCGATAGAGCCAGCTTCCCGCTCCAGGCCCTCGGTGGGGGCTGGGGGCCGTGTCCTGTCTAGGGGGGAAGAGCCTGGGTGATCCTGAGGATGGGGGGACCCGGGGTCTGGGGGTCCTCCCTCCTGTGAGCACCCACAGCCCCCCAGGCCAGCGTGGGAGGCGAGCAGCGCCAGGCAGTGGGACCAGGACCCTTCCATGGGGTGGAGAAGTGTCCACAGCCGCCTCCCGGAGGCACCCGGGGCGGGGGGCTTCTCGGAGGGGCGAGACCAGCCACGGGCCCCCTCTCTGCTGTGTGCACACATGTCCACGGCGTGTTCGTGTGGGGCTGAGTGTGTACGCGTGGGCCCCGGTGGAGGGTGAGTGTGCCCAGGTGGGGCCTCTCTCAGGCTGTAACTCCAGCCCCCTCCCCGAGCCTCGGGGACCCTTCGCCGGCACAGCTAAGCGCAGAGACCACGCAGACTGCTCACCCACGCTCGGGCCGTGTGTCCCGGCCACCAGGCCCCACGCCGCCTGCACCCAACCCTGGTCCCAGGCCCGCCAGCATGATGGGCCTCCCTGCCACACACACACCACACACAGGCACATACGGGTGCACGCGCCTTCTCCCACGCGGGCAGAGGCCCACAGTCACACGCGGGTCCCAGCGCCCCACACTGGGGGTCCGCATGTGGCAGACCCAGGCCTGGGAACCAGGTGAGGGCCAGGTGGCAGGCCCGGCCGGGCCCCCCGGCCCAGCCAGGGTGCCCCAGCGCGTGTTTACTGTTTCCCGCCATCGTCCTGACAACGGCGCTGGCCCGAGGCCAAGGCATGTTTTCTGAGAACTGCGCTCCTGAGAAGAGGCCCCTCCGAAGGTCAGCCCTCCCGGCGGTCTGCACGTGACTCCCCAGCCTCGGGCAGGGAACAGAGTGGGGGACGTGGGGTAGGGGCTTGGGGGGCTCCCCACAGCCCCTGCTGGGGGAGAAGCCGCGCTGCCCCGGGCCCTGACCCGCGGCGCGGGCCCCTTCCCTCCGGCCCCCCTCCCTCCGCCCCAGGATGTGACTCACGGGCTGCGGCCCCTCCCATGACCTCACCCCCTTGCTGTTCCGCAGCTGGGCCGCGTTCTGGGAACTGAGAGGGGGGCGGCTCTCCTGGGGTGGGGTGGGGGCCTCTGGCCTGGGAAGGCGCCCCCGGCCGGCGGCCCAGACCCCTTGGCACGCCAAGCGGAGCTGTCAGGATGCTGGCGCGGCCGCCCGTGGCCCTGGCTCGGCCCGCGTGCAGCTGCGAGGGATTTGGTGTTCCTGCACAAACGCAATTATCTCCTTCCTGCGTCTGCTCTGGCTCCGGGCGCGCCCAGGGCTCAGCCCCAGGGGCCGCGGAGCGGGGCTCCGCTCCCCAGCCCGGTCACGCTCCACTGAACAGCCTCGCCCCTCCAAGCTCACGAGCACGTGCAGGCCCCCGTGAGCCAGCTGCGGGTCCCCGTTCTCAGCAGGGGTCCCCAAGTCCAGCGGCTGCCCCCGCTGGCCACGTCCACCGCCTCGGGGGCCCCTCCTCCCCTTCCTCCACAGCCCCCCGGTCTCCACCAAGGCGCCGGCGGTGCCAGGCCTGCTCTGGTCTCCCCACCACCCTGACCGCCCTCCTCCCAGCCTGCCTGGCGGCTCCAGAAGGCGCTTCAAGCCTCTGTCCCGTCTCAGCTCTGCCCCCTGCAGGCGGCTCCTGTTCCCCCCCCACCCTCCACACCTTCTGCCCATCTCCCGGAGCCTAAAGCTCGGCTCAGAGTCCCAGGAAGGACCAGGGCCTTAGCTGGGGGCCTGGGGCCTGAGGGAGAATGGCCAGGCTGGGCCAGGCCGACGTGGAGGGCCTTTCCCTCTAGAGACCCGCAGGGCACCCTCCTGACCACTGTTCCCTGGACACCACGGGCGGGAGTCCTGGGGGCCTGGGACGGTCAGCCCATGTGCCTGTGACCAGCAGGGTGTCCGGCCCCCTGAAAGGACCTCCCTTCCCCAGGCTTTCGTTCGCCCCGGTGGACGCCACAGAGCAGCCGGCGCCTCGAGTGACCGCAGAGCCCACGCGTGCAGGGACCGTGTGGAAGGACCCAGAGGCCACTCGGCCTGGCTTCCAGGCTGGGGGACTGCACGGGGCCCAGCCGGGGGGCTCGGGAGGGGGCGGGAGGCTGGGCAGCACCCGCACCCCACGACTCCCTGGGTGCAGTACAGGCCCCACCAAGGCAGCTCGCGGAGGGTCCGCGGGGGGCCGGGTGCGGGCCGTCACTCACCCGTGCCGCAGCAGCGGGAGGGCTGAGCCAGGAGCACACGGGTGGCGCAGCGTGTGGGCGGCCGCCCCGGTGGGGGGCTGGCTCGGAGCGGCGGGTACCCGGGCCCCCACCCTCCTGACCGTCCCGGCGCGGGTCCAGCAGCACCTTCCCGGGTGTGTCTGTGCCCGCTTGGGCGCCTTAGACCAGGGAGACACACCACGGGGCCAGCCCCGCCCCTGTCCAGGGACACTCGGCAGGTGACCTCAAACCTGGGTCTGCAGGACGAGCAGGGGTCTGTGAGTCGGACCTCGGAGGCTGCGGGAAGAGCAGAGATAGGGTGGGCGGGAGAGCTGAGTGGCCGGGCCTGGGGTGGGAGTGGGGTGTCTGGAGGGCGGTGCCCTTGTCCCTGGGGGCGGGCGTCAGGTGAGGCCACGGCAGCACAGGTGGTGTCGGACCAGCATTTGGGACGGAGGCCCAGCTGGGCCGCGGGGAAGGGGCGGACGTGGTGGGGAGCTGGCGGGCGGGCTGCAGGGAGAAGGGACAGGCTCCCGGAGCTCCCCAGAGGGGGCATGCGGGAGCCCGGTAGGGTCAGCCTGGGGGTCGCTGACCCCCAGGGGTTGCCTGGGATCTCAGAGAGATAGGGCAGTGGGGAGGGAGGCAGACAGGGTGCCCTGGCCCACCCCGGGATTAGTAACCCCTACGGTGGCCAGGGGAACTGGGAGAGCAACCAGCTGGGGGCACCCAGCTCCCGGCGACCGCGGGCAGAGCCCCTCCTGCCGCCCTCCGGCCCCGCCCGCCCCACGGGCACCACCAGGGCCTGCTGTTCACAGCTGAGGCCCGGCCAGCACTGCCAACCACCACTGGGGGCCTCGGGGTGCCCCCTCTGCTGGGGTGCGGGGTGCCAGCTCTTCCTGACTCTCCCCACGGCTGTACCCCCAACACCGGGGGGCAAGACCCGGAGCAAGACTCAGAGGCGGGGGGCCGCGAGTGTTCCGGGGAAGATCGAGTGCGGAGGCTGAGCTGCAGGCCCTGGGGGACCGAGGGTTTCCAGCAGGAGACGGGAGGGTGCTGGCAGGGGCCTGAGGTGGGGAGCCTGCGGCCACCCCTGGGGTGAGGAGGGCCCAGGCCACCTGGGGAGGAGCTGTAGCTCTGCCTCTCTGGCCCTCCTCCCCAAAGCGAGAGCCCAGGCCCAACCTCCGGCTCCCCAACTGTGGAAAGGGGTGCTGACCCTGCTTGGCAAGGTGAGAACTGAGGTCAGCCCTGGCCAGGCGGGCCCAGCTCCCGCTCCCCGCAGCCGGCACCGCAGCAGACCCGTGTCCCCAAGAAGGGGGCCGCAGTGCCCTCAGAGGTCTGGGCTGCACACCCCACACTCCCCCCTGCACCACGTCCTCTTGGCCCCGTGGGCTGGTCACATCTGGGGAGCCTCCCTGGAGGAGGGGGCATCAGCTTGCAAACTAGCTTTCCCACAGCTACAGAAGGGTGGCACCCCAGAGGTGCAGACTGGGGGCACAGGATGGGCTGTTACGTCTCCAGGGCACCCAGCCCGCACCTCTGGGCGTGGGGGCGAGGGGGCACAGCTGCAACCTCTGGGAGCCCGAAGCTCGCAGGAGATAGGCCACCCCTGCAGGGGCTCCGCAGCACCCTCGGGCGGACCAGGGACAGAGAGCGAGCGACCTGCCCTCCCCAGGGCCACGGCTGCTCCGGCCTCAAGGGAGCGGAGGGCCCTCCGACCTGGGGACGAGGCCAGAGAGCCCAGAGATCCCCCCAGCACTGGCCCCGTCCCCCTCAGCACCCCTGGTCCAGAGACCCCCTCCCAGCACTGGCCCCCTCCCCCCCGCCCTGGCCCCCTCCCCCCGGCCCTGGCCCCCTCCCCCTCAGCACCCCCGGTCCAGAGACCCCCCCGGCCCTGGCCCCTGCCTCTCAGGGTCCAAGTGGAGCCTCCCTGCCTGTCACCCGCCCATCCTCCAGCAGTGGGGCAGCACGAGGGGGGCCTCTCGCTTGGGGGACCCCTGGCTGCCTGCCCACCCGGAGGCCCCGAAGGCTCGGACCCCCTTCTGCATGACTTTCCAGCCAGCCCCTCGGGCAGACCAAGGAGGCTGACCCCTGCCTTAGCCTTCCAGCCCGCAGGGGCCCCTCAGGCCACGTCCCCACCCCATGCCTCCTCTAGGCCGTCACCCCACTGGCACCTGGGCCGTCTCTGATGGTCCCACTGCCCAGGTTTCAGCAGGCTCAGCGCCCGCTTACAGCTGAAGACGGGGCAGGGGTGAGGCTGCAGGGCCTGTGGTCTCCCTGGGAAGGTGGGTGAGGGGGCCACAGCCGCCCGGCACTGCCCTGGCCTCCCGCCCCGGCCGGGACCCCCCAGATGACACCCCAGCATCTGCCACCTGCTCCATCACCTCCCTCAGCCAGTGCAGCCCACCCCCCCAGCCTGCCAGGGTCTCCCTCCCCACTTCTTTGGCCAGCACTCTATTTTGTCAGGTCCTAGGGATCCAGCGATGGGTGAGATGCCCTCCCTGCCCTTAGAGGACGCAGGAAAGCTCATGTTGGCTCCACAGCGTGGCTCCAGGGCCTCAGAAGAGGACCCCTGTTCTGAGCTTCATTTAGGGGGGCATCCTCTCGGATGAGGGACCCCTGTGTCGGAACCCAGCCTGGAGGGACAAGAGGCCGTGGTGGGAGGAGGCCCTGGGAGGGGGCGGGGCAGCAAATGGACAGTGGCCGCCCGGGAGACACGCCGGGTGTCGCGGCCAAGGGACCTGCAGATGGGCGGGTGCGGCCCTCGGAGCTGCGACCCCCTCCAAGGCTCCACCTCTCCCTGCCCACCCTCCCCGGAGCCCAGGGGGACACCCACCCCTCCCGGGGGACGCACGGCCCTGGCACCTCCTGGGGGCTGCTCCTTGGTCCTCGCCCCTCCAGGAGGGGTCTCTGTGCCTGTGGCCGGGGCTCCCTGCTCCCACTGCAGCCCCCCATCTGGAGCTGCTTGCCGTTCCTGGGGAGGTGGCTGCCCAGCCGCTGCCCACCCCCTGCAAGCCGGCGGTGCCTGGCCCCAGACTCTTGACAAGACCCCAGCCCCCCTCCATAGCCACTGCCCACTGTCCTGCTACCTCGGAACCTGCCGTACTCGTTACCCCAGACCCAGGACCCACAGAGCTCCCGGGGGTCCAGGCTCTGATGCTGGCGGGTGGGGGGCACCGCAGGTCAGGCCTGCCCACCACATCGCCGTCCCTAGAGCTGTCCAGGCGGGCCGGGCAGACCCCCACCAGCCACCCGAACACCCGAATGGTGAGGGTGTCTTGTCCTGATGGGAACCGGGGCCCCCAGGCACCCAGGCTCCCGTTGAGAGGCATCTGTGACCTTCCCCGTGGGGGCTTCACCCACCCCGACAGCTTGGCCACACGTGACCCTGGAAGACCCCGCCAAGCCTGGGAAGTGGGCACTCGGGCCCTGCGCCTCCGGACCCCAGGCTTCCCCTCGGTGCCCAAGGCTGGCCCCCAGGCTGGGCTCCCGGCGCCCAGCCCGTCACCTCCCCTGGCCGCACGCCCTACCTCTCGTGATGTGGTCCGTGCCCAGCCTCCGTGCCGAGGTGCTCCCATGCCTCTGCCCCCGCCTGCTCTCACCAGACTGCCCATCTGGGCTGGGGTGGCCCGGCGGGGCTGAGGCCGCTCCTTCCTCTGTCCCGTGCCCCGCGCGCCTGGGTCCCTCCTTTCTCCTCCGAGTCACTGACCACAGCGCTGCAGGGGCCTGGCCCGGGGCCGAGGCAGCCCAGGAGACCTCCCCGGGCGCCCCCGCCCCACCCTTCACACCAGCGAGCCGCCCTGCCCACCCCCACGCCTACACACTGCCTCGGGGGACGGGACCGGGGGGCCGCCCGCCCGCCCGGCACCCCCACCGAGCGGCCGCTCCAGCTGCAGCCCCGGGCCCGGCCCGGTCTCCTCCTGGCGCTGGACAGCCCTCCAGGAGAGCCGGACGCTCCCAAGCCAGCTGGGACTGCCTGGCACAGACCTCGGAGCGCTCACGAGGCCAGGCTCTGGCACGCTCCGGGACACGCGACCGGTGGCTGGCACCGGCTGGAGCCTCTGCCACCCCCTCCCGTCTCCTCCTGCTCGGGACCACGGGCCCAGCTCCCACTCCCCAACGCCCCCACACGCGACTCTGCCCGCAGTCGATGCTAAAGGGCTCACATGCTCGGCAGAGTCCAGGGGTCTGCCTGTCATTTAAACTCGGCTGCCCACCTTGGGGGCAGGCACAGCCTGGCACGGGCCGCCTGTCTGTCTGCTCCTGGCTCGGCCCCCCTGCTCCTGGCCCTGGGGCCCCAAGCACGCGGAGCAGCGGGACCCTCTGGCGATGCCTCCGCACTGTCTCTGCCACCAGAGCCCCTGCCTGGCCCCCAGCCCCTCCTCCAAAGGGCGCCTCGTCCCCGACCCTCTCGGGGTGGATCATTCACGGCATGAGTGGGCTTTGCCACTGAACCGGCCCTAATGCACACTTGGCCCTGCCATCCCCACTGCGTGTTCTCTGACCCTGCAGACCCCACGGCCCGTGCCCCTGGGCGGGGGCAAGACCCCACCTCCCTGAGCCTCAGCCTCTCCATCCACGCAGATGGGAGCCCTGGGACCGCAGGGCACGCGGCGCCCGGCTGCAGCTTCACCTCCACAGGCTGAGAACTGCCCTGCGGGTCGTGGGCAGCGGCCAGCCCTCACGGCCCCGTGCCCTTGCCTTCCTGGGAGGGCCAGGGTCTTGTCCCCCTCAGTGGCTGTGCGTGGCCAGGGCCCCACTGCCCCGCCAGTCCACAGGCCGCCCAGGGTTCTCGTCCTGAACCCTCACCTGCAGGGGGTCAGCCCCCTGTCACCACCCTGCACCAAGCTGCTGCAAGCCCAAGGCAGTGCCCCTGGGGGTCGCGTCCCCTCCGGCCACGTCTGGTGCCCAGGAGCCACGGCGCACTCTCCTGAGGCTCCCGTGGGGACAGGGGGCCAGCCCCAGGTGCCCGGCGCGCTGGCCGGCTGCTCTGACCCCAGCGGGTGTGCAGCTCAGGGCTGGAGCCTGGCCTCAGCCTCGGCGCTCTGGGCTCCGGCCCTGATCGCCTGCCCATGGGGCTGGGCCGCTCGCTCCCCGTACCCACTCCTGCCAGCTCACCCAGGCTCCCGGGGCAGCACTCACTCTGAGCAGCAGAGCACCCAGATCCACAACAGCACCACCCCCCGGGCACCCAGCCCTGCCAGGGCGGGGGCCGCCCACCCCCAGACGGGGGGCCCTGGGTGGGCTTGAGGCAGCCCCGCCCCGCGGACGCTGTGGTTTGCGGGCCTGGCTTCTCCCAGTGCCCTCGGGCCAGCTCGGCAGGCAGTGGCCACACTCCTTGCCCTCTGGCCGCCCCTCGAGGCCTCCTGGGCCAGGCTTCCTCAGGCGAGAGAGCCGGGCACGGGGATGACTGGCAAGTCCGAGACGGACGTGCGCTGAGTGCGGCGGGCGGCCCACCCCACGGGCCTCCCCGGGCAGACTGGGGCTACCCTGCCCTGTATCAGCTCGGCCCCGCCTTACAAGGCCAGGCCCTGGACGACTGCGTGGCCTGCAGGACGCCCTGAGTCCAGAGTCCTCTGGAAGGGCGTGGGGCCAGGGACCGTGGCTGTTCCCGACGGTCCCCTGCACGGGCCAGGCCTGAGATGGGCCTGAGAGCCCCAGGGGCTGCTGGACGGGGTGGGGGTAACTCCCCGCCACCTGGGAAGGGGCAGAGCTGGGCATGGGGCACAGTGGGGGAGAGGGGTCAGCCCCGGGGTCCCGGCCCGCCAGCCTGAGGCCTCCTGCTGGCTCTCTGGACAGCCTCGCGGCCGCAGCCCAGGAAAAACCTGGCCTCACTGAGGACCCGGATGCATTCAGCTGACAGGCACCCTGGCCGCTGCTGGCCCAGCAAACCCTCCCAGCACCCGTCACAGTGATGAACGGGGCCCTCTGCGCCCCCGGCCCCTCACCCAGGCATCCCGGGTGAAGGGCCAGGGTGACCCGCCTGGCGAGGCGGGCGGCTCCCCGATCCCAAGGGCACCTGCGGCTAGGCACAGCCTCTGAGTCTGGCTCTGTCACCCACCAAGGGCGAGGGCCTGCCAGCCAGAGGCCTCTTAGACTCGGAGTGGGGAGTGGCACCCACGCGGGTGTGCGGGTGTCAGGGCCCACGCGCACTGGGCCGGGGCCTGGAAGGCGTGCGGGCCTGTGCCCGTCGGCCGGGTGGACAGACTCTCTCTGCCACAGCTCACGAGGGACCTCCCTGCCCCCGCCCCTGACGGCAGGTGTTCCCAGGGGCAGGCTGCCCTCCGTCCCTGCCCCGGCCGGTCACCCACAGGCCCGCCTTCGCCCGTCCGGGTCTGTGGGGCTCACGGCCAGGCCTGCCGTGCCCTCAGCCCCGCCGCCCCATCCAAGCTCCAGCAGCACCTCGTGTGCCCCGGCTCGCCCAGGCCGCAACCTGGCAGTGGGTTTGGGGACGAAGCAAAGCAACAACACCTGGGTGACGGGCGCACACAGGCAGGCCCCCTGGCCACGCCCCACGCCCCTCCTGGCCCGTTTCCCCACTTGTTACCGGGCACTGCTGGGCCTCCAGGCCCGGCAGGCACCCCTTCACGCCGGGGCCACAAGCTGGGCACGGGGAACAATGGTGACTCCTCCCAGCTGTCCGGGAGTGCCCCCCGAGACACGCCTGAGGGTGGCTGGCGCCGGGGAGCCCAGCAGAGCCAGCAATGGCAGGTGTGAAGCCAGGACCGGACCCTTGGGGGTCTGCCTGCTCGGCGGCAAAGCGGGCCCCCTCAAACACTGCATGGGCCCGACCCTGGCCTGGTGGCATGGGGAGAGCGCCATGACTGTGTCTGCAGAGACCCCGTGAGCCGGAGCGGGACGGACCGGGACTCCTGGCTCCGCTCAGATGCTGTGGAGCCGACCTGCACACCGCATTCCTGCTCCGTCCCGAGTCAGGGCCACAGTGGACCTGGGTGCTGAGGGCTACCCATCCCCCCAGGAGCGAGCAGTCCTCCCAGGGAGCACCACACCATCAGAGGAGGCGGGAGCGGGCCAGCAGCCCTGCGGAAGCAGGAGGTCCTCCCAGCTTGGGAGAGGCGGAGGCGGGCTGGGTGGAGGAAGCCGCGTTTCCCCCTGGCCTTGGTGCCTGGAAGGGTGGAGGAGGAGAAGGGCACTGCGGGTGGCTCAGAGGCACGTGAGGCGCGGCCCCCAGCACTGCGGGAGCCCCAGGCCCACCCACAGCCCTTCACTTCTGCCCTCTCTCCAGGACTCTGCGAGGCAGACGCCGCGATGCCTGCCCCCCAGGACAGGCGCACCAAGGGCCGGCCAGGGCGCTGGACGCGGGGCCAGGTCAGGCTTCACCCACTGCAACGTAAGGGGTGACCCGATGGCCCCCAGGACCAGAGCAGGTGGGGGACGCCGCGCGGGGGCCGTGCTTGCCCCCCGGGGCGTGGGCACGCAGCTGGCGGCCGAGAAGGACGCAGCGGCGGCAGAGATGGCAGGCAGGCGGGTGCCCACACACGTGGGTCGGAGCCGCAGGGCCGCCGGGCCGGGCGCCAGGGAGGCACGCGGTGCCCGTCCTCGGTAGGTGGCACCCGCGGGCACCCTGCCCTGCCCTCCACGCCCCGGCCTGGGCGGAGGGACCTACCTCAGGAGGCTCTCCAGGCCCTGTCTGCTAGAACTCCTCCTCAGGAGTGCAGAGCTGCTCATGATGCTGGTGGGCGCCTGGCTGCCCGGCGACCTGGCCTGACCCCCGCCCTGGGGCCGGAGGCTGTGGCTGCTTCTTCAGAGGCTGCTGCCCGCTGGCCCGGCTCCTCCTGCCCCGGGACCCTCTCCCCTCCTCTCTACCCCCACCCCCTTCTTGCTCTGCCTCTGCCTGTGCCTGGCCGGCTGGTCTCCGGCTCTGACACCCCGTCCTCGTCTCCTCTCTCTGTCTGCGGGTCTGTGACCCTCCGTCCGTCTGTCTGTCCTGGCCCCTCTGGCCCCTGGGGGTCTCCTGCCCACTGGCTGCCCCGGGTACCCCGAATGGCCCTGTCTCCACGGCCTCGCGGGCTCCGGGGCTCTGGGCCCCACTCCTGCGCCAGGACGCCCAGCAGCTGCTTCGCGTTGGTCCCCCGCAGCCCCCTTCTCTGCCCGCCTCGGCCTCGTCCACCCCCGCCCCCCCGCTCCTTCTGAGACTAGTAAAAATGTCAGAGGGAAGCCCTCGCCGCCCGGCAGCCCGGGGCCTGAGCAAGACCTGGGAGGCCTGTGCGGGCGGGCGGCCGCCCCCCGCCTGCCCGTGCCCCTCCTGCCCTCACCCCCTTGCCAGCCGCCCCCGCCCGCTGCGCCCCGGGCTGGCGCCCGCCCTCGCCCGCCTCCCCGGGCCTGGCCCTGGCCTGGTGCTCCCGGCGCTCGCCCCCGCCCGGCCGATGCCCGCCGGCCCCCCCCCGTCCCACAGCCTCCTCTTTCCCCTCCGGTGTCTCGGTCGCTGTCTCTGTCTCCCTCCCTCCTCCCCTCCCTCCTCCCCTCCCCTCCCTCCTCCCCTCCCTCCTCCCCTCCCTCCCCTGGTCTCCATGTTCCCGTTGTTTCTTTCCAGTCCCCTGCTCCTGTTATCACCTCGAGGGGCAGGCCGGGGCACCCCGGGAATGCCGTCTGCTCCCCGGTGGGGAGGCTGCTGCCCACCCCAGCCTCTGCCCGACGGCCCCGGGGCGGCTCAGGGCCCCGAGGCTACTGAGGCCGCTGCAGGCTCGCCCGTCGGGGCGGGGACAGCCGTGCTCCCCACCAGTGGCCAGTGGCACAAGGTCAGCGCAGTGGCCTGGCCGGCAGCCCCCCTTGCCCCCCGGGCTCTGGCCGAGGCCCCAGAGCAGCAGCCCAGCCCACTGTTCCTCCGGTTGGGCTGAGGCGCCCCGGGTGACTCACCGCGGAGCACATGGGGCAAGTGTCCGGACCGGGGAGGGCCCGGGCCGGCTCGCCCTCGGGGGGCCGCCGAGGGCCAGCTCCGGGCCGGGCTGCCTCGTGTCTGGCAGCTCGCTGGGCTCACCCACGCCCTCGACTGCCCCGAGGGGCAGATGCCACCGTAGACCCGTGCCCCAGGTGGGAAGACCAAGGCTCGTACTGGTACCCGCGGCCAGAGGGTCCGGGCCCGGCAGAACAGAACCAAGCCCGCCGGCCACCCCAGCCCACTCCACGGCCTCTGCCTGCCTAACTCGTCTGACCTCTGGCTGCGCCGGCCTGTCGGGGCTGGGAGCACTGCGGATGTGCGAGGGGGCAAAGAGCAAGGCTGGGATCAGAGCAGAGAGTGGGTGGGCGTGGGGTGAACCCCTGTGTGTTGGAGGAGGCAGCAGCCTTCGGAAAGCCTCCACGTGGCCCGCAGGCCCTCGGTGACTCGGGGCGCTGCTGCCTGCTGGAGGCTTTGCGGTGGCCCCTCTGGCTCAGACTGGCCCCCGGGCCTCGGGCTGCAGCCCATGACCCACCGCCTCACCCGCGGTAGCCAGGAGGGGCCAGCGACTTCACGGGGTGTGCTGCAGAGGCTGCCGTGCCCACTGTGCATCCCGGCCCCCAGCCAGAGATGCAGAGACCCCCGGATGCTGGTGGGATGAGGAGGAGGGATTGGGGGGGATGGCAGGGACGGGCTGCAGGCTGAGCCAGATTACCCCGGGAAAGGAAGCTTGCGTTTTGTCGCCATCTCAACTGGCCATATCCTCAATGCCCCTTGCTCTTAGTTCTGTAATCCCAGGCACAGCCAGCCAGGAATGAAATGTGCCAGAGCATATTTCGGTTCAAAAGAAGGAAAAATATTTCCACAGGGGAAACGGCTGCCTTGGGGTGGTGGGAGTCTCCTGTCCCTGAAACTGAAATAGAATTGCACAATTACTTATCAGACTTATGGGTGAGAGGGATTAATAGCAAGAGTAGAACTCTAAATGCCGAGGTGAGGGTTCACAGTTTCACAACCAGGGCATGTCCCAACAGGAAAAATAGGGCAGAGCATCTGAAGTCAGCTTCACCATTTCCTCTCCATCCATCCATCTATCCCCCTGTCCGTGCATCCTCTGTCCATCATCTTTCCATCCATCCGTCCTCCACCATCTGTCATCCATCCATCTATCTATTCATCTGTCCATCCATCTTCCGTTCAATATCAATCCATCTATACTCAATCCGTCCATCATCTATCCATCCATTCTCCACCCATCACCTATCCATCCATCCCCCACAAGTCCATCCGCGCATTTATTTAAAGGCCTTAATACATGTAAAGCATGTATTTAGCTAGGCATCCATCCATTCTGAACAAAATAACTACTGAACATATGTTAATTACTATTATCCATGTATTCATCAATTTGTATATCCATTTGCCCAGTTACCCAGCTGGGGAACTATTTGTTCATTCTTTTATACGTCCTTCTATCTCTCTAAATATCCTATTGTACTTACATTCATCTAAATATCAATATTTCACTATCTTTCCCATTTGCACATCCATTTATGTATCTGCCTATTCATCCATCCACATGTCCACCCATCTTCCTGCCTAGCACTTCACACATCCACCTGTATATGAAAATATATATGTTTCTCCTGTCGTGTATATATTTGGGCTTCTCAGGTGGCGCAGTGGTAAAGAATCCACCGCCAATACAGGAGATGCAGGAGATGTGGTTTAAATCCCTGGGTCTGGAAGATCTCCTGGAGTAGGAATTGTCAACTGACTCCAGCATTCTCGCCTGGAAAACTCCATGGGCAGAGGAGCCTGGTGGGCTACAGTCCATCGGGGATGCAAAGAGCTGGACATTACTGAGCGACAGAGTATGCACCCACGCACACACGTATTTATCCATTATTTTGCCCGTAAGACCATCCAAATGAGTTAATACCTAAAACAGTTATTGGAACATAGTAAATTTCAATCAATGGTAGTTACTATTATTTTCATTCATCTATTCATTCATCCATCTCTCATTCACTAAGTCATGTCCACTTAGTCGTGTCCGACTCTTTGTGACCCCACGGACTGTAGCCCCCCAGGCTCCTCCGTCCATGGGATTTCCCAGGCAAGAATACTGGAGTGGGTTGCCGTGCCCTTCTCCAGGGGATCCTCCTGACCCAGGGATCAAACCCCAACCTCTGGCATTTACAGGCAGATTCTTTACTGTCTGAGCTACCAGGGAACAGCTCATCCAACCAACCATCTATTTATTCATCTCTACATTTACCTTTACATTGCTGTTGTTCAGTCACTCAGTTGTGTCTGACTCTTTGCAACTCCAAGAACTGAAGCACACCAGGCTTCCCTGTCCTCCACCAACTCCCAGAGTTTGCTCAAGTTCATGTCCATTGAGTCGGTGATGCCATCCAACCATCTTATCCTCTGTTGCGCTCTTCCCCTTATGGCTTTGATCTTTCCCAGCATCAGGGTCTTTCCAAATGAGTCAGTTCTTCGCATGAGGTGGCCAAAGAATTTGAGTTTCAGCTTCAGCATCAGTCCTTCCAATGAATATTCAAGACTAATTTCCTTTAGGATGGACTGGTTGGATCTCCTTGCTGTCCAAGGGACTCTCAAGAGTTCTCTCCAACACCACAATTCGAAACCATCAATTCTTTGGTACTCAGCCTTTTTTAAGGTCCAACTCTCACATCCATATATGACTATTGAAAAAATCATAGCTTTGACTACATAGACTTTTGTTGGCAAAGTGATGTCTTTGGTTCTTGATACACTGTCTGGCTTTGCCACAGCTTTCCTTCCAGAAGCAAGTATCTCCTAATTTCAAGGCTGCAGTCACCATCCACAGTGACTTTGGAGCCCAAGAAAAGAAAATCTGCCATTGCTTCTACTTTTCCTCTCCTATTTGCCATGAGTTGATGGGATCAGATGCCATGATGTTAGTTTTTTAAATATTGAATTTTAAGCCAGCTTTTTCACTCTCCTCTTTCATCCTCATCAAGAGGTTCTTTAGTTCCTCTTCGCTTTCTGCCATTAGAGTGATATCATCTACATATCTGAGGCTGTTGATATTTCTTCCAGCAATCTTGATTCTAGCTTGTGATTCATCAACCCCAGCATTTTGCATGATATTCTCTGCCTATCTGTATGGATGTGAGAGTTGGACTATAAAGAAAGCTGAGCATCAAAGACTCGATGCTTTTGAACTGTGGTGTTGGAGAAGATGCTTGAGAGTCCCTTGGACTGCAAGGAGAGCCAACCAGTCAATCATAAAGGAAATCAGTCCTGAATGTTCATTGAAAAGGTTGATGCTAAGCTGAAACTCCAATACTTTGGCCACCTGATGCAAAAAAACTGACTCATTGAAAAAGACCCCGATGCTGGGAAAGATTGAAGGCAGGAGGAGAAGGGAACGACAGAGGATGAGATGGTTGGATGGCATCACCGACTCAACGGACATGAGTTTCAGTAAATTCTGGGAGTTGGTGATGAACAGGGAAGCCTGGCGTGCTGCAGTCCATGGGGTTACAAACAGTCAGACACAACTGAGCGACTGAACTGAACTGAATAACTTAAGTAAGTAGGGTGATGATACACAGCCTTAACACACTTCTTTCCCAATTTTGAATCAATCAGTTGTTCTGTGTAAGGTTCTAACTGATGTTTCTTGACCTGCACACAGGTTTCTCAGGAGACAGATAAGGTGGTCTGGTATTCCCATCTCTTTAAGAATTTTCCAGTTTGTTGTGATCCACACAGTTAAAGGCTTTCTTGTAGTCAATGAAGCAGAGGTAGATGTTTTTCTGGAATTCCTTGCTTTCTCTATGATCCAACAGATAGCAATTTGATCTCTGGGTCCTCTGCCATTTCTAAACACAGCTGTTACATCTAGAAGTTCTCAGTACACATAATGCTCAAGCCTAGCTTGAAGGATTTTGAGCATAAACTTACTATCATGGGAAATGAGCTAAATTGTCCAGTAGCTTGAGCAATCTTTGGCATTACCCTTCTTTGGGACTGGAATGAAAATTGACCTTTCCAGTCCTGTGGCCACTGCTGAGCTTTTCAAATTTGATGCCATATTAAGTGCAGCACTTTAACAACATCATCTTTTAGGATTCGAAACAGCTCAACTAGAATTCCATCACCTCCACTAGCTTTGTTCGTAGTGATGTTTCTAAGGCCCACTTGACTTCACACTCCAGGATGTCTGACTCTAGGTGAGTGGTCACACCATCGTGGTTACCTGGGTCATTGAGAACTTTTCTGTACAGTTTTTCTGGGCATTCTTGCCACCTCTCCTCAGTCTCTTCTGCTTCTGTTAGGGTCATACGGTTCTGTCCTTTATTGTGCCCGTCTTTGCATGCAAAGTTCGCTTGGTATCTCTAATATTCTTGAGGAGATCTCTAGTCCTTCTCATTCTGTTGTTTTCCTCTATTTCTTTGCATTGTTCACTTAGGAAAGCTTTCTTATCTCTCCTTGCTATTCTTTGGAACTCTGCATTCAGATGGGTATATCTTTGCTTTTCTCCTTTGCCTTTAGTTGCTCTGCTTTTCTCAGCTATTTGCAAGGCCTCCTCAGACAACCATTTTGCCTTCTTGCATTTCTTTTTCTTTGGGATGGTTTTGGTCACCGCCTCCTGTACAATGTTATGAACCTCTGTCCATAGTTCTTCAGGCACTCTGTCTATCAGATCTAATCCCTTGAATCTAGTTGTCACTTCCACTGTATAATCATAAGGGGTTTGACTTAGGTCATACCTGTATAGCTTACTTTCTTTAATTTAAGCCTGAATTTTACAGGAAAGAGCTAATGATCTGAGCCACAGTTAGCTTGAGGTCTTGTTTTTGCTGACTGTAGAGAACTTCTCCATTTTTGGCTGCAAAGAATATAACCAATCTGATTTTGTTATCAACCATTTGGTGATATCCATGTGTAGAATTCTCTTGTGTTGTTGGAAAAGGGTGTTTGCTATGACCAGTGTATTCTTTTGACAAAATTCTATTGGCCTTTTGCCTGCTTCATTTTGTACTTGAAGGTCAAACTTGCCTGTTACTCCATGTATCTCTTGACTTCCTACTTTTGCCTTCTAATCCCCTATAATGAAAAGGATGTCTTTTTTTGGTGTTAGTGCTAGAAGGTCATGTAGGTCTTCACAGAACCGGTCAGCTTCAGCTTCTTCAGCATCAGTGGCTGAGGCATAGATGTGGTTGGGGCATACTGGGATATTGAATGGTTTGCCTTGGAAATGAACCAAGATTGTTCTGTCCTTTTTGAAACTGCACCCAAGCACTGCATTTCAGACTCTTTTGTTGACCATGAGGGCTACTCCATTTCTTCTAGGGATTCTTTCCCACAGTAGCAAACATAATGGTCATTTGAATTAAATTTGCCCACTCATAAAAATCTACCAATTATGTATACCCATCTGCATTTATCTGTCCAGTTATTTATCTATAACATTACATTTATTTACCCATACACTAATGCCATTCCTATGTCTATCTGCAAACTCATCCATCCATCATCCATCTACCTATCCATTCATTCACACATCCATCCATACACTCATCCACCCATCATCCATCTATTCACTCATCTACCCTTACATCCACCCATTCATCCACCCATAATCTATTCATCCATTTAATCAACTTCCATCTATCCACCTATTCATTCATCCATCCATCCACCCATTATCAATCCATTTTTACATCCAGCCATCTACCTACCCACCAATCAACTCACACATCATCCATCCATCCATCCAAACATCCCTCCATTCATATATTTATCCATCTACCCATTCACTCATCCATCCATCCATCCATTCATCCATCCATCTACCCAAAATTAATCTATAGTCACCAATCTTCTATCCATCCACTCATCATACACTCATTCATTCACCCATCTGTTCATTCATCCATTCACCTATCCATCCATCCATCCATCCATCTATCCAACCATTCTCTCATCCATAAATCACTCATTCATTCCTTCTCTTCATCCCCTCATTCACCCATCAGCCACATATCCATTCATCCAACCATCCCTCCTTTCTACCCCCATCTATCCACCCACTTTTTCATCCACTCATCCAACCATCATCCAGCCAGTCAGCCATCCCACCATTCTGCACCCATTCATCCACCCACCCACTTACCCAACCAACAACTCATCCACTCACCCATTCATTCATCCATCCACCTATTCACTCATCCATCTGGGCATCTGTCCTCCCATCCATCTATTCATTCATCATCCACTTACCCATCATCAATTTATTCATCCACCCCTTATCCTTCCACCCACCCATTCACTCATCCATTCACTCATCCACCCACCCATCCATCCACCTCTCCATCCCTTCTTCATCCTTCTATGCACCCATTCACTCCTTCATCTATCCATCTGTCTACTCATCCCTCCATTCATCCTTTCACTCATCCATCCATCCATCCACCTATCCAACTATTCTCTCAACCATAAATTCAGTCATTCATTCCTTCTCTTCGTCCCCTCATTCACCCATCATCCATTCATCCAAACATCCCTCCTCTCTACATCCATCTATCCACCCATTCTTTCATCCACTCATCCTTCCACTCATCCAACCATCATCCAGCCAGCCAGCTACCCCACCATTCTGCACCTGTTTCATCCACCCATCCATTTACCCAACCAAGCACTCATTCATTCATTCATCCACCCACCCACCTATCCATCCATCCACTTCTCCATCCATTCACCTATCATTCCTCCTTCATCCTCTATGCACCCATTCACCCCTCCATCTATCCATGTGTCTACTCATCCCTCCATCCATCCTTTCACTCATCCCTCCATCCATCTACTCATCCATCCGTCCATCCATCCATCCATCCATCCACCTCCCCACCTACCCACCATTTATCTATCCAGACACCCATCCATTCAGTCATTACTGATACATCTATCCACCCGTCCACCCATCCGCCCACCCATCTATCCACACATCTATCTCTTTACCCACCATCCATCCATCTACTCGCTCAACCATCCACCCCTCCACCCACCTATTAGCCATCTATTCACCCATCCATCATCTAGTTGTTCCTACTTCCTACCTTTCTTCATCTACCGTTCATTTCATTTATACTTTTCTCTTGTTGAGTCTTTTTATCTTTTTTCTTTCTTCTGGGACTAAGACATAGTTCATAAACTTGTGGCTAAAGAAGGTAAAGGCCCATATCCTCTCCCCAGTAAGGTCAGTGCCACAACAAAACTTAAATAGGGTCTGGGGAGCGAGGGCTCTGTCCTCTTGTTTAGACATTCTCAGTACACACACACGCACGCAAACACACACACATGCATGCACACACATGCGCGCGCTTACAGAGCTGTATCTCAGTGAAAGTTGCATCAGAGACTTCCTTGGTGGTCCAGTGGTTAAGATTCCGCCTTGCAATGCAGGGGTCACGGGTTCAGGAACTAGGACCCCATATGCCGCAGAGTGATTAAGCTCAGACTGCAACTACTGAGCCCCCGGCCCTGGAGCCCGCGCTGCCCTGGGGAGTCCATGCGCCAGAACAAAAGGCTCTACACGATACACTGAAGATCCTGCGTGCTGCCACTGAGGCCCAGTAAAGCCAGATCAATGAATTTTTCTTTAAAAAGGTGTATCCAACAGTGAGAGCCCGTGAGGGACGGAGTGTGGAAGAGGGCTCAGGGCCGGCGGGCTCAGCGGCAGGGACTCCTGGGTGGCCCCAGCAGAGCAGCGCTCCCGAGTATTCATCTGTCTCGTGTGTGTCTCAGTCCTGCACGGGGAGAGGGCCAGGGTCGTGCTGTGGTGGGAGTCCCATGAAGTTGGGATCTGGGGAGGGGCCGGGACCAGGAGAAAGGCCCATGATGTCTTTCCAGGTCCCTCTAGAATCAACTGGCTGGATCCGTCTGTCCCAAGTCCCACTTGTTTTTGAAGAGGAGAAGGTGCTTGGGCAGCCTTGGGACCTCAGAAGGGAAACCATCTGCAGAGCAGGCTCCTCTCCTGGAGGCACACAGACCCCTTTGGAGTGAGGGGCTTGTGTTTTCACCCTGGGGGTGGAAAGGGGCAGCGTCTGAGACCCCACCTCCCAGGCACAGAGTCGGGCGGCGACCCTCTCCCGGTCTTCACTCACGCGGGGGACAGTGGGGAGGCCGAGGCTGCACCCACCACCACTGCCTGATTCTGACCCCCCCGCTCCCTGCCAGCTCTGCCTGCTGACCGCTGCGTCCCCCTGCCCCCGGCGCTGGCCCTGCTCCAGGCTCCTGCGGGGCGAGGCGCACCCAGCTCCCAGGTTCCCAGACAGCCCCTCCCCGCCAGCCAGGGGGACCAGACGGCCTCCTCCACCCACCCGCTCCCACCTTCCTGGCTCGGAGGCGGGGAGCTGACGGAGTGCGGACAGACGGGCCTGACCCCAGGAAAGGGCCAGGGCTTTCCTCTCCCATCACCCCCACCCCTTATCTGCCTGTGTCTGGCACTGCGGGGCCGTGCTGGCCGAGCAGCGTGAGGAGGCCTGATTTTCCCCATCCCCTTATCTCCTGTAAGCTCCACACCCTCGCAGGCGGCCCGCCCCCTCCCTCCGGCTCTCGGGCGTCAGGGGAGGTGTGAGGGGCTCCCTTTGGCGGAGCTTTCCGGGGCTGCGCCCGCCTGTGGCCTCCCTGCTAGGTCTCCACTCCTCACTGCGGCGGGAGGCTGGCTCAGGGCTGGGGAGGTTTGGGACCTGCCCTCACTGGTGGCCTCGTGGCCCAGGCCCCCTCCCACTCCCTTTCTCCAAGAAGGCCTTACGCAGCTTGTGGGAAGGCGGCCCCGAGGCGCACAGGGCTGGGCTGGGGGAGAAGCTAAGGGCACCGCTCCAGGGGGCCCTGGAGAGGACCTGCTCCCCCTGTGCGTGGTGAACCCCGTGTCTGCTGCGGGGGCGGACCCCGGGGTATCTTCTGAGTTGTGCCCTAGTCGGGCTGGCTCTCCACATCCCAGGAAACTCAGGGGGCACCGGTGTGTGGGATTTCCGAGGGCCTGCGAGGGCAGCCCAGCCCGCTCTGGGTCCCCCTGACTCCTCGCTGGGTCTTGGGGGGCCTGGGCTCCCGCAGGACAGCAGGCTTAGGAAGCAGACGCTCAGAGCCGGCGACCAGCTGCCCTCCAGCCTCAGCTCTGCCCGTGGAAAGGGGGCCCTGGCAATGGCCTGTCTGGCTGGGCAGTGAGCACCTTGGTTTACAGTGCTCAGCAAGGCTGGTGTGAGCAATGACTGTGCACTTGGGGAAACTGAGACCTCAGGCTGGGGTGCAGTCACCCCAGAAAGTCCCAGCAGCTGGTGCCATCTGCCCTGGGGCTCGGGGCCCACCCACCCCCTGCCCCAGGCCAGAGCCGAGGAAGGCAAGGGTGACACTCGGGGCCAGCCCGGGGTGTTCTCGCTGCTGCCCGAGGCGGGCTGGCCCTCGCTCTGGGCCCTGTGAGGGGTGCTGGGGCAGAGGCAGACTGGGGCGAGGGGCGTGGGGGGAGGGCAGGGCCGCCCATCCTGGCCCCGAGACCCCCCTGGTTCTGCCCCGGCAGCTCCAGGATTGTTCTCTGAGGAGGCAGATGGGGACCAGGAAGGGGGTGGGGAGGCAGGGAAGGGTTTCCGGCTTCCCAAGTCGGCAGGGTGGGCCCAGCAGTGACTTCCCCAAGTGTGTGTGAAGGTCCTCTCCCTCCCCCGCACAGAGGAGGGGATGTGAAGGGTCCAGATGGAGGCGGGAGGAGGCGCAGGAGGAAGGCATCCATCATCTGCGCTGAGCTCAGCCTTCCCGCTCCCCTGGGAAATTTCCGGGCGCCCGAGACCCCTGACCTGGGGGAGGAGGAGATGAGGCCCACCTGGGGGTCCTGAGGCCTGACCCAGCTCTGACTGCCGCCCCCGGATCTGGGCCGGAGGCCGGGAGAGCAGTCCCAGTGTGTGGCCCCCATCCCTCCGCCCCATCAGCCCGCGGCTGGGGGGGTGCCTGACGCTGCCTGGGCCCGGCCGCCCTCCTGAGCAGGCTTTGGCGCCTCTCGCTGCTCCAGGCTGCATGCCCAGCTGTACCAGGCGGTGCCGGGCCTGCTGGGAGGGCAAGTGGGCGACAGGGCGAGCTGTGGGGTGCCCGGGGGTCCCCACCAGGGCCTCTCAGGCGCCACGGGCCCCTCCCAGCCCGGCTCCCTCGGCCGGACGGACATGTCCGAGGCCTCCGGGCCGGCTCGGACCTTCATCCACTGCCTGCTGCCCCGTGGGGACCAGCGGCCTTTGTCCTGCAGACCCTGCAGCACAGAGGGCAGGCTGAAAAGGGCCTGTAGGGACAGATGGCCCAGAAAGGGGCCCTGCAAGCTGTCCCCCCGCTGCCCGCCTGCCCCCCCGCTGCCCGCCTGCCCCCTGACCTCGGCACACGGAGCAGTGAGGGGGCAGCGTCACCTGGGTGGGGGTCACACCCTATCTGGCTGGCTGGGCAGGGTGGCAGTGGCCTGGGGGTCAGGGAGACCTGCTCACCCCATCCCACCCCAGTCACGGTCAGCCAGGGCCTGCCCCTGTCCCTGGGAGGGGACAGACCAGAGCTCTACACGGGCCCTGCCATGGGCAGTGGTGGATGCCAAGGGAACCTGGGTTAGGGGCCACCCATGGAGGTGAGATCAGAGGAAACTTCGGAAGCTTGGAGAGGGATTGGGGTGGCCAGGGAGGCTGAGGAGGGTCTGTCCAAAGTCTTCGATGATTCCGGCACCTTCCAGAACGGGGAAGGGCCGGGAAGGCCAGACTGTGGGGCAGTGATGGCCGTGTGGCTGGGGCAGCAGTGGCCGCCCCGGGGCGTGGATCATGCCACTCCGTGGCACACGGTTCCACGCGTGGAAGGACGTAGTCCACTGGCTTGTGGACAAAGAGCGTGGCCGGGGAAGGGGCAGGGGTCTGCAGGCCACCCCGTTGTCCCAGCCAACCTGGGAGGTGCAGGGCTGCAGCTGGGGGCCGGGGGAGGTGGGGAGGGGCCCGGGACGCTGCCTGCGGGTGGCGGCGGGTGCAGGGAGGACCCGCATGCTCCGGCCCAGCCTCAGGGACGGCTGGGGTGCCCATGGGCCTCCAAGGCGTCTGGGGCGGTTTGAGGAGGCAGATCCTATGCTCGGGCAGTCTGAGGGGACGGATTGCCCTGGACCCACAGACCTGACGGCTCTGCCGTGGGCGGCCAGTGCGGGCCGGGAGACAGATCGCGGCCGTCTCTGAGCTCTGCTCTCTGCCCCAGCAGACCCTGGCCCTCCCGGGAGCCCCCGAGAGGGGCTTCCCAGCCGCAGGTCCCCTGCCTGGGCGTCGGGGACTTCTCCCTTACCCCGACAGGAAAATCCCTGCTTCCCTCCGTCACCCTGTGAAACGAGAACCGCCCCCCCGCCCCCACCCTGGGTCTCAGTTTCACTCTGAAAGGTCAGGACGCGCACCGTGCCGGGGGTGGATGTCGTGGGGGCGCCCAGCTCCAGGGCGGGGGTGTCTCTGGACTGGTCCTCCCGCCAAGCGCCCGACAGACTCCGAGTCCCAGGGACAGGCCCCGGGGAGCCGCCCAGCCCAGAGCTGGTGGCTGTGCCCTCCGTCGCCCCCTCTCCTCCGGGTGCGCAACAGCTGGGGAGAGGCGGGTCAAGGATGGGGCCAAGGAGCGGGCAGGCCCCTGCCAGGCCACGCAAGCCATGCCCTTCTATGGGCATGCGGCGGCCGGAGGCGCAGGGGAGCCCAGGCTGGGCGGTGCTGACGTGAGGTGCCGTTCCCGAGCAAGGACACAGCTGTTCCTGTCACCTGCTCCGTGCGGTGTGGCCGGCCCCCGCAGGAGGCCAGGCCGCCTCCTTGGGGCACCAAGCCTGGGTCATGCCTCCCTCCCTTCCTCTGCAGCAAGCGGCGGGTCCTACCCGGCACCCCCCGGCTACCCCCGACAGCCCAGGGTGGGCACGCGCACCCTGGCCCCACCAGACCCCAGCTGCCCAGCTGCTGCCCAGCCGCCCCCGCCCCCCCAGGACTCAGTCCCACGGCCCCCACCCCAGGGCTCCCCTGGAACTTGGCGGGAGGAGACGCCCTTGCACCTCCCTCACCTGCCCGCCGGTGCATGAGCCTCGCCAACAGCTCCAGCCTCCCTCCCTCGGCACTAAAAGCATCATCAGGGAACCGGGTACCACTGCCTCCAGCCTCCCGGGCGAGAGCTGGGGTCAGAATCCACTTTGCAAGGCAGGCCTGAGGCCGCGGGGCGCCCAGCCTGCGGTGGCTCGGCCGGCGGGGTCCTAGTGGGCCGGCGGGGTCTCCCTTGCCCCACCCCCGACCCCAGCAGCTCTGGAGCGAGCAGGGGGCGGCTGGTCGGCTCCATCTCGGTCTTGTGGCTCTGGGCGCCTCACCGCCTCCCTCTGCCCTTCCTTTCCGCCGTCCTCCCGCTGGGCCCGTGGTCTCTCTCCACGCGGCTGCCCACGCCCTGACGTCGGGACATCTGTCCACCCGCGAGCCCCGGCCGCTCCCGTGTCCAGCCCCCGCACCCTGGGACCAGCAGACACCACAGCAGGGACCCCTGCTCTCCCGGCCTCAGGCGGGGGGCGCTCCACAGAGCCCAGCGGCCTCCTGCAGACGCCCGGGTCGCCAGCGTCCCCGCCTGGCTCCGTGTGCTCACGCGCACCCGCCCAAAGCCCCGGTCGGCCCCTCGCGGCGCATGGCCAGCCGGAGCTCAGAACCCGCGGGGCCCTCCGCCTCCTCACCCCGGCGGGGCGGGGCGGGGCGGGCGGCCCTGGAGAGGGCCCGGCCGGCTCCCGGCACAGGCTTCGAGGGACCCGAGGCTGAGCACCCCATCTTGGCCAGGCCTCTTGGACGGGGCTCACCCCACCTCCTGCCCTCGCAGTCTCCGCCCTGCCTGCCCGAGGCCCGGGCTCTTCCCTGGGCGTGCAGCCCGCCTGGAGGCCGGTTCGCATCCTACTGGCGGATGGCAGAACCCACCTCTCCAGCGGGGCGCAGCTGCAGAGGCAGACGAAAGGAGGCATCTCGCTGCCCCGGGGGTGGGTGGGGACAAGAACCCAGGAAGCCGCCCTGCAGCCTGCGAGCCTCGTCCGGCCCGCGCTGCCACAGACCTCGGGTTAAGCGCGACCCCACAATGTGCGGATGCGGAAGCTTGTGCGGAGCTGGGCGCGCACGCGGCCGGGCCTTACCCTGTGTCTTCCTCCGCCAGCAGCTCCCGCCGCTCCTCGGGGCCGGGGTGGCCGGGAGCCTCCGCCATGGTCCTCGCTGTGCGTGTGAGCTGCAGCTCTGAGCGCTTCCTGGGGCGGCCGCCCCGGAGCACCCACCCACAGCCCGGTTTCACTTCCCCCTTCCGGCTGCAGGTTGAGGTTTGGAAGGCATCGGGGCTGGGGTTGGGGTGTTGTTTTCTAATCTGTTGCTGCAAGAGAAGAGAAAAAAACACGAGTCGCCAGGAAGCGTTAAGCAAGTTGCAGGGGCCTGGAGGGCCCGGAGGCGGAGGTGAGGCGGAGGTGAGGCGGAGGTGCACGGTGTGGGGGCTGGGACCCCACACCGGAGCCACCCACCCACCCGCCGTCCAGGCCTCGAAGTCCAGCTCTGCATGGCTGGTGTCCCCAAGCAGGGGGCACGGTCCCGGTCCCTAAGCCTCCACGTGGAGCGTGGTGACCTCCCCGGGGGGTGTCTCCTGGGCGCACTCCCAGAGCATGGTCCCCCTTCCCGAGTCTCGGGCATCGCCTGGCTCACCCCTCACTGGTCCCTGCTCTCCAGACGTCTAGGACCCAGCCTGAGCTGCCATGCCCGCAGATGCCCCCTCACCCACCCCCGTGTTTGCTCACAGTTTACTTTCCTGAACTGTTGGGGTCTCTCTGCTGCCCCTGGATTCTGCCAGCGCCCATGGCTGGGGGACTCGGGACTGACCCGCACCACCAAGCGTTCACCAGACCCCAGGGCCCTCCACAGTGTGTCCTCTCTGCCCATCCCCACCCTCGAAGGCCCAAAAACAACAGATCCCTCCTGTGGAGGAGTTGAACTGTGTCCCCAAACCTGTAGGCTGGAGTCCCGCTGGCCAGCACCCCAGAATGGGACCTTATTTGGAAATAAGGTCATTGTAGATGCAATCAGTTAAGATGAGGTCACTAGGTCATAATTCAGGACGACTGATGTCCTTACCAAAAGGGGAAATTTGGAGGCAGACTGGCCTGTCGGGAGATGCCAACTGAAGATGAAAGCAAGGTGTGGGTGGTGCGTCTCCAACCGAAAAGCCCCAGGAAACCACCAGCCGCTGGGGAGGGGCCAGGAGCAACCCCTGTGACAGCGGGGTCCCCGCCTCCGGGCTGCAGGACGGGAGGTGTGGCAGCCACTCGGGGACGCTCACACCCCTGCCTCCCGCTGTGCGTCCAGCAAAGTCGCCCTGACACTTGCCGAAGTGGAAGGAAGGGAGACACCCCGTTTCCACGCCTGGAAGGTGGGGGCCCCTGGCAGCCGTGCCCGAGGGTGCCTCGGGGCTCTGGGGCCCACGGGAGGCAGCGTCCCCCCGCTCACCGGGGTCCCCCTCCTCAGCTGCAACTCGCTCTGCCACCCTCTCCCCTCCTGAGGTCCAGCTCCTGCCCTGAGGCTCTGCCCCCCAAGTCCCAGGGCCAGCCAGCTGCTGACCAGACTCCGCTGCTCCCTTCAGCCCATTTCTGCATGCCTGTGCTGGAACCTCACACCCTCAGGCAGAAATGCCCCAGGCCCGCCTCCTCACACCTCCACCCCTCTCGTCCAGACCACGTGGGCGAGGCAGACAGCACCGCTGGGGACCCAGTGCCCGAGCCCAAGGGCCCCTGTGCCCCGCTGGGGGGCGGGTGAGGAGAGCTGGCCTTCCTCGGAAGAGCTCGGGGTCCACCCAGGAAGCAGACGCGCCGTCGATCACACAGACTCCGGAGGGGCCTTCAGGAGGCCGAGGCCACGCTCAGCCCCCGCCTGCCAGGGTCTCCAGCGACACCGAGAAGGACGGGGAAACAGCGCGTCCTGCGGGAGGACGGGGTGCGCACCAGGGAGGCTTCTGGCCCCTGCGGTGCTGAGCCAGACGTGCAGGTCCCGAGCCTGAGGTGCTGGCCGGGAGGAGGTCTGGGCGAGGCGGACGGGGGCAGAAGGGCCCAGGGGCACTGACTCTGCCTGCGAGACGCCCAGGCAGACCACCCCGGGGAGGCCGGGCCACGGACGAGGGGGCCTCCGAGGCCCAGGTGAGACAGGGCCCCGGGGAAAGCAGTGTCAGGACCCCACCCTCCAGGGAGCGGGCGATGAGATGCTGGGGACAGGGGTGGTGAATGAGAGAGAGGGTGGGGTGTGTGAGGAGCGGGGTCAAGATCAGGAAAGTGGTCAGCGCAGGGACAGGTCAAGGCTGAAGAGGGTGACGCACGTCTGATCCGGCTGAGCGCTGACGGTGTCCTTATAGGAAGAGGTGGTCAGGGCTCAGACACACCCAGGGGCGACCCTGGAGGATGCGGGGAGGAGACGGCCGTCCGCACTCCCAGGAGGGAGGCCTCAGGAGGGCCAGCCCTGCCCGCGCCCGGGTCTGGGTTCCGGCCTCCAGGCCTGGAGACGTGAGCCCTGCCGTTTGAGTCGCAGGGCTGTGCTTCGCCTTTGTCGGTGCCCTGGATGCTGACTCGGGGATGTGCCCGTGAGGGAAGGAAGGAGCTGCTGCAACAAACAGCCCCACACCTCGGGGCTCCGCGCGTCACTCTCAGCCCCATCCAGGTGGGAGGGGAGGGCCCCACACTCATCCTAGGGCCCCAGGCCCCTCCTCTGAGGACCTCGGAGCCCCGGCTGGCAGGGGAGGGGTGGAGAGACCCTGAGAAAGGCTGGGGACCGGGGGGTGAGAAGTCAGAGTGCCTGGAGGCACCGGGGGCCCAGGCGTGGCATCAGCAAGCACAGACAGAAAGCGGGAGAAGGTCGGGTCTCGAGAGGGTCTGGACATGGATGCCGACTGCGGAAACCCAAGCAGAGGCGTCCTGGGGGTTGTGTGGGTGTGGGCACAGCGGGGAGACGCCGGAAAAGAGACGGTCGGCAGTGAGCAGGCCGGGGGGAGGCCCGGGGTCTCCAGCTGCACCGTGACCCTCATCGTGTGCTCGGCTTTCACGCGAGCGAGCGTGCGCAACGCTGGGCGGGCTTTCCTCTGGGAGGAGCCTCGGGGTTTGGCGGCGCACTCCCCCCACCACTGCCACGTGTTCCCGCGTCAGGGGAGCTGGGGCCTGGGGTCCTGGCCTGGGGACAGAAAGGGCAGGGAGTCTGCTAGGGCAGGTGGGGGCCCGGGGGAGGCAGGTGGGTGACAGGAGCCATCGGAGATGGGGAATAGATCAGGGTGTCTGTGCACACACGTGAGCCCTGATGGGGGCTGGGGGTCAGGCCGAGGGGTGCGTCTGGGACCCCGGGCACCTGGCTGGGTCTCCCTGCAAGGGGGGCAGCTTCAGTGGGCCTGGAATTGCCAGGAAGCCAAAGAATGTTCAAACTACCGTCCGGTTGCGCTCCTTTCACATGCTAGCAAGGTCATGCTCAGAATCTTCCAAGCTAGGCTTCAGCAGTACGTGAACCAAAAATTTCCAGATGTATGAGCTTTAGAAAAGGCAGAGGAACCAGAGATCAAATTGTCACCATTCGTTGGGTCATAGAAAAAGCACAGGAATTCCAGAAAAACATCTATTTCTGCTTCATTGACTACAAGAAGGCCTTTGACTGTATGGATCACAACCAACTGAGGAAAATTCTTGAAGAGGTGGGAATACCAGACCACCTTATCTGTCTCCCAAGAAACCTGTATGCAGGTCAAGAAGCAACAGTTAGAACTGGACATGGAACAACGGACTGGTTAAAAATCGGGAAAGGAGTATGTCAAGGCTGTATATCATCACTCTGCTTATTTAACTTATATTCTGAGTACATCTTGCAAAATGCTGGACTGGATGAAGCACACGCTGGAATCAGGATTGCCTGGAGAAATATCAACAACCTCAGATACACAGATGATGCCACTCTAATGGAAGAAAGAGAAGAAGAACTAAAGAGCCTCTTGATGAGGGTGAAAGAAGAGGGTAAAAAAGCTGACTTAAAACTCAACATTCAGAAAATGGAGATCATGGCATCCAGTCCCATCTCTTCATGGCAAATAAAAGGGGGAAAAGTAGAAGCTGTGACTGATTTTCTTTTCTTGGGCTTTAAATCACTACAGATGGTAACTGCAGCCGTGAACTTAGAAGACGCTTGCTTCTTGAAAAGAAACTTATGACAAACCTAGACAGTGTATTGAAAAGCAGAGTTATCACTTTGCTGACAAAGGTCCAAACAGTCAAAGCCATGGTTTTTCAAATAGTCGTGTACGGGTGTAAGAGTTGGACCATAAAAACCACCGGATACTGAAGAATTGATGCTTTCAAACTGTGGTGCTGGAAAAAAACTCTTGAGAGTCCCTTGGAAACCAACCCTGAATATTCATTAGTAGACTGATGCTGAAGCTAAAACTCAAATACTTTGGTCACCTGATGCAAAGAGCCAACTCATTGGAAAAGACCTGATGTTGGGAAAGATTGAGGGCAGGAGGAGAAGGGAGCAGTAGAAGATGAGATGGTTGGATGGCATCACCGACTCAATGGACATGAGTTTAAACAAACCCCAGGAGATGGTGAAGGAGAGGGAAGACACCCGTCCTAGTCCCCAGGGCTCTGTCCGCTCCCGAATGGACTCCTGGCAACATCCCATCCCTGAGGCTGGCACCTCTCGCCCCGCCTTACCTCTTTGGCCCACCGCACTCACCCGACCTGCTGAAGAAGGGTGGGTCTGGAACCCTCCCGAGATCCTCGTCTGGGTCCTCCGCCTCCCACCATCAAGTGACAGACTTTATTTTCTTGGGCTCCAAAATCACTGCAGATGGTGACTGCAGCCATGAAATTAAAAGATGCTTATTCCTTGGAAGAAAAGTTAGGCAAACCTAGACAGTGTATGAAAAAGCAGAGACATCACTTTCTTGACAAAAATCTGTATAGTCAAAGCTATGGTTTTTCCAGTAGTCATGTACCGATGTGAGAGTCGGACCATAAAGAAGGCTGAGTGATGAACAATCGATGTTTTCAAACTGTGGTGCTGGAGACCTTTGAGAGTCCCTTGGACACCAAGGAGATCAAACCAGTCAATCCTAAAGGAAATTAATCCTGAATATTCATCGAAGGACTGAAGCAACAATACTTTGGTCACCTGATGCAAAGAGCTGACACATTGGAAAAGACCCTGATGCTGGGAAAGAGAAGGGGATGACAGAGGATGAGATGATTGGATGGCATCACTGACTCGATGGACATGAGTTTGAGCAAAGTCCAGGAGATGGTGAAGGACAGGGAAGCCTGGCGTGCTGCAGTCCATGGGGTCACAAAGAGTCAGACACGACTGAGCAACTGAAGAACAACCATTTTGCCATTGTTTAAGAGGTTTCTTGGTTTGACATTTTTTAAAGAAGGTTTAATTGGGAGGAAACTATTTCAGGCCGTCAGAAAAGTTTCAAGACTGACCCTCAGAGCCCCGGCGCATCCTCAGCTCCGTCGCCTGCCGTCTCTGTCCCTCTTCCAGCCTCCTCTACTCCTAGGGACTCAGTCTTTCCTAAAGCAGGAGCAGCCCTCTCCCCTGCCCGCAGTGCAGGCCAGCCTCAGTCCACCGCTGAGCTCTCGCCGGCCACCCCTGCCTGCCGCCCGCCTGCCCTCCTGGGGTCTGCTCTGCCTTCGCTCCACCCTCCTTTCTGGCGCCGAGACGGTCCGGGCTCTCTGGGCACCCACGGCCCCTGTGCTCAGCTGTCCGCCCCTGAGCCGTGCTCGCTTCCTGGAGGACAGTGTGGGAACCGAGGCCCCGGGTGTCTGGGTGCCCTCACAGGGGCAGGATGGAGCGAGCTGCAGGCCCAAAGCCGTACACAGCCCGCACCTCCCGGGAGCATCCAGCCAGTCTCCGCCAGCCTCACCCGGTCCCCGGCCCAGCTGAGCCAAGTCCCCTGGGACTTCCTGACCTCCAGCATCACCCCCGGCAGGCACGTCCCCTGCACGTCTTGCCACCTCCTCCTGCCCTCGGGAGTTCTTCCCACGCAGCGTCTGGCTCGGGCGCTCGCTGCCTCCCCCCACCCGTTGTCAGGGACCTTGCCCAGTGCTGAGGATGCTCAGACCCCGTCCTCAGCCCCGACCCCTGCGCCCAGCTGTCTGCCTGGGAGCAGCCGCTTCCTCCCCCCGCAGAACCAGCCCTTCCTCTGCTCTGGGCACAGACCTGGGTGCCCTGTCTCCCTGGTCCACCACGTCCTGGGCGCTCTGCCTCTCGAATCTCTCTGCACCCACTGCTGCTCTCCCCCTGCCTCCCAGGAGCGACAGTGGCTCCCTTCCTGCCTCCAGCCTCAGCCATTCTCCACGCTGCAGAGAACTTCCTAGAAGGCCGAGTCCTCACCCCTTGCCCGCTGCTGGACTACGTGCTTCCCCGATTGGCCCCATGCCCATACGGCTGCAGGGACACAGGTCACCCTCAGAGGGTGGCAGAGGGCGTGGAGCCAGGCTGAGCTGCACGGGGTGGGTGTTTGCCGGTCTGGCTTGGTTCACATGGTCCTCAGTCGTGTCGTTTGTTCATTGGAAAATGTAACAAGCACCCATAAGCCTGAGGGCTTCCCAGGCTCAGATGGGGGAGATGTGGCTTCAATCCCTGGGTTGGGACGATCCCCTGGAGAAGGGAATGGCTACCCACTCCAGTGTTCTTCCCTGGAGAATTCCATGAACAGAGGAGCCTGGCGGGCTACAGTCCATGGGGTGAAGATCATTCCCCAAACCCTTCGGAGTTGGTTCCGCCTGCAGGGGTCGCCTCCCTGGGGTGCCCCGACCCCAGCTCCAGGGACGGAGTCACGCCCTCTTTCCCTGCACAGGTGCTGGGCTCACTTTGCGGGGTGGGGGGCAGATACCGCCTCCGCCACTGGGAGCTCTGGCCACCGCAGCCCACTCAGTCCTGGAGCCCACCGCCTGCCGCCTGCCCGTGCTGGGCTCCGCACTCGCGAGCCACCTGCCGTCGGGAGCGCTGGGTTAGCCGAGCAGGAGGACCCGCAGGAAAGTGCTCGCGGGACGGAGCCCAGTCCCCGGGCTGCAGCAGCGGGATGGGCCAAGGCCTCGGGCGGGCTGACGTCCCTCCCTCGAGGCTCAAGGCTCTGGGCCCCTGCGCATCAGTCCCGGGGGCCTCCCGAGGGCAAGGGCAGGGTGGACAGCCGCTCCATCACCGCTGAGGCCTGGCCTCCCCACCAGAGATCTGAGCGCGGGGCCTTCGCGGACCGCGCCGTCATCCCTCAGGCGGAGGCTGAAGGCGGCCTTGCTATGACAGTCCCGTCTGGGCATGCCAGGGACATCGTCCCTTGAAGGGGTGGGCAGGGTCAGGGTCGGGCAGGAAGGAGGGCCTCCCGCTGGGCCTAGAGTGGGGCTGCCTTCTTTAGTCACCAGTCTCCGGGGCGAGACAGACCTCAGCCCCTTGAAGCCCCCAGGAGTCTGGTTCAGGACCACCCCCCATGCCCGTGTGGGGGCCTGCAGTCTGGGGAGGGGCAGCTGGGAGGAACGGGCTGCCTGCGCGGGGAGGGAGGCCCCCCAGGCCCCTGCGTGGACCGGGGCCTCAAGGACAGTGTATCTGGGCCTCGAGGGGACCTCTGTGATGACAACAGACGCGCAGTCATCTCAGGGTGTCGCTCTGAAACGGCCCCGGCCACCTGTGTCCAGGCCTGGGGGTCTGACTGCCAACGCCACCCGGCTGCCCCAGCGGGTGGGCAGGGAGGAGGGCCCCTGGCCTGGAGACCGTCCCCCAGGACAGCCGGGACCCCCAAAGCCCGCGCATGGCTCCCCCACACCAAGCCCAGGCACAGGCTCAGGACCTTCCCAGGGCCGCCTGTGGACAGAGGCTGGGGCGGCGCCGGACCAGTGCAGGGAGGAGCAGACATGGGGATTGGAATCCTTTATTGACAGGTGCCAAGCCGGCCTCGGGGGCCCCCGCGGTCGCAGGGGCGCTGGGCGGCGGCCGGGGGCGAGGGGCCTAGGACTCGGTCTCGAACATCTTCTTGCGGCCCTCCATGCCCGACTTCTCCTCGATGTTCTTCCTCCAGTCACCCACGTCCCGCAGGTCGCGCTCCTGCAGCGAGGAGGCCGGGGCTGAGGCAGGCGCCCTGCCGCCCTGGCCCACCACGTCCGGCCCCGCAGGTGGGCCCCGGGGCTGAGCCCCCGCCGGCGGGGACACCCTACCTTCTCCGTGTCCTCCTTCTTGACCTGCTTGAGGTTGGCCCGCAGGTCCATGCACACTTTGTGTTTGGAGCCCAGCAGAGCCTTCAGCATGGCGTCGGCCGACATGCGCACGCGGCGCAGTGGGGGCCTCTTGAACTTGCCCCGCAGGTCGAACAGCTTCTGGTTCATGTCCTCCAGCTGCGGGCGGGCAGCGAGGCTGGGCGGCGGCGGCGGCGGAGCCTGGGTCCCGCCGTCAGGGCAGCCCCGCGCGCCCTGGACCCCACACGCCCCCCACCTCTCACCTCCTTGGTGCTCTTCTGCACCTTCACCTCCATGTCGTACTTCTCCTCCTCGGCCGCGTCGATCTTGGCGTGCAGCTGTCTGCAGAGCTCCTGGTGGCGGAGACCGCGGGTGGGCGACCCCACGCTTGGCCTCCACCCGCCCTGACCACCCCGCTCCTCCTCCTGACCCAGGGGGAGGCCGGTCCGGGCCAGGGACGGGGCCCACGGTGGTACCTGCACTTCGGACATGGAGCCTGGGAGATGCAGCGGCGGGCAGTGCTCCGACAGGTAGTTCTGCTTCTCCGCCTCCCGGCGGCCCTCCTCCTTCTCCAGCTCCGTGGCCGCGATCTGCAGCATGACGCTCTGGGGGCGGGCGCGGGCGGTGAGGGGCCGCGGCTGGCCAGGCCGCAGACCCCCGCGCGTCTGGAGCGCCCCTGCAGACCCCCTGGGCCGCCCTCCCCGGGCCCACACCTACCTTCAGGTGTTGCCTGCGGGCCGTGATGGCCCTGTTGCGTTTCTGCAGGGCAGGGGAGAGGAGGCGCAGTCAGGGCTGGCGGGGGCGTGGGGTCCGGCACCCTGCACCCTTCCCTGCCCACCTGGCCAGCCAGGGCATCCTGCCCAGGGGATGGCAGGGCCTGGGCCTGGTGGGGGGCACATGAGCCCGGGACATGGTGCCGCGTGGTGACCCTTTGCCGGGGCAGCCCTTCTGGTTGGAAGGCCTGGGGTCTGGAGAAGAGACTGGACGGGGCGGCCGGGAGGAGGGCAGGGGAGACCCTCGGGCCCGGGGTTGGGGCGGGGAGCAGCCGTGAGAAAGAAGAAGCGGCTCCCCGGTGACCAGGCCGCAGCCTCACTTCCCCTGGCCCGTGGGAGGGGCCGGCGGGGAGGCCACTTCCTCTGTTTCCCGCTGTCTCGGTGGGTGGGGTGGGGCAGTCTCACCCACAGGGTGACAGACGGTCTCCCGGGGCCTCGGAGCTCCTCTTTCAGGCCTGTCCTGACTTGGGGGTCCCATCCCCTCCGGGTTTCACCCCCAAGCCGGTACTCACCTCCTCACTGTCCCAGGAGGGCGGGCGGGGGGTGGGGGAGAGAGAAGAGAGGTTAGGGCCACGGGGCTGTGTGATGGGGCGGGCGGGCGGGCGCACGGGGTGGCCAGGTGGGGACACGCGGAGACCCCCACCCAGTGCTGGGGGTGGGGGCCCCGGGGGCAGCGGGCCGAGGGCTGCACTTACTCCCCCATCGTGCGGTCCTGGGCTGATAGCCTGTGGGAGAGAAAGATGAGGGGGTCAGGGCCCCTGCCCGCCTGCCCTGCACCCGGCGGAGCGGGGGGAGCGCCAACCCACCCCCCACCCCCACCTCCTTCAGGGCCACGTCTTGGAATTCCCCGGGGCGGGGGGGCAGTAAGAGGAGAAAGTGTGCCCGAAATGTCCCCGCGGGCCTGGAGCTGCTGCAGCTGTCCCCGCGGGAGGGTGGGTCTGGCCAGCACAGGTGGCCACCCGAGGCGCTGGTTATTTTTAGCTCTGCTCCTTCGGCTTCTGGCCCAAGTGCATAGAAGACGCTGCCCCCCGTTAGGGCCTGGGGTCCCTCAGTCCATGAAGTCCCCTCCCCACGGCCCAGAGCCGAGGCTTGGCCGTCGCTGTGCCGTCCGGGAGCCCCACGCCACACCAGCCCCCTCCAGGGGCGTCTCCCTGCAGCCCTCTGCTCTGCGGAGCCCCCAGACCCCAGACCCCCACCCTGGCCCCGGAGACGTCCCTCTGCAGGGGCGCTCCAGACGCGCCCGTGCTGGCCTCGACGGGCCGGGCCGGCCTCACCTCGCGTCTGGGCAGCGGCAGTGGGACTGAGGTCAGGCCGGCAGCAGCGAGCTGGGCTGGTGGGTCCGGGGGAGGGCTATAAATGGCCTCCCCCAGGCTGGGCCTCTGCTCAGAAAGGGCATGGAGTCCTCCTCAGACCAATGGGGGCACAGGGACCTCCCCACCTGCCCAGGCCGCCTGGCCCGGCCCCGCCGCCGCTGCCGCCGTCCAGGCCAAGAAGTCTTGGGAGGGGGGTGCTGAGGTTGGGTTGGTCTATTTAGGGTGAGGTGACGACTTCGAATCGCCTCCCTTGTATCTTGCAAGGAGCCCGAGGACAGCGTGACGGCCTCAGCAGCTGTGAGGCCCAGCTCAGGGGTCAGCCGAGGGGTCGCTCCTGCCCAGCCCCGTCTGCCCAGAGTCAGGGTTCACTCTGGGCTCCCCTCGGCTTCCCCAGGCCTCTGGGCCCCCAGGAAACAACAGCCCTGGGCTGCTTACACTCTGCTGTCCATTGTCCCCTCTAGCCCAGTGGGCGGCTTGGGCATGAGCTGTTCATGTGCTCCCTGCCTCAAGCTGGCCGGGGGCAAGGCCAGACCCCAGACAGAGCCTCTGGGGCCTGCAGCAGCCCCGGGGACTGTGGGCTGAGGGTGGGGGGACTGCCCTCCAGAACGGGACCCCACCATCCTCCCAGAGCGGGACGGGAGGTCCCAGATGGACATGCAGCCTCGCCCAACCGCCGTGCCTGTGGGCTGGCTCCCCGCACAGCTCCGAACACGTCCTTCAAACCCCGGATTTCGGCGCCACTGGCCTGGGAACCTCTCCCTAACTCGAGGGGGCCCCAGGCCCGCCTGGCGGCTCAGGCAGGCCCAGCACTGCTCTCCTCACCCCAGCCCCGGGCCTGCGGCCCCCCGCCCTGGCCCCCGCCCAGCAGAGGCATCCGGACGACCATGACTTGGCATCCTTCGAGCTGGGGGTTCTCGGCCATGGGGAGGGTCAGGGAGAGCTAAAACCGTCCAGATGTGTGGGGATTAGAGCTGCTTTCTGGGCCAGGCTGAGCCCCCAAAGGCCCCAAGGTGGCTTCTGCAGGCATCTACTGCCCCCTGCTGCGCGTGCAGGGGAGGCCCCGCACCACCACCCGGTCGGTTTGGGGGCTTTGTGGGGAACTGGGGTGGTCCCAGGAATTGGAGTTCCCTCCATCCACTGTCACCACCACCCCCAAACATCTCCCTCTTGCCCACTGTGTCCCCAGGGACCCACCCCTAACTCTCTAGTTGTCACAGATGAGGGGGCCCCACCTCCAGGATCATCCCCAGCGGGCCTAGAGGGGCCCCTTTGCCCTCACTCAGGGGTCAGGCAGCAGTCAGAGGCCTCAAGGCCTGGCTGAGCCGTGGGAGGAGACCCTCTCCGCATCCGCAGGAGGGTCCATGGCGGTATCAGGAGCCCCTGACGCTGCCGTGCCTGCGGATCTCACGAAGGACACATGGTGTGGGGGGGAAGGCGTTTATTACGGCGGGACCCGGGGCAACCCGCGCGGGAGACCCAGGCCCAGGGACAGCCTCAGAAGCCGGGCAAGGGCAGACGCCGGCGGGACTGCAAGGCCAGGGCCAGGTCCATCTCCCTGGCCGGCTGCAGGCGGCGCCACTGGGCGACAGGCCGGCGGGCCAGCTTGTCCGCCCAGTGCTGGAGGGGCTGCCCAGAGGCCCGGGAGCCCAGCAGCGCCTTGCCGACAGGCTCGGCCCACGGCCAGCACCAGATCCACGCCCTGGGTGGAAGCAGGCAGAGGTGTAGGGGGAGGGGGAGAAACACAGAAGTCAGCTTGGCCCTGAGTGAGGTGCCCCTGACCCCCTCCTCCAGGCAGCCCACCTGGATCTGGCTGAAGGGCACAAGGAAGGTGAAGGCCTCGCTGAAGTGAGGGGCGGCTGTGCCCTTTCTGGCCAACATCTTTCTCTTCTTCCACTTCCTCTGGTTCAGCATGGGCTGGACCTTCACGTAGGGGTCTGGGCGCATGAAAGGGGTCAGGGGGCCTCCCAGGTCTGAGGGCTGGGGCCTGGGTTTCCTCTGTCCACGTGGCGGGGCGGGTCCAGCGCTCGCCTGCCAGCGCCGGGCTCAGGTCTCGGGCCTCCAGCACGACCACGGTCAGCCGGCCCGAGCCAGCACGCAGCGCAGTGAGAAGCACAGTTCCACGGTCTGCTCAGGCTGCAGGCAGCAGGAGAAGGCCTCAGCGCCCCCCAGCACGTGGAGCCGGGCGGGGGGCGGGAGCCCGGGGCGGGCGGGCCCAGCGGGCGCCAGAGCTCCAGCACGTGCTGCAGATCCACGGAGCCCAGCGGCAGGATGAGCGCACCCCGCGGCCGGTGCTGCGAGAGGCGCCTGTGGCCCAGGAGCAGCACTCGCAGGGCCGTCCGGGCAGCTCCGGGCGGCACCTGCGGGAGGGGTGTGAGCCGCCCCGCCCAGGCCCCCGGGCCCAGCCCGACTCACGTGGAAGGAGCAGGTCTCCTCGAACACGGGGCACAGCGTGCCGCGGTGCACCCTCGTCTCGTGCGTGCGCCCGGCGTCCGGGGACAGGCTCAGGTGGGCACAGGGGTCCGCCCTGCAGCCCGGCGCCCCGGGCCTCAGCTCCGCGGCCTGCTGGAGGCCCACCCTGATCTAGGAGTCGGGGGACTGTTTCAGCCAGTTGCCCCTCCCTGGTCAGCCCTGCGCCACCCAGCACTGGGCACTCACCCTTCACCCGTCACCCCTCCAAAATCCCACACATCCTCTGGGACCCCCTCACCTCCTGGCTTCCAGAGTCGCACTCCAGGGACAGCTGCAGGCGCCCCCACTGCTGGGCCCCCCCGGGTCCAGATGCCACATCACCCACCTCCGGCTGCACCTGGGTGGCGTCGCGAGGATGCTGGCCGCTGTGCCCATCGGAGCCCCCACCCGCAGGCAGTGGGTCCACGACGGAGCAGAACTCCACTAGAAGGCCACCCTCCGCCCGGCCCTGCAAGGCTGGCCGCAACGCCCCCCAATCCACCTCTCAGGCCACTGCTTTCCTCCGGAACCTCTGCGGCTCCCCGCAACAGCTCCTCCTGGGCTCCCCTCCTCCCGGGGGCGCCGGCGGCTTGGTCGTAGGATCCAGCCCAGCCCCGGCCCCCAGGAACAGGCAGACGTCAGAGCTGGACCCCACTTCCGTGTCCCCTGCCCACCCTGCTGCCTACTGTGGGGAGGGTCAGAAGAGGCCCCTCCGTCTAACGAATGGCCTCAGTGGCCCCCGCCAGCACCAGCCCAACCTGTTGAAGGAGGGGCCACCATCAAAGCGGGGGGTCCTGGCCACGGGGGTCCGGCCGCACAGCCCGGCTGTCTCCTCTTCCCCCTGAATGAGCCTGTCTTGTCCCCACAGGGGCTGTCCGATCACAGCGGGCAGAGCCCAGCCCCGGGGAGCCACCCGCACGAGGAGGGGGCGTCAGGCCAGCAGGGACTCAGGGCAGAGGCTGCGCTTGCTCTAACTCCCTCCACTGCTGGCTTGGAGAATGAAGGTTTGGAGCAAGAGGCCGCATGAGTCCTGCGTGGGCCCCACAACTGTGGAGCCAGTCCTGGCCGGGGGGCCGCTGGCGAGGCCCTGGGGGTGGAGCGTGGGGGTGCTCGGGGCACTCACAGGACCAGGCGGCCCCGCTGACCCCTCCTAAGCCGCCTGGAGGAGCGCCCGGGCGGGCTGTCCAGAGCCGCAGGCCCGCGGGCCCCTGGAGCTGCACTGTGGTGGATGCAGGGTCTCAGCTCCCACGTGGGGCTGAAAGCCCACCTTTACCTGATTGAGGGTGCGTGTGGGTACGTGTGCGTGCCTGTGTGTGGGTGTGTGTGCGTGCATGCGTGTACCCTCCCTGCACCCCGCTTGGCTGCTGTCCCCCTCCTGTTTGGCCGGAGAGTCGTGGACCTCAAGACGCCGGGATTTGGTGAAGGGGGAGCCCCAGAACCGCGATAGGGGCCTGGGAGCCGACCCGAGGGGACCACGGGCCCCTGGGCACGCCAGCCGCGAGCGGTGGGGGCCCCGAGGCCTGGGCAGGCGCGTGGTCCCCCTGGACTGCCGGGTTCCTGCGGTGGTCAGGGTTCCGGCCTGCACGCGGCCACCAGGTGGCGCTGTCTGCTCCACCGGCCGGGCGGGCCGCCAGCCTGCGTCCAGGCCTGGGGTCCTGGGGGCGCTCACGGGGGCCCGGGAGGGCAGGTGGCCCAGGGGCGCCCTCACGGGCCCTGCTCAGCCCTCGCTGTCCCCGTGCCAGCCTCTGGACGCCCTCCCTGCCTGGGCAGTGCCTCAGCCGCTCAGGAGGGCCAGGAAGGCCCCGCAGGAGTCTACCTTCTGTGGCCCTGCTGGGGAAAACCTCCCGGGTGCTGAGGCTGCTTTTCCCAGGAAGCGGGGCTGGGCCCTTCCCGAGTGGAGTCGCAGCCCCCGCCACCTCCTCCAGGGTTCCCTCCAGGCCACGCTGCTCTCCCCTCCGAGCAGGGTGGCGTCCCCCTCCCCACCTCCTGGCACAAGCCGTTTTGCTCCTGAAACTGCCAAGCCAGCCTGCTGTTCCATGAGCTTCCCGCTGCTGCCCCCTCCCCATCCTGCTTGGCCTTGGAGACCTGAGCCAGCCCCCACCTCCTCCAGGAAGCCTTTCCTGGACCTGGAGGAGCGATGCTGGGCTCCACGCTGTGTCCTCCCCGAGTCGGGCATGCCAGCTCTCCCCGGGGGAGGGCCTCCCTGTCCACCTGGGGCTGGCACCTACCAAAGCTGCGCTGACTGACCCTGCCACCTTTGCTCTAACCGGAATGTTTGATTCTTCCAGGAAACAAAGTTCCTGTGGACCTCCTTCCAGAAGGACAGGATTCCCCCAGATGTTGGGGGGCAGCGGGCCCGCCCGGCCACCACGTGCTCTCACCTGACGCCCGGCCTCCAGGCCGCCCCCTCGGCCCTGGGCCCTGGGAGACGGTGCCCCAGCGCGCGGCTTTGCTCAGCCTCCACTGGCTGGAAACTCTGCTTCGGGTGGGGTGGGGGGGTGGCAGGGTGTGGGAGGCAGGGCTTCGGGGAGCCCCACCTCGGGGCCGGAACTGCTGGCCCTCAGGGGCCGGGAAACTCCCTTGGGAGGAGGGCCCCTCCCCGAGCCCCACCCGCAGGGCCCCCCTGGGGCATCGCAGGTCCTCCCGAAGGCCCTGCCGGAGGGTGTGCTGGCCCCCTGGGACTGACCTCCAGGCGGGCAGTGGAGAGGTCGGGCTGCACTCAGCTTGTGAAAGGTGTACACCGGGGCGCGGGGGGCGGTGTCCCGAGTCAGGAGGGTGCCTGGCTTTGGAGGCGAGTGACTTTCTGGGTCCGCTGGAGCCAAACCCGGGGGCACTTGGCACCCAGCAAAGCGAGCGGGGCCAGGCGCCCTCACTGGTGACTGCCTGGGCCTGTTGGCCCTCCCGTTGCTCCCAGGGCCCAGGGAGCCTTCCGGAGCCCACTCTGTCTGAGCCTCTGGCCCTGGCTGTGGAGGCAGCGGGTAGAGACCTGCTCCAGTCTGCCTCAGTGCCTCCTGCTCCTGCGGGCCCAGCAGGGCCGGTCAGCGGAGCCGCACTCTGCTCTGGCCAGTTTATCTGGTCCAGTTACTCCAGGTTCGGTCCCTCCCCGGGTCCAGCTCTGAGAGGCCCACCCAGGTCAGGGTGTCTCCCAACCCATTATCAACCCACGGCTGGACGTGGGGCTCGTTAGGCAGGACTTCTGGGACACTGGACCCGGGTGCCAAGGCTGTTTTGGGGACAGCAGCGATGGGATGCGTGCGCACACATGTGCACACGTGTGTCCCAGCTGGTCACGTGTGGCTCTGGGGGCTCATGGAGCTTGGGAGTGTGTGTGTCCCTCTGGGCACGTGTTCCCCGTATAAGGTCCGGGTCCCTCTCCCTGTCCCACCCGGGGCTGGGGGCTCGGAAGGAGCAGTGAAACAGCTCTGGGGCCAAGCGGAGGCCTGCTGGGGCTCCTGTGCTGCGGGGGCGAGGCGCGTGGGTGGGCGCGGGGGCGTGGGCCCGCCTGCAGCGTTTGCCCCGCGAGGGGCTCTCCCCAGCCCAGCTGTGTAGGGTCTTTGTGCCTTTCCCAGGATCCGGGCGCCTCCATGACCAGACGGGCGTCTGAGGTTCCAGGGCAGGAAGGGGAAAACCAAACAGAGCTGGCAGCCCCAGGCCAGCCCCGCGGCCCCGAGACGGCGGCTTGGCAGCCAAGAGCCACATGGAGAGCCTGGCGGGGCTCCTGGACGGGATGCTTCCTTTGAGGTTGCTGGGGGAATGTTTGAGGTTGGAACTCATGGCAGTCGCCGGCTTGGGGGAGCCGGGAGCTGTTGGCAAGGAACCATGAGACGTGCTGGGACAGCACGCGTGCACCCCACCCGCCCCGACCCGCGCGGGGCGGGCACTCAGCTCGCCACAGGCCTCCCCGGGCTGGGGTGCCCGCTCCCCACCCTCTGGGTCCCAGCTTGAGGGTGCCCCGGTGGTCCTTGACTCAGGCTAACTGCGCCTTCTTCATCTGGACGCCTGCACCCCATCATCTGAGTGTGAGGGGGCCTGTGCGTGTCACGCAGGCACCCGAGGAGCCTGCCCCCTCCGCGGAGGGTCCGCATTGCAGAGCTGGTTCCTTGAGCTCCTCTCCAGCAGAGGGTCTGCCTGCTGACTCTGGGTCAGAGTCAGCCCGGGTCTCCCCGGGATACAAGCCCTGCTTCCTGGGGCATCTGGGTGAACTACACCCCATCCATCTGGAGACTGAGGCAGCCTGTACCCGGCATCCGGCTGCGTGTGCAGTGAGACCTGCTCACCAGTACCCGTGCCAGAACACGGGGGCTCTCTGTGACCCCGGCATCAGGTCCCTCCCCGCACTGCATCTCCCAAGGGCCTCTGGGACCCCTGGTTCCTCTGCAGCTTTGGGGCCCCCATTCACGTTCCCTTGGGGATCTATTCATGGGGGCCCCCCCGCCGTCAGAGCTTCTTTTCCTCCCTCCTGGGGATTCTTGGAGACACGCAGGGCTTCTGCGCTGCCGGGCAGCCTCTCCTCTCACACCCAAGGCGCAGGGTGCACGCTCCCTGCTGGTGTGGACACGGGCTCTCTGTTCTGTGGTCGCCTGGTTCCTGGAAAGCCTGGACGCATGAGCTGGCCCCCTGGGGGCCCGAACCGTCCCTCCGACACGTCTCTCACTGGCCTGAGTGCCGGCCAAGCCCCGCGGCCCTGCTTCTGTGGTCTGGACGCCCTGCGCCCCGTTCACGGCCCCCACCGGCGCGTGCCCCCCTCACCCTTGACTCCACTGTGTGTGCTGTCCATCCCCATGCTGGTGCCTGCTCACCGCCGGGCGAGGTGTCCAGGGCTGCACCCATGCTTCCCAAGAGCTAGACGCCACCCGAGAGACGCGTCAGGGCCCTACCCCTTTCGTCTGGGTATCTGGGTCCTCTACCCCAGTGGTTGGAATGTGAGTCCCGTACCCCGTTAGTGGAGTGTCTGAGGCCCCCTCTCCCACTCTGCTGCAGAGCTCAACTGTCCAATCCACGTCCCCTTAAGACCAAGAGCCTGGGGGAGCCTCGGGGGCGAGTCCTTGCAGGCTCTGCTTTGGAGTCCTGGTGCCTCACCGCGTTCCCTGGAGAATGAGGAGGCGTTCCTTGTCATCCGGTCATCCTGACAATATACACCAGGACACTGGGCACCCGGCCGCCCACCCGCTGGGCATCGGGCGACGTGGACACAGTCCTGGGCACTCACACCATCCCCCGAAGAGATGGCTGTCTCCTACTCCTCCATCGGAAGGTCTGGCTGCCCCGTCCCAGAGCCTCAGCTGGCTCCCCAGCACCTGAATTTGGCTCGCTGTGTGCCTCCACATCCTTGGGGGGCTGGCACCTTTGCCTGCCTCTGCACCTGCTCACCTAGGCCGGCCAGCCTATTGGTTCATCCAGATAGATCAGGCCAGGTACCGTCCCCTCGGGCTTCCCTAGAGGCTCAGAGAGTAAATAATCTGCTTGCAATGCTGGAAACCCGGGTTTGGTCCCTGGGTCAAGGAAGATCCCCTGGAGGAGGGCACAGCCACCCACTCCAGTATTCCTACCTGGAGAATCCCATGGACAGAGGAGCCTGGCAGGGGGCTATCGTCCATGGGGCCCCAAAGAGTCAGCCACGACTGAGCGACTGACACTCCCACTGCTTTTTTTACCACGACCCTCAGCTTCTGCCTCTCCCCACCCTTTCCTATGTTCTGGGTCCAGACCACTCACCCCCGACCACCACCCTCTGGGTGTGGCTCTTCCCACGAAGCCACAGGCCCCAGGAACCCACAGCTCCTGCCATCAGGTTCTGACCCACAGTTTTCTGAGTATCTGGGTGGCCTAGATCCCACTTCTTTGATCACCTTGGTAACAAGGACGCCAACCATCAACCTGAAGGGTACCCTGCCACCCCCGTCTCCAGGACCTCTGGGCCGTCCACCCCCACTGTCCACCCCCCTCATTATTCACCCCGCATCGTCTGCCCCCATTGCCCCCCTCACCGTCCGCCCCCATTGCCCACCCCCTCATCATCCACCCCCTTGTCCGCCCCTCAGCCTGGCCATCCTTGGGAGTCCTAGGTGATATGCATCCTTCTCCAGTTCCCAAGGCCTTCTCTCCAGTTGCCCGAATCTCCATTCTTCGGGGTCTCAGGGAGCCCAGGTGCCAGGTCTCGGGCCCCCGGTGGCTGGCTCTAAATCCCACTGGAAGACCCAGTGCCCATTCACGGAGGTCTGGGCCTCCGTGACTCCGTTCATCCTGTCCTGCTGTCTCCACTGGGCTCACCCGCGACTCCAGGCAGGCGGCTCCCTGCTGCCAAGGGTCCAGGGACTCCAGGCCCCTTCCTGGGGGTCTGAACCCTCCACCATCCCTGGAGCATCTGAGGGGCATGAACCCTGTTCACGAAAGGCCTTGACTCTTGCACCCTGTGACTGTAATAGCAGGAGACTCGCGTCCCCTGCGCCTCCAAATCCCCAGGCACCCTTGGAGGCAAGTGTCCACCGCTCTCTTGGGTATCAGGGCCCCGCGGCCTGCACCCCGCTCCCGAGTGCCCGAGTCCCACATGCTGTGAGTCTGAGTGTTGGGGGGGGGGCTCTCTTCTCCCTTCACCAAGGATTTCACCAGTACAGACCCTGAGTGGTTTGCACCCCACATCCCAGGTCTCCGTGCCCCGTGGCCGGTTCCAAGTTCCACTGCGTCTTTGGACGCCCGGGGCCCATTCATGGGTGTCTGGGCGTCTGTGAGCCCATTCATTCTCGGCCCGGGGCTCTGAGCCCTATTCATGCGTGGCGCTGGGTGGGCTCGGCCCGTCCGCCCCGACTCCGAGACAGGCGGTGCTTTGTCGCCCCGATTCCAGGAACAGCTGCTGGGCAGCCAGCAGGCACATTCCGGGGTTTGGCTGGAAGCCAATGCAAACCCCGGTATCGCTGGCACCAGGAGCTGGTGGGGGCAGGGGTGGGGAGCAGCCGTGGGGGGAGAGTGTGGACCCTCGGTTTGGGAGCAGGCCAGCGGAGCCTTCCCTCCGCCGTGCGTGTCCTGGACGGGCTGCCAGCGGCTGAGCGTGCATTCCAGACCCCTCCTTGGAGCTGACATTTCCTGCCCAGGCTGCCCCCGGCCCACCCGCCGCTGCCTGGCTGGGAAGCAGGGGGCCTCCAGGCAGGCCCAGGGGCCCAGGCCAAGCGGGTGTAGGGGAATGCCGCCTCTGGGGGCTGCAGACCCCTGAGCCCCCACCGTGACTCTGGCCACTGCCCACTTGGCCCCAGGACTGACAGCCCCAGGGGGATGGGACCCATCAGGGCCTGGCTGGGGCTGACCCCTCTGTTCCCACCCCGCGTCAGGATGTAAAGGGGTGTGCGTGGGACCATGTTCTGCCCAGGGGCTTCCAGGGGGTCAGGGAGCGTCCTGGCTTCCCAGAAGTCCCCACGGGGGCCAGGGCCTGAACCCCACCCTCTAGGGCCCCACGTGAGGGCCTGATCCGAGCTCTGGGGTGGGGGTCGGTCTGTTCTCCGGGCAGGCCTGCTGGGCAGGGTCTCCTCTCTCGGGATCCAGAGGGCCAGTCGTCCCCCTGGTTGGAGGGTCCCGGGCTCCCCCCGCAACTGCAATCCAGGCCACTCGAACTCTGTGGGCTAGGCCGCCAGCACTCCCCCAGCCCCCCGGGCCGCCGCGGCCCGCCCGCATTTCCAGCAACATGCACGGGAACCCCTCCAGTCAGGCCCGGGGGTCGGTGGGGTGTTCCGAGGCTTTCCTGCCAGTCAGCCAACTGGGTGGGCCCCGAGGCCCATGCCCCACGCTTGGGCCTGAGCCGGGAGTGTGGACAGGTCAGCGCCAGGGCCTCCCCGCAGCCAGCGGCTGCCTCCCTAGTGGCCTCTCGGTCTCTGGGCTGTGGGGAGGCCCCTGCTGCAAGAGTGTCCTCCAGGGACACCTCCTGTGCCCACGGTGACTGCCCATCTCGCGGCTGGCGGGGACGCCGCCGTCATGGGGCGTGATGACTCACAGCGGGAGGCTGGGGAGCAGCTGCAGGCAGGGCCTCTGATCCACGCCTGGGGGCTCGAGGCTCCCCGGAACCCGGCCACCTGCCCTCCTGTCCTCGCTCTGGGCCGGGGGCCCCCCAGGCCGGCCGTGGTCTCCCTGCCTCCCTCCCGACGGGCAGCTGGTCCCTCTGGCCCCTGCCTGGGGCTCCCGCTCGGTCTCCAGGTGAGCCTGGAAGGCCTGGGGCTCCCACAGGTGCCGGCCCGCTGTCAGCCTCCCAGGCAGCCACCCCCAGGGCAGCGAGGGCCCATCAACACCTTCCCCAGGAGGCTGGGCGGCAGGGCCAGGGCCGAGGTGGTCGGGCCAAGATCAGCCGGGTTCCAAGCTCCCCCTACTGTCCGCTGGCCGCTCCTGGAGGCGGCCTGACCTCCCACTCCCGCCCGACCCCGGCTCCCCCCCCACAGCCCAGCCGGCTCCACCCACCCTCCCGACAAGAGCAGGGCGGGCTGCCTGGCAGGCGTGTGGGCGCCCCCTTCTGTACACAGGCCTCACGCTGGCCCCCCTCCGCTGTCCTGACGCTCCTTCTCCCAGAGGCCGGCCTCGGGACCCTGAGTTTGAAATGCCCCATCTGGGGCCCCTCCACACAGAACCGTCCTTCCAGATGAAAGGCCTCCCTACCTGGGGGCCTGATTCGTGCAGAATCCCTTAGCTGAGGCCCGTCGCGAGCAGCTCTCCACCCTGGACACCCTCTCCCCAAACACGCTCTGGGTGGGCTCGCTGGAACCCCAGGGGCCTGGGATCACCTGGGAAAGGGGTCCAGCTGCCTGAACTCAGCTCGGCCCACCAGCCCACAGACAGCCCTGGGGGCGCGGGGCGAGATGGAAGGTTGGCTCCGGTGGGCCTGGCCGGGAGGCTGTGGGGCGGCCCCTTCCCTCAGTCCTGAAGCCGCTGCCATGCGCCCACCGGGGCCTCGGAGCCTGCAGCTTCCCCTGGGCCGTGCAGGCGGCCCCCGCTGCGTGTGCGGGCAGGCGCACACCCCAGCACACCTACACACGCGTGTATGTCCGTACCCGTGGTGCGCATTACGTACACACGTGCACACGCAGATCCCGAGACCTGACTCTCGGGAGGCCCCCTTGGCCCCGGGACCCCGCGGCCCCGGGTGGCACCCCCAGCTGCCCCCGCACTGTTTGTCTCGGCCACACCTGTGGGGCGGGGGCGTCTCAGGCCCGCGATGGACACCGGCTCCCACGCTCCCTCACCGCCCTGCGGGACCGTCACACGTGGGGCCCCTGCGGGTGCTGCCCAGGCCCCAGAGCGGACGGCACTCAGGCCCCTGCACGCGCGGACCCTGGCGGGCGGCCGGCGCTTTCAGGCAGGGTTCGGGCAGGGTCTGGAGCCTCCACCTCTGCTCCTGGTCCCCCTCGCTGTTCCTGAGGGTGCTGGGCTGCTTCTGTGTACTCGTGGGCCGGACCCTGTCCCCACATCTGGGGTTTATCTGAGCTCTGGGACCTCTGTGACGCCTGTGTTTCTATGGGTCTCTGCTCGGTGCCTAGAAACACTGGGTGTGGCTTCCTCACCTTCATAGCCTGTGACCCGGAGCAAACTGGGGAGCCAGGAACACCCCGACATTCCTCCTCTGTAACTGGGAAGAAGAGCAGTGGTCTCTCTGAGGGCTCCTGGGACTGAAACGGGTGACCACGTGGAGAGATGTAAGAATGGGGGTGGGAGCGTTCATGTTACTCCCGCCCCTGCATATGTGTGTTCATGCCTGTCATCTCCTCATCCTCCTTGGACCCTCAGCAGTCAGTCAGTCCCACCCTCTGTGTGCATGTGTATGTCCATCCTCCATTCATCCATCCATCCTCCATTCATCCTCTATCCACTCTCCATCTTTCATCCATCCATCCATCCATCCATCTATTCTCTGTCCATTCATCCACACATTCTCCTTCCAACCATCCATCCCTCTATCCATTCTCCATCCATCCTCCATCCATCCCTCCACCCATCCATCCTCCATCCACCCATCCATTCACCCATCATCACCCATTCTCCTTCTTCCATCCATCCATCTATCCATTCATCCACGTTGCCATTTTTCTCCCCTTTCCTCCTTCCCTCCCTCCCTCCTTCTCACTGAGTCTGTCTTGGGGGTGGGGCTCCGGAGCTTGTGCACAAGGACGCTGATGATCGTGGGTCGGGACCCCACGTAAGTAACCATTGCCAGGCCATTCTCCTGCGAGACTTTCTTCCCCTAGAATGGGGCCCCTTAGGCCTCAAATCCCCCGCAGCTTTGTTGGGGAAAGATACTTGGGCCTCATCAGCTGAAGGTGCCAGGTGCTGGGGAACAGCCCCGCAGGCTGCAGGACTCAGCCAGACCCTCTAGACCCTGAAACCAGAGCAGGCAGAACCTCTGGGGTCTCTCCACCCTGAAGAGCGTGGAGGGCTGAGGAGGCAGGATGCGGTACAGCCAGGAGATTTGAGAGCACCGACAACCATCCTGAGATCCCGGCCTGCTCAGCAAGGGACAGAGCGGAGGAAGCACCAAGCCCCCATCCCTGGAGAGGTCGGCGCGAGACAGGGAACATGGGACGTGGGATCCACGGGCCACAGAAGCTCTGATGGGTGAGGCCTCCGCTCCCGGGGGCACCCAGGTGGGAGGTGACAAGTTCTCCTGAGTGTCCACACAGACCAGAGGATGCCAGAGCCACCTGCGACCCGGGATGCGGTCGGTGAGCGACCCCCTCCCACTCCACCAGGAAGCAGAGGCAGCGCCTGCCGTGTGAGGCTCGTGTGTGGCCAGCGAGGAGGGGAGTGCTGCCCACGGCCCGCTCGGGAGGCGGTGGGCCCCGGCTCCCGTCCTGGCTTGCCCCGTCTGCCATGATGCCCTCAAGCGGCCCCAGGGGTAGGCGCGGGGCCCACTCTCACCCCTGCCCTGAGCGCCTGCGTCCCGGAGTGACGATGGTGAGCATGAGGGTCTCTGGGGACAGGGACAGTGTCCCTCAGGGTCAGAAGGAGGGCGGGTCTCACGGCAGGCAGTGGTCCCGAGACACTCACGGGCCCCACCTGTGAGCCGCCCGCTGAGGGTCCGGGAGCCCTGGCTCACCTCACTCCCGCCCATGCCGCAGGGCCTCGCTCCTGTCTTCCTGAGGGGGGCCCCTGGACCAGGGGGGTCTGGCTTCCCACAGCCCCGAGGGGCTCCCCAGCCACCTCCGGCAGGTCCATCTGAAACTTTGTGCCTCAGACAGAAGGCAGATCCTTTGTAACCCTTGGCTGGGAGAATTTCACACAGCTACAGAAGCACAGAGGACATTATTACTCTTCAGCTCAGTTCAGTCACTCAGTCGTGTCTGACTCTCTGCGATCCCATGGACTACAGCATGCCAGGCCTCCCTGTCCATCACCAACTCCCAGAGCTGGCTCAAACTCATGTCCATCGAGTGGGTGATGCCTTCCAACCATCTCACCCTCTGTCATCCCCTTCTCCTCTTGCCTGCAATCTTCCCCAGCATCAGGGTCTTTTCAAATGAGACAGTTCTTCGCATCAGGTGGCCAAAGTATTGGAGTTTCAGCTTCAGCATCAGTCCTTCCAGTGAACACCCAGGACTGATCTCCTTTAGGATGGACTGGTTGGATCTCCTTGCAGTCCAAGGGACTCTCAAGAATCTTCTCCATCCGCAGATGAATGGATAAGGAAGCTGTGGTACATATACACCATGGAATATTACTCAGCCGTTAAAAAGAATTCATTTGAATCAGTTCTATTGAGATGGACGAAACTGGAGCCCATTATACAGAGTGAAGTAAGCCAGAAAGATAAAGAACATTACAGCATACTAACACATATATACGGAATTTAGAAAGATAGGTAACGATATAGGTAACGATATAGGTAACGATATAGGTAACGATAACTCTATATGCAAAACAGAAAAAGAAACACAGAAGTACAGAACAGACTTTTGAACTCCGTGGGAGAAGGTGAGGGTGGGATGTTTCAAAAGAACAGCATGTATATTATCTATGGTGAATCAGATCACTAGCCCAGGTGGGATGCATGAGACGAGTGCTCGGGCCTGGTGCACTGGGAGGACCCAGAGGAGTCGGGTGGAGAGGGAGGTGGGAGGGGGGATCGGGATGGGGAATACGTGTAACTCAATGGCTGATTCGTGTCAATGTATGACAAAACCCACTGAAATGTTGTGAATTAGCCTCCAACTAATAAAATAAAATTTAAAAAAAAAAAAAAAAAGGAAAAAAAAAAAAAAGGAAAAAAAAAAAAAAAGAAAAGTGAAAAAAAAAAAAGAATCTTCTCCAACACCACAGTTCAAAAGCATCAATTCAGCTTTCATTATAGTCCAACTGTCACATCCATACGTGACCACTGGAAAAACCATAGCCTTGACTAGACAGACCTTTGTTGGCAAAGTAATGTCTCTGCTTTTTAATATGCTGTCTAGGTTGGTCATAGCTTTTCTTCCAAGGAACAAGCATCTTTTAATTTCATGGCTGCAGTCACCATCCTACTCAGATCCAAGGATCACCACCAATGTTCAGCCTGGTGAAAGTCGCTCACCTTCCAGGCCCACCTGCCTCACTTTCCAGATTACTTCTAAGCGAACTTCACACACCATACTATCCATCCATCAATGCTGCATTCTTCAAAGTCTGTGGGCCAGTATCACTTCTCATGTCTTTGAAAGATAAGAGCTCTTTTTTTAAAAAAGACCCCATGAGACTTCCCTGGTCATCCAGTGGCTAAGACTTCAAGCTCCCAATGCGGGGGCCCAGGTTCCACCTCTGACATACCACACGATCCCACATGCCACCACTGAGGGCTGGCACAGCCAAATAAATAAGTAAATAAAAACAGAAACTTAAATTTTAAAAACAATCGGAACGTCCCTGGAAGTCCAGTGGTTCAGGCCCCATGCTCCCAGTGCAGGGGCCCAGTTCCGTTCCTGGTCAGGGAACTAGATTCCACATGTCCCAACCAACCCCCAGGGCAGCAAAAAAGAAAAAAAAAAAGAAAACTAGCATAATACTTAAAAATGCATCAGTAATAAACTCTTTCATGTCATCGAATCTGTGGACCAGGTCCAAATTTTCTCAATAGTCGCATAAGTGAATTTTATAGGTGATTTCGTCAAGTCAAAATCCACACAGAGCTCACACAGGCTTTGCTGCCACGTCTCTGAAGCTTTCTTTTTATCTATAAGTATCGCCCTTACCACTCTAGGTACCTCCCTAATGGCAGAAAGTGAAGAGGAACTAGAGAGTTTCTTTAGTGATGAGGGTGAAAGAGGAGAGTCAAAAAGCAGGCTTAAAATTCACATTCAAAAAACTGAGTTAATGGCGTTCGGTCCCGTCACTTCATGGAAAATAGATGAGGAAAAAGTGAAAACAGTGGCAGATTTTACTTTCTTGGGCTCCAAAATCGCTGCAGACATGGACTACAGCCACAAAATTAAGACTCACTTGTTCGCTAGAAGGAGAACTAGGACAAACCTAGACAGAATATTAAAAAGCAGAGACATCAGTTTGTCAACAAAGGTCCGTATTGTCAAAGTTATGGTTTCTCCAGTGGTCATGTAGGGCTATGAGAGTTGGTCCGTGAAAAAGTCTAAGTGCCAAAGCATTGGTCCTTTTGAATGTGGTGCTGGTGAAGACTCTTCAGAATTCCTTGGACTGCAAGGAGATCAAACCAGTCCATCCTAAAGGAAACCAACCCTGAATATTCACTGGAAGGACTGATGCTGAAGCTGAAGCTCCAATACTTTGGCCACCTGATGCGAAGAGCTGACTCAATGGAAAAGACTCTGATGCTGCAAAAGGTTGAGGGAAGGAGGAGAAGCTGGTGACAGAGGATGAGATGACTGGATGGCATCACTGACTCGATGGACATGAATTTGTGCAGGCTCCACGAGAGAGTGAAGGACAGGAGAACCTGTGCTGCAGTCCATGGGGTCGCAAAGAGTCAGACATGACTGAGGGACTGAATAACTGCAATATCCCCCTGAATCCTTGCAGTCATTTGTTGACAGGTCAAAGCTCTCTGTTTCCGGGACTCCCCGTATTCCGCATTTCCTGGATCACACCGACTTTTCCATGCTCTGTGTTTTTTGTTAGCCCTGATTCATTTGAGGTCAGATTTCTGGGTAAGACTACTTTGAAGGCAGAAATGGTGTGTCCTGTGGCAGCAGGGCCAGAGGTGCGTGGTGACCAGGGCGTCTCTTCTGTGAAGCTGACCAGCGGGCAGGGTGGGGTCAGCCAGAGCCAACAGCCACCCGGCTCCCCTCAGCTGTTCCCGTGGTTTTAGCAGCCACTGGTGACCTTTGCCTGATAGGTTGGCAGACAACAGAGCCACAGGCCAAATCCAGTTGGCCATCTGTTTCTGCAAATAGGCTTTGATTGAAACATGGCCCCGACGCTTTGTCCGCAGGCCACCCATGGCTTCTTTCGTGGTATGACGGCTGTGGTGGGCTGGATTCTAAGAAACCCCGCTCCTGGCCAGATTTTCTGCCCTAGTTCCCAGAACTGTGAATACCATCAGAGTTCACACTCGTGCTGGTGTTATGTTACTAGCAAAAGGGGGGTTGAGGATGTCATTAAGGCTGCTCATCATTTGACTTTAAAATAGAGAGATGATGGTTAAGACTCCACCCTTCCGGGCCTCCATGGTGGGTCACTGGTAAGGCGTCTGCCTGCCAATGCAGGAGACACAGGTTCGATCCACAGTGTGGGAAGATCCCACATGCCTCAGGGCAGCAAAGCCCATGTGCCATAATTACTGGGCCTGTGTTCTAGAGCCCGGGAACCACGGCTACGGAGGCCCGCACGCCCTAGAGCCCATGCTCCCCAGCCGGAGAAGCCTGCGCACCTCAGCTGGAGAGGATCCCCACCTGCTGCAGTCAGAGAAAAGCCCAGGCAGCCAGGAAGACCCAGCACAGCCAAAATTAAATATTAATAAATCTTAAAAAAAAATAAGACGTCAGACTTCCATTGCAGGGGGCGCATGTTGAGTTCCCGGTTAGGGAACTAAGATCCTACATGGTACATGGTACAGCCATAAGAGGAAAAAATAAAAAATACATGAATAAGTAAAATCAAGCGATGGCCTGGGTGGGCCTAATCTAAGTCACACGAGTGTCAGCTGGTATCAGAGGAATTCAGAGAGAGTCAAAAAGCAAGAGATGTGACAGGAGGGCTGAGGCAGAGAGGGCCCCGTGGAAGGAGCGGAAAGGGCCCGCCGATGACAGGCAGCCAGGGAAGGGGGCCCTCAGTGCCGCAGCCACAAGGACTGACCTCTGCCAACCACCAGGACGGGCCCAGAGGGGGCTTCGCCCCAGAGCCTGCAGCAGGGAGCCCCCTGTGATGTCAGCCTGCGGCCCTGAGCAGGGAACCTGTCTGGACCCCAGTCCTTCAGAAACACGAGCCGAAACAACGAGTGTTGGTTGGCTGCTAAGTCTGTGGTCACCTGTTGTGTGATGATAGAAAAGCCCAAAATATTTACTATCTGGCCCTTTATAGAAGGCTTCCCCAATAGCTCAGATGGTAAAGAAGCTGCCTGCAGTGCAGGAGACCTGGGTTCAATCCGTGGGCCAGGAAGATCCCCTGGAGAAGGGAATGCTACCCACTCCAGTGTTCTGGCCTGGAGGATCCCACGGACTGAGGAGCCTGGCGGGCTACAGCCCATGGGGTCACAAAGAGTCAGACACGACTGACGACTAACACACACACCTTCCCAGAAGAAAACCACTGCCTGAGACGAGCTGCTCAGCCTTGGCCCTGTTGCCTCTTGGGGCCAGCGTGTGCATTTTCTGTGCTCGAACAAGTCGCCAGAAACGTAGAGGACACACGGGTGCTGTCCTCTCACGGACGCCGCAGCCTCGTAGGAAGGCCTCCCTGAACAGGGCAGGCCGCCAGGAAGAGCCACCCTGATCGCCTCAGTGACCTCTGAAAGCCCCACACCTCTGCCCCAGCCCGGGGGTCAGGAGCCAGCCACGGACCCCACCCCTGCACAGCCCGGGGTCATGTTGGATCTCTGCCGTGACCATCCCAGCTTGTCATACTTGCCATCCCGGCCAGCGACCAAGGGGTGGCATCTTGGACCGTGTTTGCCCCCGGGCCACTTGGCAGCGATGCGGCAGGATTCAACACTCCTGGGTTCCGTGCCTTGAGGCAGGACCCGAGGTCCTCGTTCAGCTTATAGAAGCCCCGTCCCAGCCTTTTCTCCGGGGGTCCTGGATCCTTCCCAGAGGGACTTCTGTGGGTGTTCAGGGCTCCCCCTTCCGGTCCCTGGGTGCTCGCTGCTGCCGCTGTGGTCATCGTTCCGAGGGCTCTTCAGTGGACAGAATTAGGACAGTTATACCTTTTCAGTTATTTTTATTGTAGTAGAATACATACAAAATTCATCCTGGGACTTCCCTGGTGGGTCAGTGGTTAGGAATCCACCTTCCGAAGCGGAGGACACGGGTTCGCCCCGAGTCTGCTCACAGATGGAGACGGCGCAGCTGTCCGCAGGCCCTTCCCAGCAAAGGCAGAGCGCAGGGTGGGCTCTGGGCCCCCCTGGCCTCCCAGGGTCAGCCAGGCCGGCCGTGTGCCCCTCCGCCCAGCCCGGCCACTGGGCCGCCACACTCAGGCCTCGGAGCCTCCCGGCCCCACGGCCCTCGGAAAACTCCAGCATGATCCTCGCAGGACCTGGGCCCGGGGTGACGCTCTCCAGTAACAATTAACAAGCGGCCTGGCCACCCGGAGCCCCAGAAAAGGAGAGGAGCCTTTGGGGAGCAGGAGGGGCAGCGGGCAGGACCCAGAAGGAGCGGAAGAATGACGTGAGAGGGTGACCCAGACTCCTGGCCGGGGGACCAGGGGACACTCCCTCCAGCCATCCTGCTGTTCTCCAGGACGGGCTCAGCAGGCCCCCCGAGACGGCCCGCGGAGGAGTTGGCTTGTGTCTGCAGGGAAGGGAGGTCTCCGTCCCAGGAGCTGGGGCGGGGGGCGCGGGCAGTTGCGCTGGGAGCCGACCCGCACCCAGAGGCTCCCCCGGCCTCTGGCAGGGGTGCCCCCGGGGGCCACTTTCCACGCCTCCCTGGGCCACTCAGCAGCGACGCCTGGGACGTCCCTGGTGGCCCAGTGGCTGAGACTCCTCGCTCCCAATGCAGGGGCCCACATTCGGTACCTGGTCAGGGAACTAGATCCCACGTGCAGCAACTAAGACCCAGCCCAGCCAAACAATGAGGAAGTGGAAGGCCATATGTAATTTATAAAAGAAAAAAACACCAGCTTCTTTGCACTCTGCAGTCTCCTCTTCCTGGGGCTTGGCCAGTACTGGGAGGTGGGCAAAGGTCGGGAGCTGCCCCAGAGGCTGAGCTCCGGACCTCTTCCTGCCCTCTTCCAGAGGTCTGCAGCCTTCTAGGAGGCTGGCCTGGGTGAGCTCCCCCAGCATGTCCTTGTGTGCAGGTCGGGGTCCCCTCACCTCTGCAGCCCCAGGCGTGCATGCGTGCACAAGCGCTGAGCAGCCATTGATGGTTCGAATGCTGCCCCCCATGTTCACGTGGCGAAGTCTTGACCCCCAGTGCCGCAGACTCTGTGACGATTTGGAGCTGGGCCTTTAAAGAGGGGATTAAGTTAAAATGAAGTCACTAGGGTGGGTCCTAACCCAGTGTGACCAGGGTCCTTGTAAGAAGAGGAAGCTTTGCCCCAGGCCTGGGTGACAGTGAGTGTGCTTAAAGCTCCAGGCATTTCAGCCACCCAAGCCCACTGCTGCAGGTGTGGAAGTGTTTGTGCAAGACACTGGCTCCCCCGGCTTGCGCTGCTGGGCCTTTGGCGGACTCTGGCACTGGCCTCGGTCCAGGGCACAGGCGTCAGGGCAGGCGCGAGTGGCAACTGTAACACATTGGCAGCTTAAGAGTTTCTCTTGAAGACGGGGCAGCGCCCGCCCTCCTCACCACTCCACCATCCCCAGGCCAAGGGTGCCAGATCATGGGCAAGGGTGGCCGTGGTCCTGCTCTGAGCGTGAGGCAAAGGCAGTGGTGAAGAAGAGAGCAAGGGCCAAACCGTCTGTGTCTCAGGGAAGGTTCCAGAAGCTGCTGGACGCAGGCTTGCCACCAGCAGCCAGAACTGAGTCATCCTAGCTCGCCTGCTGCATGGGGTGGGAGGCGGGGCTGGGAGTGGCAGGCCTCCTGAGAGGTTGAATGCCAGGGTCACGTGGTGTGCCCACAAAAGCCAGCGCCCCCTTTGGGGACCAGCACCCCCACCTGTGCCGAGCCCAGGGCGGTGGACCCAGGAAGCACACAGGCCCCAGGGGTCCTGGGGGACGCAGCCAGCAGCGGGCCCCACTCTGCGACAGTCAGCTTCATGTGTCAGCTCGACTGGCCGAGGGAGGCCAGAGAGCTGGGAGCACGTGGTCCGGGAGGGGTCGGGCTCTGACGGGGTGGACTCGGGAGACAGATGCCTTTCCCGGCACAGCGGGCGTCATCCAGCCCGTGAGCGCCCGAGGGGGACAGAGGGAACGTGCTCCCTGCTTGAGCGGGGGCGCCCATCTTCTCCCGCCCTCAGGCACTGCCCTCCACCTTCTCGGGCACTCAGATGTGGCCCCAGTGACCTACACTCCCCGCTTCCCAGTGTCCAGTGGGGCTCTCCGCCTCCTTGACACTATGAATCGGGGCCTGTAGTAGATCACTCCGCAGACGTCCCTGGTAGGCCAGTGGTTAGGACCCCAAGTGTCCACTGCAGGCAGCCCAGGTTCAACCCCCAGTCAGGGAATTAAGCCTGCAAGCCTCGTGGTGTGATGTGAAAGTTACGTTAGTCGCTCAGTCACGTCCAGGACTCTGGGCAGCCCCATGGGCTGTAGCCCTCCAGGCTCCGCTGTCCATGGGATTCTCCAGGCAAGAATACTGGAGTGGGTTGTCGTTTCCTCCTCCAGGGGATCTTCCCGACCCAGGGATCGAACCCGGGTCTCCCATGCAGCAGGCAGATTCTTTACCGTCTGAGCTGCCAGGGAAGCCACACCAGCCTTGTAGAGCAGCCAGAAGACAAGAACACGCCTGTGTCTCTCTAGCCTATTGCTTCTGTTTCTGCAGAGACCCTGACCAGCCCCGCGCTTTCTCCTGAACTCACAAGCCCTCCACTGGGGACGCGGCGGGGTGTCAGACTGAGTGCACACCATTAATCCCTAAGGACGTCACGCCTCTCCTCCTCCGTGTTTTCCCCAAGCAGGGCCTCCAGGGTGCCTTGAGGGGGCCCCCCGGGCGCTCCATGCCACGGAGTGCCTGACTTCCAGCAGACCCCGCACTCGGGCCCCTCCCCACGTCTTCCCCAGGGGGTCGCGTCTCCCACCTCCAGGGCTCTTCCTTCCGGGCCGCCAGTCCATCCCCAGCAATCTGCATTTTCTCAGCTTGGGCCTCTCCCCCCACACAGATGGGCAGGCGCGTGCGCGGCTCTCACCACGTGGGTTAGTTCCTCAATGTCTTCAGGGGCGCCTGTGACGGGGCCACGCTGTGGCCGGCCCATTGGGAAGTGGAGTGCGGGCTTCTTCCTTCCGCTTACCTGGTCACCGGGGACCCTCCTGTGGGCCTGGCCAGGGCTGGGGGTGCCGAGCGGCCGGGACACCCTGTGCTCTGGCCTAGCTGGCCGTGCAGCGAACGTGGGCATCCTGGTCCTGCTTGGGCTTGGCCTCAGGTACCATTGCCATGAGACCGCGCAGAACTGAGCGCCCCGCGGCAGGAGTGATGGGCAGAACCCAGGGAAGCGTGGGCGCTGCTGCTGCAAAAGCCCGTGCCTCGGGCGCAGGCTGCCCGGCCTCGCCCCGGCCTCCGGGACTTGCCCGTCCAGCCATGGCCGTCGCTGGCGCTCGCGGGACACTTAAGTACCCGGGTCCGCGGGACAGTGTGCCCAGCCGTCAGGACTCCCCGCTCCTCGACTGGAGCCCCCCGCCTCTCCAGCTCCAGCTCCCCTCAGCGCTGGGAGCCTTGCGTTCCCTGGCCTCCGAGTTGGAGAGGAATCCCCAGGTGGGGGCACCTGTGGCCCAGTGGAGGGCAGGGCTGAGTCCAGACTCAGGTCAAAGTGAAAAGAGAAAACTTTGCTTTCAGGGGCTCCAGGGGCACCTGGACCATGTGCTGACCCGTCACAGAGACTGACCCCCCGAGACAGCACGTCTCCATGATGGCACTTCTCCCAAAGGGATCCAGCACTGTGTAAACATCTTTTCTGCCTTCTTCCGGGAAGCAATTAAGAAAGAGACAGAGATCCAATTTACAGGGACCTGGAGAATAGAAAGCTTCACTATCTCCCCCATAAAAGCAGTCAGACATGCCCAACAATGAGCTTGTAAAGCAGTACTCTGAGTTTTCCAAAAAATAATAATAGTTTTCAGATAATAAAAAAGGGAGGAGGATTCCGGCTTCTGGGAGTGACGGGCTAAACTGTCTGATCTCTCCTGATGAGAACGACTGGAGGAAACATCAAAAGATCAAACAAGAGTTTTGAAGACAATGGGGGCTTAGCAGGACCCGAGCATTTCTTTGTCTGAGATTCAGAGAGGATGTGAGCGCGGTGGGGGCAGATGTTTGTCCCTTCCGGTCGAGATCAGATGTTCCTAAAGACATTGCAACAGCTGAGAGTTGGGGGAATTGAGGTACGTTTTGCATCTCCCACCGCTGGAAGGACAGTGGGCACCCAGGACACCCGGGTGGGAGGCCGGAGTCCCATACTCAAGTGGGGAAGGGGAGCTGAACGCCACCTGCCTCGTAAAGACTGAAACCCACTTCATTCTCAAGTGAATTATAACCACTCTGTCAGCCCGGTCACCTGCCAGGTGCAGGAGGAAACGCTCTCTGGAGAGGGATAACGTCGTCCAGAGCTCTGACCATCCCCTGGGATGTTTGTGTAACAAGTCTGGTCCTAAATCAGAAACAAGCAAGCCCAGAAAAACAGGAGAACCAGAGCAGAGGGGGAAAGAACCAAGAGGAATAGAAACCAAAGGCTCAGGTGTCAGCGCCTATCAGGCATCTCTTTAATAAAAACTTGATCATGATGTTTAAGAATTTTAACAACCAGATGGAGGAACTTGGCAGGAAGATTACAAAAAACACATCAGAAGAAAATTCTAGAATTAGAAATACAAAGACCTCAGCGGTAGTTAGATGGATGCAGTCTGCATTAGGCGCAGCTTAAAAGAGAATTAGTCAAGTAGAAGATAAAATATTTAAAAGAAAGGAACATAAGAGTTCTACGGGAATGTAAATTGATGCAGCCGCTAGGAAAAGCAGTACGGATGTTCCTCCGAAAACTAAAACTAGAGCTGCCATATGACCCAGCAGGTCCACTTCTGAATATATATCCAAAGGAAATGAAAATGGGACATGGGAGAGGGCTGCAGCCCATGTTGCCAGCAGCGTCAAGGACAATAGTCAGGAGGTAGAAACAACCTTGGTGGTGAATGGATAGAGAATTTTACAGAGAAAAGGGGGTGTTTTATGTCCTAATGCAGAATTCAGTGAGTGTATACATTTCTAAAATTAGCTGAACTGTTGTGTTCATTTTAATTCTATCCTGATAAAGTTGATACAATAACTTCTCATAAACACTGAAAAGAGACGATGGCGCTGGAGAAGATACTACTCCACACATGTATACTGAAAAGTTCTGTTGAAAATCAGCGTGGGAGTGGCAGATAACTCTCCTGGATATTGGTCAGATAGCACATCCACATTCCTAATAACAGGCTGCCCTGGTGGCTCAGGGGAAAGAATCACCAGCCAGTGCAGGAGTCACAGGTTCAATCCCTGCGTCAGGAAGATCCCCTGGAAGAGGAAGTGGCAGCCCACTCCAGTGTTCTTGGCTGGAAAATCCCATGGACAGAGAGGCCTGGCAGGCTGCAGTCCACGGGGTTGCAAAGAGCCAGACACAATTTCACAACTAAACAACACCATTCCCAGTAAACACATGGAAAGGTGCTGACTGGCAGTAGGGAAAAAGCGATATCAACTACAACAATAAATTATTACACACTCATCAGATTGGGATGATTTAAGTCTGAAAACGCCAGGTGCTGAGAAGGATGTGGGATCTCAGACAGGCTCACGTGTGGCTGGGAGTGTGTTAATTTGTGCGTTCACTTGGGAAAGCCGGTGGCCTTGTTAAAATACCATCTGTGTACATCCAGTTCTGTTAAGTGCTGCTCATTTCATATATATGTGCATTTGTGTGTGTATGCATACACATGTGCTACACATGCACACATGCATACAGTACATATACAATATGCATGCATAGACATACATAAAGGCACATATGTGCACACGTGTATACGTGAATGTACATTCACACAAACATGGATGCCCTTTGGTAGACATGCATACATAATGCAATGCACACACGTCTATCCATACATGTACATGCGTGCACACACATGTGCATGTACACACACATTAGTACATGCATATGCATTCAGGCACACAAGACACATATACATGTGTGCGTGCACATGTGCACATGTATGTGTACGTGCACATGCACTCATGTACAAGCACACGTGTGTACAAAATATATAAATGCCTACACATGCATCTGGATATGCATGTGTAGTGAATAGATAACCTTATGTATGCACAAGCACACTCATATGTGTACATGTCCATATGTGTATACACATCATATACACAACTCACACATCCTACATCCACGGATGCCTGTTTGAGACTCCTTAATGCTGTTTGCATCTGTAATCCGTTTCATTGCTGTAGAGTGCTCACTGTACGAATATCCACATTTATTTATTTGTTGTACCATCGGTGGTTTTGATCCCTGACCCGGGAAGACCACACATGCCGCAGAGCAACTAAACTCGTGTGCCCCAACGACTAAGCCTGTGCTCCGCAAGTGAAGCCAGAGCATGAGAAGCTTGTACACTGCAACCCAGGAAGGGCGCACGCAGCAACAGAGACCCAACACAGCCAAAAATAAACAAACGCATAAGACTATTTAAAAAAAAAAAAAAGAAGATTCCATATGCTACAACTAAGAGCTGCTACAGCCAAATAAATAAGCAAAAAAATAGTAAACAAAATAAAAAAGAAGAAGAAATGATGAGTTAATTAACTGGTAAACATTGAGGTAAAACTAAGCAAATCTTAAAAATTAATAAATACCTTACCTGTAGGGATTTTCAAAAAGTGGAAATAGAATGTTTGCTGATAACACATCAGTAAGGAGAGAGATTGAGGCTCAAGGCCGCTAGGAGGCTGACTAACAGGAAACACTATAAAGAACCTATATCGTATTTTATGCCTTTTACATTTTACAATAGCCAATTGCACTTTTTTGAGTACAGTTCCGTGAGTTTGGCCAAGAGTTGTATAACCACCACCAAAATCCAGAGATAGGACCATTCTGTCCCCAACGTCCTGTGTACTGTCTATCCTTCACTCTTCAGCCCCTAGCACCCACTGATCTGGCCTCAGGCTCCAGGTTGGTCACTTCCAGAATTTTCCATAGAGCGGCCTTCAGCACATGTAGCCTTTTGCATCTGGCTTTTCTCACTGATGCATCTGAGGTTTGTCCTCGGATCATTAAGTGTTTCTTATACAGTGGGGTGGTCCCCTTGTGTGTATATCTCAGTATACTGATTGCTTCCCACCTTGAAGGGTGTCTGGGTGGTTTACAGTATCTCATGACGAAGACGATGCTGCTGCAAACGTTCCCACCCAGGTTGTGTGAGCCTGACCCTCATCTCATCCCAGAGCCTCAGAGTGTCTAGGCCCCTAGGCAGTGTGTGAGAGCTCACGTACTTGGTATTGCGCTTCTTCCAACTGCTTTATTTCAGTTGCTCTCACAGGCGTGCAGGGGTGGGGACTCACCAAGGTTTAACCTGGATCTTCAGGACATCCTGAAGCATCCTGAGCATCCTTTGGTATCTTTGTTTTTTTTTTAAGCCACGAGCGCTTTCTTGGACCCTGGATATGAAGCCGTTGTTGGAGACGCAATCTGCCACAGCTTCTCCAAGTCCACAACAGTTACTTAATTTACAGATTACACTTTGACTCTCAGATCTGCCTCACTCAAGTTCATGAGGTTTCCCTCCTGTGCTGTCTTTGGAAAGCCTTACACTTCAAAACGTGTAAAAACTGTGCCACATTCTACATGTCGGTCTGCGATTGCTTTGACTTAATTTTTGCATGAGTTGAGGTCAGCTGTTGACTTGCTTTGGTTGAAGGTGGTGCCTGGTGTTCCAGCACCACTGGTTGAAAAGACAGTCCTTTCTCCACTGACCTCCTCTGTGTCTTTGTCAAAACTCAGTCGACTGTCCCCATGTGGGTCTGCTCTGGACGTGTCCTCCAGCCCACTGCCCTTGGGGCAGTGCGTCCACTGACAGACCCATGTGACCTCAGTCCCAGGGGCCCTGGAGCGAGTCTGGGCACCCCTGGTGAGATTCCTCCAACTTTGATCTTTTCACAATTTATTTTGGCTTTTCTAGCTCCTTTTTCTCTCCATGTGTTTTAGAATCCTGCTGATATTTTTATTGTAATTGTCTTAAATCTATAGATGCATTTGAAGAGAACTGACACCTGAACAACTTCCAATTACTGAATACGATGGTTTATCTCTCCACTTAGGTTTCTCATTTTCTTCTGCAGATTTTATCTTCCTTCCTGCCACCGTTTCATAAATGAAATAGGTTCACATCCCTGCTGAGACCTCTAAGTTTAGGGAACCCCAGTATTTTATGTGGAGCTGCTAGAAAACCCTATAGCTAGACAGTATCTGTGTTACTCTGACAATCTGCCTTCTGCCCCACAGGGAGGCACTATCTTCAAGGCTGTTTGCTCTACAAAGGATCTTAGAAGAATAGTCTAGGACACCCTTACAGCAGAAAGTGAAGAGGAACTAAAGAGCCTCTTGATGAGAGTAAAAGGGGAGAGTGGAAAAGCTGGCTTAAAATGCAACATTCAAAAAAATTAAGATCATGGCATCCTGTCCCATCACTTCATGGCAAATAGAAGGGAAAAAGATGGCAGTAGTGACAGACTGTATTTTTGGGGGCTCCAAAATCACTGTGGATGGTGACTGCAGCCATGAAATCAAAAAACACTTGCTCCTTGGAAGAAAAGCTATGACCAACCTAGACAGCATATTAAAAATCAGAGACATTACTTTGCCAACAAAGGTCCGTCTAGTCAAAGCTATGGGCTTTCCAACAGTAACGTTTGGATGTGAGAGTTGGACTGCTTTGCAAGCATGCTCAGTCGCTTCTGCTGCTGCTGCTGCTAAGTCGCTTCAGTCGTGTCTGACTCTGTGCGACCCCACAGACTGTAGCCCACCAGGCTCCTCTGTCCATGGAATTCTCCAGGCAAGAATACTGGAGTGGGTTGCTATTTCCTTCTCGAGGAGCTTCCCAATCCAGGGGTCTCCTGCATTGCAGGCAGATTCTTTACCACTAAGTCACCTGAGAAGCCCTTAAAAGAAGCCTTCAAAGAAGGCTCAAAGAAGCTCTCAAAGAAGGCTGAATGCCAAAGAACTGATGCTTTCGAGTTGTGGTGCTGGAGAAGACTCTTGAGAGGCCCTTGGACTGCAAGATCAAACCAGTCAAACCTAAAGGAAATCAACCCTGAATACTCGAAGAGCCAACTCATTGGAGAAGACTCTGATGCTGGGAAAGATTGTGGGCAAGAGGAGAAGGGGATGACAGCATGACATTGTTATTCCGCATCACTGACTCAATGGACATGAATTTGAGCAAACTCCGGGAGACAGCGGAAGATAGAGGAGCCTGGCATGCTGCAGTCCCTGGGGTCAAAAAGATTTGGACACGACCTAGTGACTGAACAAACAAAAAGTGTGCAGAGACCAGGGGGCAGGCATGGGAATCCCCTGGTGGTCCAGTGGCTAGGACTCTGTGCTCTCACTGCAGAGGGCCCAGGTTTGATCCCTGGTTGGGGAACTAAGATCCCACAAGCTACTTGATGCAGCCAAAAAATGAGAAGAAAAAAAAAGGGAGGTGGACAATCCATGTAGGGCGTTCTCCCGTCACCCTTCTCTCAGAGTCCAGTTCATGGTGATGTGTATTCTCTCTCCCTTCTTTCCCTTGATTGATTAACTAGAAATTTTATACACTTCTTAGTTATTCTCTCATTTTTCTGCCTTTTATCAACTTCTGCTCTTAGTTTTAGCTGTTCTACTAAAGTTAGCTTTAGTGGTTCTTCTTTTTTTCAGCTTTGTTAGGTGGAAATTTACATACCTAATTTTAAACCTTTTTTCTAGGGCTTCTCTGGTGGCTCAGTGGTAAAGAATCTGCCTGTCAATGCAGGAGACACGGGTTCAATCCCTGATCCAGGAAGATCCCACCTGCTGTGGAGCAACCAAGCCCATGAGCCCCAGCTGCTGAGCCTGTGGTCTGGAACCTGGAGCCCCAGCTGCCAACACCCGGGACCCTGGGGCTGACACTCCACAGCAGGAAACGCCTCCACAATGAAAAGCCAGCACCCTGCAGCTAGAGAGTAGCCTCTGCTCGCCACGAGAGCAATGAAGACCCAGGACAGCCATAAATAAATAAAAACAATTATTTTTCTTTTTTAAAAAAAAACTTGATTTTTTCCATCTTTAAAAATATCTTTATTGAATTGGTTACCGTATTGCTTACTTTTTTCTTGCAGTTTTATTGAGATAGAATTGTGCATAGCCCTGTATAAGTTTAAGGTATACAGCATAGTTTGATCTACACGTATCATGCAGTTACGACCACAGTAAGTTTAGTGACCATCCATCATCTCATATGAACACAAAATGAAGGAAATATAAACAAATTTTTCCTTGTGATGAGAACTCAGGATTGACACTCTCAATAACTCTCACGTATAACATGCAGCAGAACCAATTACACTAATCATGCTGTGTTTACATCGCTGGCAGCTTCTTATCTTAGAACCAGAGGTAGCTCGGGTAGCCACCAATCCGGTCTCTTTCGCTGTGAGTCTGTTCGCCTCTTTCTGAAGTGCGATTCTTACACAATGCAGTGATTCAATGTTCTATACGTTTCAAAATGATCACAAGATCAGTCTAGCAACCATCTGTCAGCACACGGAGATATTACATAATTACTGACTACATTCCCTGTCCATTTCATTCTCATGACTCACTGCTTTTGTTTCTTTGTGACTCACCTATTTTGTAACTGACAGTTCACGCCGGTTCAATCTCCTTCACCTGTTTCTCTTCTGCCCTCATCCCTACCCACTCTGGCAACTATCTGTTCTCTGCATCTTTGCCTCTGGTTTCAATTCAGTTTGTTCATCTTGTTTTTGGATCCCACATAGAAGTGAAACAAGTCAGTGTTGGTCTTTATCTAACTTCACCTAGGGTATTCCCAGAGCATATTTCACTTAGGATGATGCCCTCCACTTCAACCTTGCTGGAAAGTGGCAAGACATTGGCTCTTCTTTGTGGCCGAGTAGTCCTCTATTGTGTGTGTGTGGTGGGGGGGGGGGGGGGGGGCGGAGTGCCACAACTTCAACCATTCATCTACCAACAGACACTTCGGTGACTTCCGTACTTTACTTATGATTAATAATGCTTCCGTCAACTTAGGGGTGCATACATATTCCCAAATTAGTATCTTCAGATAAATACCCAGGAGAGGAACCACTGGGCTACGTGGCGGCTCTATTTTTAATTTTTTGAGGGATCTCCATACTGTTTTCCACAGTGGCTGTTACTGGAGCTTCTTGAAACTTGTTTAAATTTTAATTTACTCTTTTTGACTTAATAATACGTTCACATGGGTGCAAACTAAAAAGAAGACACAAGAATGAAAGCCCTTTATACCATCCCTGCCACATGGAACTGGCAGTTTTTGTTATCCGTAAGGTTTCCAGTCAACAGTAGGCTATTACACCTGGTCTTATGTCCCTGGGTACGTTCCAGTATCTCCTGGTTTATAGTCTATGGGAACTTGAATAGCATTTGTATCCTGCCATTTTGTGAAAATCATATAAATTTTAATTATATTGAATTTGTTCACAGTGCTTTTCAGGTCTACTATATCCTTCTAACTTTCTGTCTACTCATTCTATTAATTTTTGAGAGCTTGATATTAAAATTCCAGTTAAAAATCTTAATTTATACTTAAAAATGATTGTAATACATAGTGTAACTATATTGTGAAATGAAAACATCTCCTGCCATAGTCATAAATAAGGAATGCCACTGTCATCAGTGATTTCTAGCCTTCAAATGTGAATACAGGCTCTCAAAACATGATCCAGCAGATGCTGCCTCCCCTCGTGGTATTTGCTGAGGAGCTGGGGGAATGCAAGAAGCAAGGTGAACAAGGAACCAGGATTGGTCCCAGATAGTTGAAGTGCATAGGAAAGGAATGAAGTCGGTGAGCCCAGAGGTGTCCATCTTCCCATACACAGAATGCTAAATTTCTTAGCTTGATACCTGATCTTCGATGTTCAGACTGCCTGTTCCCTCCGCTGCAAACTTGTATGTAGCCTGACTTGCCCCTGCTTCCTTGGAGCAGTTTCTTCAGAGCTACTGAGATGCTGTCTCCCAGGCTCAGAGCCCTAAACTTTCCCACAAAATAAAATCACTTTCTTCTTTCAGGTTGTGATTATATTTTTAAGTCAACAATTTGTTCTGAATTTTCCAAGTCTCCTGTAAGTGAGTCATCATACTTTCAGATTTTAAAAAATAAGAAAGCAATTAGCTATTAGTAGTTAATTCTAATGATTAGGGGAATAAATGTGATGCCTGGATTTTCCTCTGCAAGAGGGGTCAGTGCCCCCCGGCCCCCGTCATTCAAGGGTCGATTGTCCTTCCTTGCTTTTGAGTTTTTGCTTCTCTCGGTGTCTCAATTTGTAACATGGAAAAAACAAAATCTGACTCCTTGTTGGATCTGTTTCTTTGACTTTAACCTCTGCTTTCCGTTGCTTTTGTAAATAAAATCACTAAAAGGATGCTGTCCATATAAGCTACAAGGGTACACAACGGCCGCCTCGGGGAACCCTGCCCCTCTGTCTGACTGTGAAACTAACGTGCCTTCGTTCAGCTCTCAAGGAGACAGTCTGACGCTGCCCACCTAATGGGCACCTATGGCTGCGGAGAAGAAGGAATTACACGCGTCCTTCCCCTCCGTGGTGCTGGCCAGGGCCAGCAAAACCAGTGGCCTTTTTGCTGTACTTCCTCACCAGCTCTGCCTCTCTGGTCTGTAAAAGAACCTGACACCCAGGCTTGAATGGGATGGCTATTCTGAGACATTAGTCTACTGTCTTCTCAGTCAGCCGGCTCTCTGAATAAAGGTGCATTCTTTGCCTCAACTGACCCGTAGTGTGGTGAGTAGAGTGAGCTTGAACTCTGTAATACATCAGGTTCTTTTTTTAAGTTATTATTTATAGGAGCTCCTCATACATTAGAGAAATGCGTCTCTCTCTGTGATTGATTGTCATTTGTTCAGTTTATCAGAAGCCTTTGACATGGCCTATTAGGGTTTGGGGCCTCACTGGTGGCTCAGTCGTAAAGAATCTGCCTGCCAAAGGTGGGGAAGATCCCCTGGAGAAGGAGATGGCAACCCACTCCAGTATTCGTGCCTGGAAAACCCCACTGACAGAGGAGCTTTGTGGGCTCCATGCAATCCATGCAGCCAAAAAAGAATCAGACAGGACTTAATGACAACAGTTAGGGCTTCATCCAATGAAACATTGAAAAAAAATGTTTAACTAAATTAACTTTTTTAATGAAGGTAACCAAATTCAGGGGTTTGGCTTCTGGGTTTAGTGTCATGCTTAGTAATACCTTCCCCACATCAAGATGCTAAAACAACAATAACAGAAGATGATAATGGGGATAATGACCGCTCACTCCCAGCTAGTGAGTCATAAATGCTGGACCATTGTAAGGGTTTAACACCTATTAGCGTGTTTGAGCTACCAGCTCGCTCTGCCGTTATTTCATTTTATAAACAAGGAACAGGAAGTGCAGAGGCTCAGTGACCTTCGCAGGGTCGCAGAGGTCACTCCCACCTGTTTGAGCCGGGATGGACACCTGGACGGTCTGGCCTCAGAGCCTCAACTTAATCCACCCTGCTCTGCTGTCACCATCATCTGCTGGAAGCTTTCACAGTTTCACTTATTATTGTTAAAATCATGGATCCCTCTGGAACTTAACTGGGGGCGGGGAGATACAGGCTCATTCCCCACCCCACCCTGTTCTGGCTGTGAAGTAATAATGCCATGGTCCTTTCTCTAATACTCCACCGTCCCCGTGGTTTGACATTCCACTTTAGCACAGCCTCCACCTTTGCTCTGGACACGTGAGAAGCAGAATATTTGCTGCCATGTCAGTAAACCAAGGATGTCTGAGCTGGTGAGCCCAGAGGAACTCAGGATGAGAAAGCCCCAGAGAGCTGGGATATGAATCAAAGGAGAGTTTTCAGGGAGCCTAGACTCCTGCATCTTCCCACACAGAGAAAAGCACTGAATTCCTTAACTTGGGATGTCTGATTTTCTTTAATGAACAGCACACTTTTGACATTCAGACTACCTGCTCTGTTGCAAAACCTCTGTATATCCTGGCTCCCTCTCTCGCCTCCTTGGAGAAGTTCTCTCAAGGTCACCTGAGACGCTGTCTCCTGGGCTTAAGTACTAAAAATTCCCACCGAATAAAACAACTCTCAACTTTTAGGTTGTGCATATCTTTTATAAATTGACAACCCTCAGTCCCCAGGGAGCTAATTCAAACTCCGTGACTACACCAGCCCCCAAATGCTGAAGTCCAGCTCAGACCTCTTTCCTGAGCTGGACTCACAAATCCGGTTTTCTGGTCAACATCAACCCTCGGATGCCTCCCTCCAAACCCTACATGCCCCCAACCACCAAACCTACTCTCCCCTCCCGCATCTCCCAGCTCAGCAAAAGGAAGTTCCACCATTTCAGGTGTTTAGGCCACACACCTTGACCTCTCTCCCTTCACTCACCTAATCCATCAGCAGGTCTCACGCAAAACACAAAAATGGATTTGGAGCATGAGGGCTCCCACCAGGGTCCGTTCCATCACTTCGCAGATCTCTGAGATCCAGGAGGAAAGCAGACCCCCAGCGCCTGCAGACCAGCCGTCTGTGACGACCGTGACCCTGCTCCGTGTCTCCATTCAGCCTACGTCCTTACTGAACAGTGTTCCAGACACCCTTGACCTGTGATGGCTTAAAAAATAATCACAGCCCGAAAGCTGAGAGTTGCTCTGTTCAGTGGGAATTTTAGGACTGCAAGCCCAGGAGACAGTATCTCAAGTGACGCTGAGAGAATTGCTCTGGGGCGACAAGGGGAAGAGCGAGGGTTTGTAGACGTTTCCAATAAAGGGCAGGGACTCTGAACACCTGAGGTATTTTTGTGAATTAAAGAAAACCAGGTATGTCAAGTTAAGGAATTTAGCACTTTTCTATATAGGGCCATAGAATCTGGGCTCACTGCAATCATTCCTATAACATGCACCAATATTCTGTACTTTCACATCCTGAGTTTCCTTGGGGCTCACCAGTGGTGGCTACAAATGCTGATGACTGTACCATCCTTTGTTTACTAATAGAGCAGGAAATATTCCATTTCTCATGGTTAAAACCAGCAGCCAGTAGCAGCGGGAAATTTTTCAAAGCATCTGTAGAAAATGCACATAGGAGAATAAAGTAAGAACGAGAGTAGGCTTGAGAATAAAGTAAGAACGAGAGTAGGCTTTGCTGCCAAAATATTGGCCCTCTGTGCACTGATGCAGAACAGAGTTTTGGAGGAAACAGAAAGAGCGGCTTTATGTCTTTGCCAGGCCTAGAGGGGACACAGCAGGCTAGCACCTCGGAAACTGTGCCCGCCTCCCTGGGGATCAGGGAGCAGCCTCACTGTCAGGGTTCATGCTGAGGGGTTGGTGACAAAGATCAAAGCAGTGATGGTCTGGGATTCTTCTGATGGGTTGGTGGTGAGGTCAGTAGGTGGCAGCATCATTAACCGGCAGGTTCCAACTGGTCTGGGGTCTACGTGCTTGTGGGCAGCCTGCCACGGTTACTAGTTCACGTCCACCTGGAGGGGGTTTCAGTATCAGCAAACAGCTCAAAGATATCCCTCGGTGTATCACTTGAGGGGGAACCAGGACCTTGCCTCAAAGCGTAACTGTTGTCTTTCTTGACTGTTTCTCCCTTGACTCACATCTCCTCCCTTCCCTAAATAGCAGCTGCTGGAATCTGCCCCTTGGACCTCAGGGAAGGTCATGGAGGCTGCGTGAAGCCCATTTCCTGTAACCAACGGAATGGGGGCGCACAGAAATCTTTGTGCCCAGGAGCCCCACAGGGTCCTGCTCGGAATCATCGCCAGAGACAATTCAACTTCTAATACAGGAGAGCAAGCTCTGGAAGAAGCTGCAGACCTGAATTTCTACATTCAACGAGAATTCCTTTAAAAATGAAGGCAAAGGAGAGCTCTTTTTTTTCCCCCAGACTTCGAAGAGTTGAAAGGATTACTAACCAGCAGACCTGAACATCAAGAAATTTTCAAAGAAATCCTTCAGACAGAAGGAATGTAGCATCAGATGGAAATCTAATCTACATGAAGCAATGATGTGTACCAGAAATGATATACATGGAGGTGGAAAATATCTTTAAAAGAGAACTGGTTGTTCAAAGCAAAAACTGGAACAATATAATGTAAGGTTTATAATGTGGTTTAAGTAAAATGTATGACATTAGCACTAAAGCTGAGTGGAGGCAAGGAGAAGTATGCTATTGTAAAGCTCTTATACTACATATAAAGTAACATAACATTACTTGGAGGTGTAGAGAGAAAAATTGAAAACACGCAATATAAACCCTGACTTGTCCAGCAAAATAGCAAGACAAAGAATTATAACTAAGAAATAATTGAAGGAAATAAAGTAGATTCAGCAGAAAGAAAGAAAAAAAAAAGAAGAGAAAAAGAAGAATAAAGACCATATGGAACAAATAGAAAACCAATAGCAAGATGATAGACTTAAATTCAACCATATCAATAATCACATTAAATGTAATTAATCTAAAAATATTAATTAGAAAGTAGACATTGTCAGATTACATTAAAAAAGAAAATCAAGACTCGACTATATACTATATATAAGAAACTTGCTTAAAACATAAGACACTAATACATTAAAAGTAAATGAGTTAGAGATAAACCCATGTACTTGTGGTCACCTAATCTAAGATCAAGGAGGCAAGAACATACAATGGAGAAAAGACAGTTTCCTCAATGAGTGGTGCAGGGAAAGCTGGACAGCTACATGCAAAAGAACGAAAGCAGAACATCGTCTAACACCACACACAAAGATAAACTCAAAGTGGATTAAAGACTTGAATGTAAGCCCAGTTATTACAAAACTCTTAGAGGAAAACATAGGTAGAACACGCTTTGACGTAAATCACGGGAGGATCTTTTTCGACCTACCTCCTAATGAAAACAAAAGCAAAATAAACAAGTAATGTCAAATTAAGCTTAACAACTTTTGCAGAGCAAAGGAAACCATAAATAAGATGAAAAAACAGTCCTTGGAATGGGAGAAAATATTCGCAAACCAAACAGCTGACATAGGATTAACCTCCAAAGTACAAACGGCTCGTCAGCTCAATATTAAAAAGACAAACCACCCAACCCCAAAATGGGAGGAAGACCTGAACAGGCATTTCTCCAAAGAAGACATACAGATGGCCAAGAGGCATATGAAAAGACACTCAACATCACAAATTATTAGAGAAATGAAAATCAAAACTATAGCGAGGTACCACCTCACACCAGTCAGAATGGCTATCATTAAAAAATCTATAAACAATAAATGCTGGAGAGGGTGTGGAGAAGAGGGACCTTTCCTACACTGGTAGTGAGAGCGTATAGCCTCTATGAAGAATATAGTCATAAAGTTGGTACAGTCATTATGGAGAACAGTATGGCGGCTCCTTAAAAAACTAAAAATAGATCTACCATGTGACCCAGCAATTCCACTCCTGGGTATACACCCGGAGAAAACCATCATTCAAAAAGACATATGCACCCTCATGCGCGTTGCAGCACTGTTTACAATAGCCAGGACATGGGAGCCATCTAGATGTCCATCAACACAGTAGACAAAGAAGACGCAGTGCGCTAAATGAGCAGGAAATTCAAAGAAAGCGGATATGTGTGCACGTGTGGCTGGTTCACTCGCTGCACAGCGGAAACTAACATGGCACTGTAACGCGGCTATACACTCCAGTAAAAACTAATTTAAAAGCAAGAAGATGTGGTGCCTGTATATGGACTACGACTCAGCCATAAAAGGGAATGGAACTGGGCCATCCGTAGAGATGTGGACGGACGTAGAGACTATCACACAAGTAAGTCAGAAAGAAAAAAACCGAATATCGTGTATTAACATATATGTGGAGTCTAGGAAAATGGCATAGATTACCTTATTTGCAAAGCAGAAATAGAGACACAGACCCAGAGAACAAACCTACGGTCACCAAGAGGGCGAAGGGAGAGGAGCTGGGATGAACTGGGAGACTGGGATTGACGTGTGTACACGGGAGTGTGTAGCAGAGGCAACTAACGAGAACCAACTGCACAGCACGCGGAACTCGACCCAACGCCCCGTGGTGAACGGACTGGAAAGGAGTCCAAGGGGGAGCGGATGCATGCATGTGTTGATTCACTGATGCATGGCAGAAACTAACTCAAAACTGCGAAGCAACTACACTCCAATGAAAATTAATTTTTTAAAAAAGTAAAGGAGTGGGAAAGTGTCAGAGCTGTTTGTATTATCTTAGTACAAAGAACATTTTGAGCAAAGAATATCAGCAGACATAAAAAAGCTCATTGCATAATGATAAAGGGGGTCCGTTCATCAAGAGAACAGCATCTTTAATGTGAATGCACTTAATAACAGTGCTTTAAAGTACATAATCCTCTGTCCATGGAATTCTCCAGGTGAGACTACTGGAGTGAGCCATCATTCCCAATCCATGAATAAAAATCAGGGCCCTGAAAAATAGACAACTCTGCAAACATATATTAGGAGATTTGAACAACTCTGTCAATGATACAGAGCATGAGTAAGCAGAAATCAGGATGGCTATGAGGATTTGATCACCACTGTTAACGGAATCAGCATCAAGACGTTTACAGAGCACTCCGCCCACAGAGCAGAATGCACATCCCCTTCAAATACACACAAAGTGTTTGCCAAGAGAGGCCATACTAGGGTATGAAAACAGTTTTCATTCAGTTTGGTTGTCCTTGCAGCTCAGTCCCTAAGTCGTGTCTGACTCTTTGAGCCCCACGGACTGCAGCACGCCACGTTCCCCTGTCCTTCACCATCTCCCGGAGTTTCCTCAACCTCTTGTCCACTGAGTCAGTGATGCCATCCAACCAACTCATCCTCTGTCGTCTCCTTCTCCTCCCGCCCTCAATCTTTCCCAGCATCAGGGTCTTTTCCAGTGAGTTGGCTCCTCACATCAGGTGACAAACTATTGGAGCTTCAGCTTCAGTTCTTCCAATGAATATTCAGAGTTGATTTCCTTTAGGATACACTGGTTTGTCAGAATTGTCTAGGATTGAAGGCAGGAGGAGAGGGGACAATAGAGGATGAGGTGGTTGGATGTCACCAGCAGCTCAACAAACCTGAGTTTGAGCAAACTCCGGGAAATAGTGAAGGGCAGGGAAGCTTGGCCTGCTGTAGTCCATGGGGTCACAAAGACTCAGACATGACTGAGTGACTGAACAACAACAAAGATTTGTCACAGCTTTCCTTCCAAGGAGCATCTTTTAATTTTGTGGCTGCAATCACCATCTGCAGTGATTCTGGAGACCCCCAAAATAAAGTCTCTCACTGTTTCCATTGTTTCCCCATCTGTTTGCCATGAAGTGATGGGACTGGATGCCATGATCTTGGTTTTTTTGAATGTTGAGTTCTAAGCCAGATTTTTCACTCTCCTCTTTCACTTTCATGAAGAGGCTCTTTAGTTACTCTTTGCTTTCTGCCTTTAGGGTAGTGTCATTTGCATATCTGTGGTTATTGATATTTCTCCCAGAAATCTTGATTCCAGTTTGTGCTTCATCCAACTCGGCATTTCGAATGATGTGCTCAGCCTATAAGTTAAATAAGCAGGGTGACAATATACAGCCTTGACGTACTCCTTTTCCTGTTTGGAACCAGCCCGTTGTTCCATAGGGGTCCTGTTGCTTCTTGACCTGCATACAGGTTTCTCAGGAGACAGGTAAGGAGGTCTGGCACTCCCATCTCTTTAAGAATTTTCCACAGTTTGTTGTGATCCACACAGTCGAAGGCTTTGGCATAGTCAATAAAGTAGATGTTTTTTTGGAACTCTCTTGGTTTTTCAATGATCCAACGAATGTTGGCAATTTGATCTCTGGTTCCTCCACCTTTTTCAAATCCAGCTTGAACATCTGGAAGTGCATGGTTCACATACTGTTGAAGCCTAGCTTTAAGGATTTTGAGCATTACCTTGATAGCATGGGAAATGAGTACGATTGTGTGGTAGCTTGAACATTCTTTGGCACTGCCTTTCTTTGGGATTGAAATGAAAACTGACATTTTCAGTCCTGCAGCCACTGCTGAGTTTTCCAAATTTGCTGGCATATTGACTGCAGCACTTTCACAGCATCAACTTTTAGGATTTGAAATAGCTCAGCTGAAATTCCATCATCTCCACTAGCTTTGTTTGTAGTGATACTTCCTAAGGCCCACTTGACTTCACATCCCAGGATGTCTGGCTCTAGTTGAGTGATCACACCATCGTGGTTATCTGAGTTATTGAGAACTTTTTTGTACAGTTTTTCTGAATATTCTTGTCACTTCTTCTTAATATCTTCTGCTTCTTTTAGGTCCATACCATTTCTGTCCTTTATTAAGCCTATCTTTGCATGAAATATTCCCTTAGTATCACTAAGATTCTTGAAGAGATCTCTGCTCTTTCCCTTCTGTTGTTTTCTTCTATTTCTTTGCATTGATCACTGAGGAAGGCTTTCTTATCTCTCCTTGCTATTCTTTGGAACACTGCATTCAAATGGGTATATCATTCCCTTTCTCATTTGCCCTTAGCTTCTCTTCTTTTCTCAGCTATTTGTAAGGCCTCCTCAGACAACCACTTGCCTTCTTGAATTTCTTTCTCTTGGGGATGGTTTTGATCACTGCCTCCTGTACAATGTTATGAACCTCCATCCATAGTTCTTCAGACATTCTGCCTATCAGATCTAATCCCTTGGATCTATCTCTCACTTCCACTGTATAATCACAGGGGATTTGATTTAGGTCATACCTGAATGACTTAGTGGTTTTTCCCTACTTTCTTCAATTTAAGTCTGAATTTGACAATAAGGAGCTCATGATCTGAGCCACAGTCAGCTCCGGTCTTGTTTTGCTGACTGTATGGAGCTTCTCCATCTTCGGCTGCAAAGAATATAATCAATCTGATTTTGGTGTTGACCATCTGGTGATGTCTATGTGTAGAGTTGTCTCTTGTGTTGTTGGAGGAGGGTGTTTACCATGACTCCATCTTCGACCTACTGTTATAAAAACCCTCCTCAATTTTTCTTGTGTTGAGACATAGTTTTTAAAGGTAGAAGTCTTCCTTTGTTTGGCAAAGCAATAAAGCTGTCCTTTCCTGCTTCACCCAAAACTCTGTCTCCGGAATTTGATTCGGCACCAGCGCGCAGAGCAGGAGCTTCCTGTTACTTTAGAAACGAAGACACTTCTCAAGCCAAAGAGCTAGTCGCTCAGTCGTGGCCAACTCTGTGACCCCATGGACTGCAGCCGGCCAGGTTCCTCTGACCACGGAATTCTCCAGGCAAGAATCCTGGAGTGGATAGCCGTTCTCTTCTTCCAGACTTTCAGATTAAAGTTGAAAACAACCAAATTGATGTTATTCACAGGAGACACACACAAAAAGAAAGCTATATATTGGTTAGAACTGCTTTTGAATACAAATAACAGAAATACCAATGAACAGTGGTTAACAAAGTAGATTTATTTTCCCTGTAAAAGTCTCGATGTATGTGGCTGCTGGTGTTGGAAAAGAACCTGAACAAGAAAATATATATATATATATATATATATTATATAATATATATAATATATGACTAAATTATTTGCTGTACACTTGAAGTGACCACAACATTATAAATTAACTATAGTTCAATTTTTTTAAGAAAATAAGAGAAAAAGAAAAACATGTTAAATTTAAAATAAGTGGAAGGAAAGAAGTAAGAGGGAAAAAGAGTAGAAATCTATGAAGTATGAAACAGAAAATTAATGAAACGCAAGCTGATATTTTTTAGAGGATCAAAAAAATTGATAAAACTCGATCTAGACAGATTGATCTAGAAAAGGAGAGAAGACACAAATCATCAGGAATATCGGGAATGAGTGGTGGTTACAAGAGATCCTCCAAAAATGAGAAGAATAATAAGGATGTTGCCTGAAAAACTGGGTTTGCCTCATGGTAGATGTTGAGCCAAAAGGCACAGCCAAGCTAATGATCGAGAGAAGAAAGGATCTATTATTTAGAGCAAGTAAGGAGAACACCAGCGGCCCTTCCCAAAGCACTGTCTCCCGCCAGAGTCCAAGGCTTGAGTGATTGAAGCCAGGAGGGTCAGAGCAGGTCACCTCCACCCCTTCGGTCCAGTAGGTCTGGTGGCTGAGACTTCAGGCTCATCGTCACCAGTGAAGCAGAACTGAGCTTTTACAACTGAATTTTTATCTTTGATGTTGTTACTTCTCTTGCCTGACTACAGTTTGTTCTTTTGTTCCCTTTAGATTCCTGAGACCCGTTAGAGGGTTAGCCTTGTGGCCAGGCTTAGGTCCCCCAAAAGGGCTGCTCTTACCTCAAAAAAGGGGATGAAATGAACAACTTATGCCAACACATTCAACCACTAACCTAAGATATGCAAATGACACCATCTTAATGGCAGAAAGTGAAGAGGAACTAAAGAGCCTCTTGATGAAGGTGAAAGAGGAGAGTGAAAAAGCTGGCTTAAAACTCAACATTCAAAAAACTAAGATCAAAAAATAAAAAGAAAGAAAAGAAAACGAAGATTATGGCATCTGTTCCCATCACTTCATAGCAAATAGATGGGGAAAATGGAAACAGTGACAGACTTTATTTTCTTGGGCTCCAAAATCACTGTGGATGGTGACTGCAGCCATGAAATAAAAGACGCTTGATCCTTGGAAGAAAAGCTAGGACAAACCTAGACAGTTTATTAAAAAGCAGAGATATCACTTTGCCAACAAATGTCCATCTAGTTAAAGCTATTATTTTTCCATTAGTCACATACAAATGTGAGAGTTGGACCATAAAGAAGGCTGAGTGCCAAAGAATTGATGCTTTCAAACTGTGGTGTTAGAGAAGACTCTTGAGAGTCACTTGCACAACAAGGAGATCAAACCAGTCCATCCTCAAGGAAATCAACCCTGAATATTCACTGGAAGAACTGATGCTGAAGCTGAAGTTACAATACTTGGGTCACCTGATGTGAAGAGACGACTCATCGGAAAAGACCCTGATGCTGGGAAAGACTGAGGGCAGGAGGAGAAGGGGACGACAGAGGATGAGATGGTTGGATGGCATCGTCGACTCAGTGGACGTAAGCTTGAGCAAAGTCAGGGAGACAGTGAAGGACAGAGGAGCCTGGGGTTCTGCAGTCCATGGGGTCACAAAGAGTCAGTTGTGACTGAGCAGCTAAACAGCCACCAACCATTCAACCACTAAGATGAAATGAACCAACCACCAAAGTTCAGGGAAAGAGGTACATACGGGAACTTTCCCGGTGGTCTGGGCTAAGACTCCTGTATCCCTGGTCAGGGAACTGGATTCCATATGCTGCAACTAAATGATCTCTAATGCCACAGCTAAGACCCAGCACAGTCAAATAAATAAATTAAATGAAGATTAAACAAAAAAAGAGAGAGAGACAGACAGACAGACAGATATGCCTCATGGCCCCCTATCTGTCAAAGAAATTGAGACTATACTTTAAAGCCTTCCCTCAAAGAAAATTCAAGGACCAGATGTCTTCACTGCTGGACTCTACCAAACATTAAAAGAAGAAGTAATACTAATTCGACACCAACAGTTCCAGAAAACTGACGAGAAGAAAGCAAGCAGTTCCTGGTTCACCCTCTGAGGCCAGCGTTGCCCTGACACCACAACCCGGCAAGTGTATCAGAAGAAAAGAGCAACAGATGGTGAACATGAGGGAAAGGCCTCAACGAAAGATTAGCAAATCAAATGCCAAAATGTATAAACGGACACTATATTATGACCAAGTCGGGTATATCCCAGGAATGCCAGGTAGTTTAAGCATTTGAAAATCAGTGTGTTTAATTCACCATGTCAACAGACCAACAAGAAAAACCATGCAATTCTCCAAAAGTGCACAAAGAGCATTTCACAAAATCCAGCTTCCACGCATGAGGAAAGCTTCCCAAAAACAGAATAAGAGGGAATTTCCACCACAGAGTTGTGGAATTTCCATAAAAGGCATCTATGGAAGACTCACAAGGAATTCCCTGGTGGTCCAGGACTCAGAGCTTTCACTGTGGTGGCCCAGGTTCAATACCTCATCCGGGATGTAAAATCCCGCAAGTCCCAAGGCCCCAAAACAACAGCAACAAAAATGTACAGCTAACATCATCTTTAGTGTGCAAAGCTGAATGGTTCCTCCTGAGGTCAGGAGGAGGGTGAGCCTGCCCGCGCACACCACCACTGATGCATGGGGCCTGGAGCTTCAGCTGGTGAGGTGAGGGAGAGGAGAAAAGTGCACTCAGATTGGAAAGGAAATAAAGCTGGCTTGATCAGGGGAAGACGTGAACATCTTTGTAGAAATCCTACAAGAGTTACTAGGACTAACGTGAGAATTTAGCAGGATGTTAGGACAGAACGTCACTAAGCAAAAATCAGCTGTGTCTCTGTACACCGTTGTTGTGTTGTTCAGCCTCTAAGTCGTGTCTGACTCCTTGCAATCTCTTAGGCTGCAGCATGCCAGGATTTCCTGTCCTTCACTACCTCCCAGAGTTTTCTCAAACTCATGTCCATTGAGTCAGTGAGGCCATCCAACAATTTCATCCTCTGTCATCCCCTTCTCCTCCTGCTCTCAATCTTTACCAGGATCAGGGTCTTTTCCAATGAGTCGGCTCTTCACATCAGGTGGCCAAAGTATTGAAACTTCAACTTCAGCATCAGTCCTTCCAATGAGCATTCAGGGTTGGTTTCCATTAGGATTGACTGGTTTGACCTCCTTGCAGTCCAAGAGACTCTCAGGAGTCTTCTCCAGTACCACAATTTGAAGGCATCAATTCTTGGGCATTCAGCCTTACCTATGGTCCAACTCTCACATCCGTATGTGACTACTGGAAAATCCGTAGCTTCGGCTGTATGGACTTCTATCAGCAAATGGATGTCTCTGCTTTTTTTTTTTTTTTTTTTTTGGCTGTCTAGGTTTGTCCTACCTTTCCTTCCAAGGAGCTGGCATCTTTTAATTTCATGGCTGCATTCATCATCTGCAGTGATTTTGGAGCCCAGGAAAATAAAATCTGTCACTGTTTCCCCTTTCTCCTTAATCTATTGGCCATGAAATGATCTGTGCACTGGTGCCAAATCAAATCCTAGAGACAGAGTTTTGGATGAAGTAGAAAAGGATAGCTTTATTGCTTTGTGAGACAAAGGGAGACACACCAGGCTTCTGCCTCGAAAGAGTATGTCTCAACCCCGAAGAACGTGGTGCAGGTTTTTATAACAGTGGGTCAAAGGTGGGGTCTAAAAAGATCAGGGTGTGAACTGGGCTTGCATCCCCTGTGACTGCAGCCATGAAATTAAAAGCCGTTTGCTCCTTGGAAGAAAAGCTATGGCAAACCTAGACAGAGTATTAAAAAGCAAAGACATCTCTTTGCTGACAAAAGTCTGCATAGTGAAAGCATATGGTTTTTAACAGTAGTCATGTATGGATGTGAGTTGGACCATAAAGAAGGCTGAGCCCCGAAGAATTAGTGCTTTCTATTTGTGGTGCTGGCAAAGATTCTTGAGAGTCCCTTGGACTTTGAGGAGATCAAACCAGTCAATCCTGAAGGAAGTCAACCCTAAATACTCACTGAAAGGACTGATGATGAAACTGAAGCTCTAATGCATTGGCCATCTGATACAAAGAGCTGACTCATTGGACAAGACAGTTGGATGGCATCACCAACGTGACAGACAGGAGTTTGAGCAAACCCTGTAGACAGTGAGGGACAGGGAAGCCTGCAGACCATGTCAAGAGTCAGACATGACTTAGCAACTGAACAAACTCATCTCTTCTCAGGTGGTCAGTCTCCTAATCTTGATGACCTTCTCTTCTCCCTTTTATCTTGTTTCAGTTGGTTTCATGGCTGCTTCTCCCTCAAATAGCAACTGTTTAATCTGCACTTTGAACTCAGGGAAGGTAGGTCATTGAGACTGGAGCCTTGCCCACAAGAACTAGGGGGACAGAAAGGCCTCTCTGCCTGGGAGCCCCACAGGGCCCCATTCAGATTCATTTCCACTCACTAATAACGAACACTTGGAAATCAAAGGGGTTTGGCCCAGTTTTTTATTTTGTTTTGTCTTTGGCTGCCCCACAGACCACATGGGGTCTTAGTTCCCCAATCAGGGTCTGAACCTCTGCCCCCTACATCGGAAGGGCAGGACAGTGGACCACCAGGGAAGTCCCCAAAACTGAAGTTTCAGAAAACCACTTACAAGAGAATATAAATAGTGAATATTTAGGTTATAATTTGACAAAAGAGGACCAAGACTTGAACTCTGAAACTATAAAATATTTAAGAGAAATTATAAAATAAACAGAGATATACAGTATCCATGGATAGAAAAAAAAAAAGGTGAAATCAGTGTTGTTCCCCAAATGATTTACAGATTCAACCCAATCTGAGTCAAAACTCCAGAAGAATATTTTTTGTAGAAATTGACAAGCTTATTCCAAAATTCATATGAAAATGCAAAGGACAAAAGATGACTAAAATGATTCTGAAAAAGAGCACTGCTGAGCAGCTTGCCCTATGGGATTTATTATAAAACTTCAGTAAAGGCCAAACGTGCATAATGTTGGTATAAAAATAGACACATAGGTAGATGGATCGGATTAATGTCCAAAACCAAACCCAGGTGCACATGGCTAACAAGGCCATTTAATAGAGAATGGATTAAACACCTTTTAAACAAAAGGTGTTGACTCTAAGGAATTTATAATAAAGAATGTGACCTTATTATTTAAAAAAAATAAAAAATAAAAAAATAAACAAAAGGTGTTGGAACAACTAGGTCGCCATAACATAGACAACAAACCTTACCTCACATTGTAGACAAAAATTAATCCATGGACCTAATACAAGACAGAAAGTAGTAAAGTTGTAGGAAAAAAAGCATAGGTAAAAATCTTACTGACCTCAAGGTTAGCAAAGATTTATTAAATAAAACGTGTTAAAAAGAGCATAAAAGGAACATACACCAATAAAATTGACATTAATTTTTTTATACATCTCTTTGAAAGATACTGTTCAAGAAATGAACAGACAAGTCACAGGCACGAAAAAAAAAAAAAAAATGCTTGCAATGCGTATAGCTTTTTGCAGAAACACAAAGACTTGTGTCCAGAATACATGAAGAAGCCTTTCTGCTCAGCAATAAGACAGCACGCTAGGAAAAGAGGGCAAAGATGTGAGTGAGCAAAGAAGAAACGGTCAACGAGCACATGGAGCGACGCCCTAGTTCCTAAGTCACTGGGGAAACACAAGCTAGAACCACGTGAGAAACCAGCAAACACGCATCTGAACAGTTAAGGTGGAGCCTGCCAACCACAAAAAGGGCCGGTGAGGCTGCGGGGCCGTGGGGCTCCTCGTGCTGGGCCAGGGGCAGCGGAACACGAAACGAGCGCTTGGCGAACACCGTCTGAACACATATTTAAACACTACCCACTCCAAGCATATGACACAGCCATCCCACCACCGGACATTTACTCAGGACCAAGAGCAGGCATGCCCACAAACGTCCCAGCAGCCTTAGGCGGCGGGGTCCTCGGCTGGAATCCACCACGCGTCCGCCAACACGTACCCAGAAGGACAGCAGACTTATTACAGGAGCGACTGATGCTAAGTCGCTTCAGTTCTGTCTGGCTCTTTGCACACCTGAGTACTGTGGCCCACCACGCTCCTCTGTCCATGGGATTCCCCAGGCAAGAATACTGGAGAGAGCTGCTATTTCCTTCTCCAGGGGACCCCCTGACCCAGGAACTGAACCCACATCGCTTGTGTCCCCTGCTCTGGCAGGCAGGTTCTCTGCCACTGGGGACACCTGGGGAACCCCTCTTATAGGAGAGTACATGTCAGCAAAAAGCAGGAACCCCCCTGCACCGTTGGTGGGAATGGAAGCCGGTGCAGTCCCTGTGGAGAAAGTATAGATGTTCCGCAAAAAACTAAAAACAGAATCACCATATGATCATCAATCCCACTCCCGGTGGGGGACATGGACAAAATGCTTATCTGAAAAGACATATGTTCACACCCCAGTGTTCACGGCAGCACTGTTCATAACAGTCAAGGCTCAGAAACAAACGCACATCAGCAAAAGAATGTATCCAGAATCTGTGACATATGCACCACGGGGAACCACTCAGACATAAAGAGAATGACATAATGCCATTTGCAGCAACACGGATACGACCAGAGATTATCACACTGAGTGAAGCAAGCCAGAAAGAGAAAGACAAACACATGATCTATTTTATATGACAAGTATGTAATATATGATGTCGCTTATATGTGGAATCTAAAAAAATGCTACAAACGAACTTATTCAAAGGACAGAAGCAGACTCAGACGTAGAAAGTAAACTTATGGCGCCAGAGGGGAAGCGTTGGGGAGAGGTTTTAGAGTTTCGCACTGAAGTATGCGCACGACTGTATGTAAAACAGACAGCCAGCAGAGACCTACTGGGCCCCAGCATCTCGCGATAATCGATAATGGAAAAGAATCCGTACAAACCGAATCACTTTTCTGTACACTGGGAACTAACACAGCATTGTAGATCAAAGGTATTTCAGTGAAAATATTTAAAAGCTAATGAGACTGACCGTGGGGGCAGAACAAAGCTCCCTAAAGACACCCACGTGCTAACCCACGGAGCCCGTGATCCCGTCCAGTTACAAAGGGGAACTGAGGTTGCTGGGCACTTGACCTCAAAATGGGGGATTATCTGGATTACTCCAGTGAGTGACGTGATCACGAGGGGCTTAGAAGTGGGCGAGGGAGGGAAGACGGAAACGGGGGGGACGTGTGACTGCCTGACTGCCATGGGTTGGGGACTGGCCACCACTGGCAATCGCTTTAGGGCTGGAGGTGGGCCACCAGCCAAGGGATGGGGGCCCCCAGCAGCTGAAAGTGCCAGGATTCAGGTTTTCTCTTGAAGTCCCTGCGGGAGCTTGGTCCTGTGACCCCTGGATTCAGGCCCAGTGAAACCCGATTCAGGCCTCTGGCCTTCAGACCTGCAAAATCCTAGATCTGGGTTGTTTCAGGCCACTCGGTACAGGGGGCTCTGCAGCAGCAGGAACCTCCTTCCCTGATGGAGGCAGGCAGGCAGCTGGATCTCCAAGCGATGATGCAGAACAAGAAGTAGCAGAGGAAGGGCCCCGCGCTGACCCCAGCCCCACTCGCCTCTGGGACAGGAGCGTGTCTGCAGGGCCGGGAGGCCAGGCCACTCTGGGGACGCCTAGAGCCAGCAGGGCGGGAGCGGAGAGGGGTCATGGGCAATGGAACACTTGTGGCAGATCACACCATGTGACCCAAGGTGTGCCCGCAGAGCAGCCGTGGATGGAAACACTCAGGTGCCCTTTGAAGACGTGGTCTGGGGCAGGGCCAGAGACACAGGTGAAGAGAGCAGGCTCGTGCACACACGGAGAGAAGGGGATGGTGGGACGGACTGATGGAGCGGCGCTGACATAGAGGCACTCCTGGGAGGGGAGCAGACAGCCGGTGGAAGCTGCTGTCTACACAGTGAGCTCAGCTCGGGGCTCTGTGGTGGCCTGGAGGGTGGGATGGGGGGGCAGGGGCGGTCCAAGTGGGAGGGACATGTGTGTACATGTAGCTGATTCCCTTCACCGTGCAGAGGAAACCAACACAACACTGTGAAGCAGCTCGACTCCAATCAAAAAGTAAACAGGCATCGCCCTGGTGGTCCAGTGGTTAAGACGCCTCACGCCCAGTGCAGGGGGCCAGGGTTCAACCCCTGGTCGGGGAACTAGATCCCATGTGCTGCTTCGAAGGTCGCATGTGCTGCAACTAGGACCCGTGCAGCTCCATAAACAAGGAATAATTTTGAAAAAAGAGGGAAAAAAATACATAAATAAGTAAAGCTTTTGAAAAATAAAGGAAGATGAGAATTTCAAGGGTAAAAGAGTTTTTTAAAAGACGTGGTTTATTGCAGGTCCCATGTGCACCAAATAAAGCGGGGAGGGGGAGACGGTGCAGTCTGTTCGATGGTCTTGGAGCCGGTGCAGGGGCGGCCATGTGGGAAGGGTCAGGAGGAGCGCGAGGGGGGACCTCATGGGGTGAGCAGGCTTCTGCGAGCGTGGCATGGGCGGTGTCACCTGAGGACAGGAGAGGGGGCGGGCGGAGGAGCCAGCACCCCCGGGGCTCAGGGGGAAGGGTCTCCAGGGTGCACGGGTCCGCAGCGGCGCACCGGCCTTCAGGCCTGGGGAGAGCCGATAGAACTTGGCTCTGCTTCCAAGTACTCTGGCGTCCTCGGGGAGTTTCTGGAGGAGAGGACGATGGGGGAGGGCGGAGAAGGCAGATTCACCCTTGACGAGCTCCCGAGTCTGGGGGCTCCAGGGAGCAAAGCGGAGAGGGCCGGCAGGCCCAGGGTGGGCCTCGAGAAGCGGTGCAGGAGAACGCTTGGGGGAGGAATGCGCAGCTCTGTCTTCCGTCCTGGGAAGTCAGCACATGATCCAGACAGAAATAGCACGAACAGCGGCTGCTGTTTAGAAATAGCTGCTCTTTGGAAATAAGCTGTTATTTAGAAACACGGAGGTGAGCGCAGCAAGAATCTACTGAAAGAGCGGGGTGCTTCGGGTGAGGAAACAGGGGGCGGGGGGGGACATGCCCACGACGGACTGAGATGTGTCCCCAAAAGTCTCCGTTTAGAGTCCTGACCCCAGCACCCCAGAAATTTGGAGGTGGTGCCTTTAAAGTTGGGGTTAAGGTAAAGTGGGGTCATGGGGGTGGGTCCTAATCCCGCAGGACGAGGGTCCTCAAAGAAGAGGCGCTCAGGATGCGGACACTCACAGAGGGATGACCCGGTGAAGATGTGGGGAGGAGACAGCCGTCTGCACCCCCAGGGGGAGGCCTCAGGAGGACCAGCCCTGCCCACACCTGGGTCTTGGATTCCAGTCTCCAGGACGGGAGACAGGGAGTGTCCGCCCTGTAAGCCCGCAGGCTGTAGGTCTGTCCCGGGACCCCGGGTTGATGCTCACACTGAACAACCTCTGAGCCCTCTTGGCCTTCATCACAGGGGGCATAAAGCTGATAACACACAAGCATGCATCCATCCAAGGATGGGCAGGAGGGACTCGTTGACACTGGGAGTCTGTTTCTGATGCAGGGACAACGGCAGGAGGGGTGCGGGCCAGATGCCCTGTCCCCGGCCTGTGCGGGGGAAGGGAGGCACAGAGGCTGGATGGACGCCCCCGGGCCCTCTGTCCTGGGGAGCTCAGCCCTGGGAGCCAGACTCTGGGGTGACAGTCCTGATTCCCCTGCTCGGGAGCTCCTCACACCACCTGTCCGAGCCTCCGTCCTCTCCCGTGGCGGGCGCTTGGGCCGCCCACGCCGGCCGCTCTCTTGCTCTCAGGACATTCCTGCTGACGGGTCACCACCTCACTTTCACCCCACTCACCTCGCTGAACTTCCCTCTTAGTCATAGAGTCTGATCCATACAGGGCTACCTGCCCCTGGCCCCAGCAAGTGAGGACTGGTCTAATCTTCAGATCCTACAGCTTGATTGGTACAGGTCTGCATACTTGTCCCCGGAGCCAGTGAGTAAGGACTGAGCTATCCTCACTAACCGACCAGAACTATCTCCACTGTGATCATCGTCAGAAGGGCAGGGAGGGCACGCGCCTCTGCTGGTCTCCCTCTAACCCTGGAGCCAACCTGATGTCAGCTTCAGGTACGTGACCAGTAACCGCACATGGCCGGGTTGCTCCGGGACCACCCCCTGTCCATTAAACCATCCGTCTCTCTCTCTCACCCACTCTGAGCTCTTTCTTTTTTGGTCTTGAGTGGGGCAGGCATAGGGTTTGCCGGCCTGTGGGATGAGATGTCAATGCCCATGAAATGGGAACACGGCTCCGTCTCTCGAAGCATCTCAAAGGCCGGATGCTCCCTACCTGAGCTTTCCAGGCCACCTTCTGCCCTGGCATGGTAAACACACAGGAATGCAGTCATCACTCGGCCTGTGGCTGCGAGCCGGGGACTTGTGGGTGAGAGGCCAGTGAGGGTGACCGCCTCCGTGCTGCCCTCGGGCTGAGCAGTTTCTAGAAAATGCTCTCACTTTTAAAGCAGGAAAAACCCCGGCTGACTGGGTGTTTGGTCACCTGCCCGGGGTTCTGAGTCACTTTGCTACAGGGACTGAGCCAGTTACCGCCAGTGTCGGGCTTAACACACATCCATCATCTTACAGCTGGGGCAGGGGCATGCAGCGCAGGTCTCGCGGGCTAAAGCCAAGGTGTCACAGGCTGGCCTCTCTTGGAGGCCCCAGGGGTGAATCCGTTTTGACTTTCCCAGCTTCTAGAGGCCCCGCATCCTTGGCCTGCAGCCTGCTTCTGCTCCATCTCCAAAGGTGGCGGCGTCGAGACTTCCAGACTCCCTCGGACTCTGACCCTCCTGCCCCTTCTTGTGGGACCCTTGTGATCACTTTTAAGGCCTCCCTATTCATCCAAGATGGTCTTCCCTTGTAGCTCAGTTAGTAAAGGATCTGCCTGCAGTGCAGGAGACCTGGGTTCAATCCCTGGGTTGGGAAGGTCCCCTGGAGAAGAAAATGGAAAACCACTCCAGTATCCTTGCCTGGAAAATCTCATGGACAGAGGAGCCTGGTGGGCTGCAGTCCATGGGGTCACAAAGAGTCGGACATGACTGAGCGAATAACACATTCATCCAAGATGATTGCCGTATCGCGCCATCCTTCCACTGATCATATCTGCAACATCCCCTCACCACATGGGGTCACAGAGCCCCAGGTCCTGGGGACCCAGAGGCTGCATAGCTCAGGGCTCTCGAGAGACACAGAACCGATAAGATGTCTGACTATCTCAATCCACCTTCCTTTCTTGTAGTGAACTGATCACCCGATTACAGAGGCGGAGTCCCAGCGTCTAGGGTCTCTGGGCTGGAGGCCCCGGAGCAGGCAGTGCGGCTCCGGTCTGCCGCAGTGTGGACCCGAGCCCCAGCTCAAGCTGGCCAGCAGGAAGACAGTGGAGCATAGAGGAGCCTGGCTCCTATCCGCAGACCGCGGGCTCACAGGGCCAGTCACGACTAGCGACTGAACAGCTCGTCAAGAAACACCCTCCCAGACACACGTTTAAACGAATACCTGGGACCCCCCCAGGGGCCAGTCGAGTTGACACAGAAAATTCACCTTCACAGGAGTGGCTGCCTCCTGGAGGATTAGGTGGCAGGAGGGGTGGCCAGAAAGGCAGCTCGGAGCAGGCCTCAAGCCCTCTGCCCGGCAGGGACCTCTGTCCCCGTGGAGGAGGGGCTCTCTGTCCAGGACATGACAAGGAGGCCCACAGTTTCTGCAGGGAGGGGACCCTGACTGTCCCCCTGACAGGGCCGGGGGCTTCTGCAAGAGTGGGGCTGGGGGCATCCTCGAGTGCATGGATAGGATCAGGTGAGGATGGGCCTGCGGGTGGAGCCAGCGGCGGGGCTGTGGGGGCGCTGGCCGCCAGTCTGCAGGCAGAGGCTTCTAGGACCCCTGCCCCACTCCACATTGCTCCCCTCCCGGCCCCACGCTGGTCTCTTGACCCCCCCGCCTCGCCCCGTCCCCGCTGCTGTCAGCCTGAGTCCCAGGCCAGAGTTCCCCCCTCTGGAAACCACCGGCCTGCTGCCCTGGGGCTCAGCTGGGCTACCCGCAAGCCCAGCCCCCAGGGTAAGAACAGCTCCGTGTCTGGGCTCCCGCAGGCTGTCTGCACCCCAGTGGGGGCACCCCGGGTCAAGGGGGCGCCCCTGCCGTGGTCTCAGCAGGTGGAAGGAGGGGCGCCCTGGGCAGGGCCCAGCCGGGGCAACAGGAACCACAAGCCTCCCTCCGCCTGAAACGCCAGGTCGGTGGGCAAGGGGTGGGGTGGGGGGCGCTGCTCAGAGCAGAGGGGCTGACCCCCTGCCTCCGCCCGGACGGAGCGGGGCAGAACCCAGGTTCGAGGCAGCCTCACGTGTCTCCTGACACAGACAGCGGGAACCCCGCGCAGAAAGGGAAGGAAGCGGCTGGCTGGCCCGCCCCGCGCAGGTCAGCAGGCCTGGGGCCCCGGGCACTCGGTCAGGCGCTGGGCTGGGGGGCGGGGAGGCGGCCTCCAGCTGCCTGGCTGATCCTGGGAGGCTGGCCCCCGGTCTCAGCCTCTGCACCCCCCTCAACCCCTGACACCCGAGGCCATCTCCCCGCGAGGCTCTCCCGGGGACACGTCTTTACCACTGCCCCCCCTCCCCCTCGCGGCCACCCTCCTGGGAAGGACCACACCCCCCGAGTCTTGGCCCCCCACGGGACCACTCCAAGCTGCTCCTGGCCGTCCCCAGGGCCACACAGGCGGCCTCGGTGGCGCCTCCCAGCCTGGGCCCCTGGTGGCATCATAGCATTGGCCAGGCTGACGGCTGTTCCAGGGTGGCTGCGGCCTGCTCCCGGCTTCCAGAACCTTCTCTGCCCCTGTTAGATCCTCTCCAGCGCTCCGTCTCCTGCTCTTCCGGCTCCTCCTTGGGGGTCCCCGCCCCTGCAGTGCACACCGAGCCGGGGCCTCCTCAGACCCCAGACCTCGGGTCCCACTGCCCACTGGCACCTGATGGGGCCGTAGCAGCATTCACACGCGCCCCTCAGACGTGCTCCTCCGTGGGGGGCATCTTCTGGGAGGGGCCAGGGACCCCTCCTCTCTCTCCCCTCGGCCAGCCCATCCTGCCAGCCTCCCCCGTCCTCTCCTGACCAGGTTTCCTGCTTCCCCCCACCACTGGCCACACCTGGTGCCTTCTGCTTCACAGCCCCACGAAGGCCCCACAGCTCTGGAGTCCTTCCTCGGAAGCCCCGCACGCTCTAGCCCGAGCCCCTCCTGTCCCACCCTAAGCTAACCCCAACCCCTAACCCGTAACCTAACCCAGCAGGCCAGAGGGGACGGAGCGGGGTGGGTTACACGGCGAGCTGCCCACCCCCAACCCCCATATAGACACACAGGAGTACATATGCACGTGCACACACGCGCACACATGCACACACGCACACACATGCACGCGTGCACGCGCACACACGCACACATGCACACATGCGCGCATCCACACACATGCACACATGCACACACGCACGTACACACATGTACACGCGCGCACAAACATGCGCATACACACGCACACACATGCACACGCGCATACACACGCACACGCACATGCACACACACGCACGCACGCACACACGTCCCTGCCCTGGGCTCTCTCCCTGCAGGACAGAGTCTGCAACATGACCCCACTTTACAGACAAGAGACTGAGGCACAGGAGGCTGGGGAACCCTCCTCCGAGGGCTGGCGCTGGGGAGGCGTCTGCTGTCGTCCGGACTCCCGTGGGCAGTTAACTGGGGAAGAGCCAGGACACCCCGGGGCCCCGCGCAGAGTGGGGGTCAGAGTCCTCGCTCCCAGTCCCTCCAGGATTGGAAGTGAAGGCCTCCCAGTGGGGCCGAGGCCCCTGCTTCCCGCCCCTCAGCTCCCGCTCTGGCCACGACAGAATCAGCTGGTGTCCCCGCGACTGAAGCCGGGCCTGGAAGAAGCAGGGCATTGTTCTGGGGACACAGGGGCTCCCCCCCACCCCGCCCACTCGCCCTGCTCTGCTGAGTCACTGCTCCTAAGTCAGTGGGTGTCACAGCCCCAGGCTTGTCTGTCCGGCTGCCTGGGAGGGGTGGGCACCTCGGAGGAGCCGGCACCCCCAGAATGGGCAGGTACTGACCACCCACCACCTGCCCACCACCGGGAACCGGCCCTGCACGGCCGTGGCCGGAGGGTGGGTGGGGGCATCGGGAAGAGCTACACGGTGTGTTTCAGGAACAAGCCGTCCTGGGACTGGGGGGGAACCCACGCCCGGCTCCTGGGGGGGCGGGGTCCCCTCCACTTGTGCCCCCATCCCGGGAGCTCCCGTGGCCCCACCCTGAGGAGTCAGTGATGCGGGCACCCCCTTGCTCTGCTCCAAGGACATCTCCAGGTGGACTGGGGCGTGTGGAGGCTGGGCCCCTCCTCGCGGGAAGCTGGCACAGGGTGGGGCTGTGGGCGGAGGCCGGCCACGGCCAGCTGCCTGGTGGACGGGCCCCAGCCCCGGGTGGGGTGGAGGTGAGTGCAGATTCTCGGGCGAGGTCCCTCTGCCCATCTTTGCTCTGCGGGGCACCAGGAGGGCCCGTGAGTGCTCAGCGGAAGCCACAGACCTTGCTCAACTCTTCCCAACACACACAGAGTCGGCGGCAAAAACCAGCAGTGCAGGGCCAGCCCAGCCCAGCCCAGCCCAGCAGACTCGGGAAGAACAGAGCCGCCGCCAACCCGCCCCTCAGCCCTGGAGCCTCCCGAGTCCAGCCTCCCTGCCCTCCCAGCCCAACCTGGGCCCGGTCTCTCTGGGGCCTCCACCCGGCGCCCCCTGAAACTACCCACTTCCTCTCACTGCCTCGCCCGACTAGCGCCACTGCCCGCTGACTCAGCCCGACCCCGCCCGGCCTTGCTCTGACCTCGCCCCACATGTCCACGTGGCCTGGGGACACCTGTTCCAGCAGGACCAGCCCACCAGCACCACACACGCTCCGGGCCTCAGACTGAACTTCCCGGGGCTTCCCTGGTGGTCCAGGGCTGCGAATCCACCTGCCACGGGGCAGCTGAGCCCCTGCGCCCTACCTACCCAGCCCGAGCTCCAGAGCCCGTGTCTGTAGCAAGAGCAGCCACCACACCACGACTGGCGAGCAGCCCCCGATCGCCGAAATGAGACGAGACCCACACAACACCGGAGACCCAGCACGCAAAGATAAAGAGACAAGAAAATTTAAAAACGGAACTCCTTGTCATCACCTCAATGTTCCCCATTTCAACAAGCGACAGTGCTTGTGGGGGGGCAGAGTAATACCCCCCCCCAAAGCCGTCCACGCCGCACCTCCCTACACCTGTGGAGTGTGACCTGCCGTGACCAAGGGGCCTCTGGGGGTGAGCGAGCTGAGGACCTTGAGAAGGACAGGGTCCTGGGCTCCCCGGGTGGGTCCAGGGTCACTGCAAGGGTCTTAGTAAGTGAAGGAAAGGATGGTGCGCCAGCAGCCAAAAGGATGGGAAAAGGACCACAGAGGAGCCCATGGCGCCTCCAGAAGCGGGAACAGCAGGAACAGATCGGCCCCGGGTCCCGCAGCAGGAAGCAGCCTGCCACACCCGATTTTAGCCCAAAGCAGCCAAGTTCAGACTAGGGGTCTCCAAGCTGTGGGGCGTGACTCTGTGGATTGTGGGGCTTTTTCCAGCAGCCACGGGACCCAGACAGGAGTGCCTCTCCTCACCTACAGGAGCCAGGAGCGGGAAACAGTCGGGGCAGCCTGGCCCTCTTCCTCAGCCCCTGCGGTCACCCATCCCTGTCTGGTCAGTCCCTCCGTCTGTCCCCAAGGCACCATCCTCATCAGGCCCACGCCCTCTACCTGGAGGACCACCAGGCTGCCGTCACATGCAGGAGGTGGGGGACATCCAGGGGACCCCTGGATCCCTGCTCTCTCCACGTCCCCACAGCTCTCATGGCTTCAGGCCTGCCTGAGAACCAGCCTCCTGGCGTCCACACACCATCATTCTGTGGGTGCCTGTGGGTGCTTTGACTATGCCAAAGCCTTTGACTGTGCAGATCACAATAAACTGTGGAAAACTATTAAAACTGTGGAATACTAGATCACCTGACCTGCCTCTTGAGAAAGCTGTATTCAGGTCAGGAAGCAACAGTTAGAACCAGACATGGAACAACAGACTGGTTCCAAATAGGAAAAGGAGTACGTCAAGACTATATATTGCCACCCTGCTTATTTAACTTATATGCAGAGTACATCATGAGAAACACTGGGCTGGATGAAGCACAAGCTGGAATCAAGATTGCTGGGAGAAATATCAATAACCTCAGATATGCAGGTGACACTACCTTTATGGCAGAGAGTGAAGAAGAACTAAAGAGCCTCTTGATGAAGGTGAAAGAGGAGAGTGAAAAGGCTGTCTTAAAACTCAACATTCAGAAAACTAAGATAATGGCATCCAGTCCCATCACTTCATGGCAAATAGATGGGGAAACAGTGGAAACAGTGGCTGACTTTATTTTTCTGGGCTCCTAAATCACGGCAGATAGTGACTGCAGCCATGAAATTGAAAGACGCTTACTCCTTGGAAAGAAAGTTATGACCAACGTAGATAGCATATTAAAAAGCAGAGACATTACTTTGCCAACAAAGGTCCATCTAGTCAAGCCTATGGTTTTCCAGTGGTCATGTACGGATGTGAGAGTTGGACTATAAAAATAGCTGAGCGCTGAAGAATTGATGCTTTTTAACTGTGGTGTTGGAGAAGACTCTTGAGAGTCCATTGGACTGTAAGGAGATCCAACCAGTCCATCCTGAAGGAAATCAGTCCTGAATATTCATTGGAAGGACTGATGCTGAAGCTGAAACTCCAGTGTTTTGGCCATCTGACGCGAAGAGCTGACTCATTTGAAAAGACCCTGATGCTGGGAAAGATTGAAGGTGGGGGGAGAAGGGGACGACAGAGGATGAGATGGTTGGATGGCATAACCGACTCAATGGACCTGAGTTTGAGTAAACTCCGTGAGTTGCTGATGGACAGGGAGGCCTGGTGTGCTGCGGTCCGTGGGGTCACAGAGTCGGACGCAACTGAGTGGCTGAGCTGAACTGTGGGCCCGTGAGTGGGGCCGGGGCTCTCACTTCAGGGCCTCCCACAGCCTGGCATAGCCCCCTGGACACACCACATGGGGCCAGGCAGCCAGCCATCCCTCTGCCCACCGCCCACTCTCCCACCTCCCCCAGAGCTTCTCTGCACCCTGGAGCTGCCCCGCATCCCACCCCAGGGCCTTTGCCCACGCCGCTCCCCAAGTCCCAAAGGCCTGCTGGGCCTCCCCTCACCCTCCTGCACTGTTGCTGGGCGGCCTCCTGCTCGTGGTTCAGGAGGGTGGTGGTCCTCCGCGCTGGGCCGCAGTGGTCCCCTCGGCACAAGCCCCAGCCTATGTCCAGGCCGTGCACTGGTGAAGACGTGGTTTGGGTCTAGATGCCCCAGGAAAGGCCTCCGTGGTGACTCAGGTGGTGAAGAATCTATGTGCAATGCGGGAGACCTGGGTTTGATACCTGGGTCAGGAAGATCCCCTAGAGAAGGAAATGGTTACCCCCTCCGGTATTCCTGCCTGGAGAATCTCATGGACAGAGGACCCTGGCAGACTGCAGCGCATGCGGTCGCAAAGAGTCACACTCACACTTTCACCAGGAAGTCAGAGCTGCCTAGGTCCTGTCCAACCGAAGCGTGCGGCGTGGAAGCTGGCACCTGGGAGCGTGGAGGGCTCTGTTAGGGAAGGAGGGACCCCCAGCCAAACGTGTGGGGGAGGCAAGTCCGCCTGCAGCCGCCCCAGGCGCCCAGCGCAGGAGTCTCTGTGGGCTCCTGGGGCCGCAAGGGCCCCGTGTGGCTGCCCACCCCCTCCTCCCCGCCCATCACACCTTCCCAGAGAAAACACGACGGAGGCAGGCCGTGGCTCAGGGCTCTACTCTCGGGGCTGGGAGGCCTGCTCCAGAGGGCTTGTGAGCCCCTGGGACCCTGGCCTTCCTTTCCCCGGTGCCTGGACAGAGGCCCTGAGCGCCACAGTGCTCTCTCTCCATCTCAGAACCTGGGATTTCACGAAGCCCAGCAGCATCGACCTCTAGCGGTCACGCACACGCATGTGGACGTGTGGTGGGCGGGGAGGGGAATAACCGCACAGGTCGACAGGTCCACCCACGGGACCGGAGAAGGCGACTCTGCCCTGTAGCGTCTGGGCCTATCAGGGGCACCAGAAACACCCACCCAAGCCGCCACCCGCCCACAGCTCCATGTTGGTCTCGAGTCAGGCCCACGCTGGGCTTGCAACTGGAGGACACTCCTGGCCGGGCGGCAGGGCGGAAGCAGAGGCCAGTGGGGAGGAGATGTCCAGGGCGAGCGTGAAGCCACCGTGTGCCCTGGACGCTGTCTCTCCCCGTCCTGCAGAGACCTGGACTGAGGCGACGGGAGCAGAGGCCAGGGCAGGAGACCCTGAATGACCCTGTCCGGGGATCGGGGATGGGGGTGGGGAGGGTGCTTCAGCCAAGCCAGGGCCTGCCCCGCAGGGCGCCCAGGGTCCCTAAGCTGCACCAGGGGTAACTCCGAGCACCTGTGCCCAAGCTTGCACCTACCCGTGCTCCCCGTGCCTGGGCGTGGAACCCCCGATCCCCCTCTGGGCCCAGGCACAGACTCCCCATCCTCCTCTATTCCTGGCCATGGACCTCGCTGATCCCCCTCTGGGTCCGGGCGTGGACCCCCGATCCCCCTCTGGGTCCCAGCATGGACCTCCCTGATCCACCCTGGGCCCAGGCATGGACCCTGTGCCATCTTCCCCTTCGCTCAGGCACCCCCTTCTCTGCCCTAACTCTCCAACAACTCACAGCTCCACCCTTCCCCCACCAGCAGCCCCAGTCCAGGGTCGGCTGACCTGAAGCTAATCCCCTCACGTGGCCCCGGCAGCACAGAGCCTTATGTCTGCCCCCCCCCCCCCCCCCGCCCGCCTGCGGGCCTGAGGGCAGGGTGACTTCGGCCTGAGAGGCAGGCCAGGCAGGGAGGACATGTAGGGGCCCCCACCCACCCCGGGGAGGACCTGGTGACAAAGCACTTCCGCCCGCACCCAAGGGCACCGTGCCGGCTCTGCCCTCCCCCGTGCCCGTCTGCTGCACGCCTCCTCCCTCCAGATGCTGCGAAGTCGCAGGCGCAGAGCATCACTCAAGCCTGGGGGTCAGAGACCCATCCAGACCCGATCCGGGGCAGAGGCCGGTGCAGAGAGCGCCCACTGCCCACCTGCGCCCTCCCTGCCCGCTCCACGGCTGACGGGAGGCAGGGGAACAGGACCGGACGCCTGGCCACCGCCCCACCCGAGTCTGTGGGTCCACACGCGCTGCTGCTCACGCTGCAGGCTGAGTGGCCCGTGCCGCGGAGCGCCCACCGCCCTCCAACCCGGGGACGAAGCTCCCGTGGGCTGCGGGCTTTCCTGTGGGGCAGTTACAGCTCGTTCTCTGCCTCCGTGACCAGGTGCCTTTCTGCCGGATCTGCCCCGCTGGCCAGGACCGCTGGGGAGCAGCCCCAGTGGGCAGGGCCACCCGGCCTCGGAGGGCCGGTCCCCGCTCCCTGGCGTGCCCACCTGCCCCGCACCCCAGCCACGCTTGTCTCATCCCGTGTTTCCCCTGGAGCCGTTCCGGAGGGTGTGTGGGATCGCCACCTGGAACTTGACTGGCGCTTCCTGGATGACACGGAAGATAAGCCCTTTTCTTGTCTGCTTGGCACCCAGGGTCTCTCTGCGTGTGTGCCAGAGGTCAATTGGCCTGGCTTTCTTTTCTCTATCAGGTTGTCTTTTTATGGGTTTGATGCTCTTTTTGTGTCTCAGATACTAGTTGCTCATCATATTTGTGCAATGAAAACAATTTTTTCCTTCTGTGGCCTCCTTTCAGTCTCCTAATATGGCATATTTTGAGAAACAGAAGTTATTAATCTTGGTATAAACTGATCGATCATTTCTCCGCTGAGAAATTGAGAGAGATCAATGCCCGTTTTTCTTTCTTTTTTTTCCAAAAATATGTTTTATATTTTATAAACAAGTATTTTAAATATATTCTAAGGTAAAATCCTGTGAAGGAAGTAGAATGGAAATATGAAATCAAGGAAATATAAATTCAATATGAAAAAAGAAATACATAAAGATTCTCTTCTGTTAAAGAAAAACTTTTCTATAGCCAATTAACAATGTTGTGACAGTTTCAGGTCCATTTTTCTATCAGTACTTTATTTTTTAGAACAGTTTTACACATACAGAGAAATTGGCAGGCAGCACAGAGTTCTACCTGGAGTATCAATCACGGGAAGGACTGATGCTGAAGCTGAAGCTCTAGAACTTTGGCCAGAGCCAAAAGTACTGATGCAAAGAGCTGACTGATGCTGGGAAAGACTGAAGGCAGGAGGAGAAGGGGATGACAGAGGATGAGATGGTTGGATGGCATCACTGACTCGATGGACACAAGTTTGAGCAAACTTCAGGAGGTAGGGAAGGACAGAGGAGACTGGCGTGCTACAGACCGTGGGGTCAAAAAGAGCCAGACACAACTTATTGAAAGAACAACGAACAAGAGTTCCCCTAAACCCACCCCCAGCACACGCAGACACACACACACGTCCCCTATTATAACATCTGGCATTATTGATACATTTGCTAAAATTGATAAGCTAATGTGTACATGTGTGTTAGTCACTTAGTCGTGTCTAACTCTTTGCGACCTCATGGAATGTAGCCCGCCAGGCTCCTCTGTCCATGGAATTCTCCAGGCAAGAATACTGGAGTGGGTTTGCCATTTCCTACTCTAGAGCCAATACATTAGCATTAGCCAAAGTCCATAGCTGACAGTCAGGTTCATTCTTGAGCTGTACATTCTGTGGGTTTTGAGAAATCCAGAATGTCCCGTATCCACCCTTAAACCACCAGCAGCGTCCTTCACCTGCCCTCGTAAGGACTGTGCTGCCTCCCCAGCGATCCTCCTCCCCTCCCCCACCCCCAAATCACTGACCCTTTGCTGTCTCAGTAACTGCCTTCTCCACAATGTCACACGGACGGAACCACACAGACTGTAGCCTTTTCAGATTGGCTTCTTTCACCCACAAATGTGCATCTATGTGTGTCTTTTCATAGCTTGATAGCTCATTTCTTTTTAGTGCTGGATAATATTCCACTGGACCTGAACTTGGGCAAACTCCAGGAGACGGTGAGGGACAGGGAGGCCCGATGTGCTGCCGTCCATCGGGGTCACAAAGAGTCGGATACGTCTTGGCAGCTGAGCAACAGCAACAGCAAAGCTCCATCGTCTGGATGGACCACAGTGTATTTTTTCATTCACCTACTGAAGGGCATCTCAGTGGCTTCCAGATTTGGCAATTAAGAGAAAGCAGCTATAAACATTCATGGGCAGGTTTTTGTGTAGATTCACGTTTTCATCTCCTTTGTGTAAGTTCCAAGGAGCATGGCTCCTGGATCATATACTAAGAGTAGCTTTGGTTTTGTAAGAAACCGCTAAACCGTCTTCCAAAGCAGCGGAGCCATTTGCATCCCCACCAGGGGTGGATGTCAGTTCCTGTTGCCCCATATCCTCACCAGCACTAGGTGTTGTAAGGGTCTGGCCACTCCCGACGGTGTGCAGAGGTAGCTGGTTGCAGTTTTAACATGCATTTCGCTGCAGACCTGAATGTCTCTCCATGGGCTTCCCTGCTCTCTGGACTTCTCACTCGCTAAGGTGTCTGTTCTTGTTCACTTGTTGATTGTTGGATTTTAAGACTTTTCACGTATTTGGGGGACTTCCCTGGTGGTCCAGTGGCTAAGATTCTATTCTCCCAGTGCAGGGGCCCAGGTTCAATTCCCTGTCAGGGAACTAGATCCCACACGCCACAACTAAAGATCTTGCATGCCGAAACTAAGACACGGCACAGCCCAATAAATACACATTTTTTTAAAAAAAGAAGAGTTTTCACGTACTTTGGATGTCAGAGGTCTGTTTCTCGTCGATGGCTTTTCTTCTTGTTCTCCTCACTCTTTCTGTCTCTTTCACAGATTTGGGGGGTTGCATGCATTTCTATTTAAACCACAAATCTGTGTTGGTTTCAAGGTCATGAAGGGAGCCTCCTTGACTTATTCCCTGATATGTTTACTGTTGACCTAACTGACCTAAGGGCTTCCCAGGTCACGCAGTGGTAAAGAGCTCACTTGCCAACGCAGGACACACAAGAGACTCAGGTTTGATTCCTGGGTCGGGAAGTTTCCCTGGAGAAGGAAATGGCAACCTGCTCCAGTATTCTTGCTTGGAAAATCTCATGGACAGAGGAGCCTGTCGGGCTACAGTCCATGGAGTTGCAGAGTCAGACCTGATTGAGTGACCAAGTACAACAACAACAGTACTGACCTGGAATTTACCACCTGGACTGAGGGCTGTGTGCGGTGTGAGAGAGGGATCAAGTCCTCCCGTGAGGCTGGGAAAGACCAAGGGCAGGAGGAAAAGGGGCGACAGAGGATGAGACGGTTGGACGGCATCATTGACTCAATGGACATGAGTCTGAGCGAACTCTGGGAGACGGTGAAGGACAGGGAGGCCTGGTGTGTGCCGGGCCAGCCGGGAGATTTCAGCGAGCAACACGACGCGTTCCTTTAGGCTAAGAAATAAAGACACAGAACAGATGGGGTTGAGAGGATCGCTGCAGTCAGCGATGATTCTTTATTTCTCAGGGTTACATTTATACTAAACCAAGAAGAGAATCTTAAGAAGAGAAAATATTTTTCCATAAACATCAATTTGAGATAACAATCACCAGAACTCTCTGATAACACCAAAGGCATCCCGTTTATCTTAAGGGTGGTCGTGAAAGGCTTATCCACCTGCGTCATGTGTGCATTCAAGGCTTACTAGTGTTCTATTTAACTTTGGATAGTAAATTCCAGGAGAGGGGTGGCAGGACAGAGAGCTATGTCCTTGAAGGGACCCTTGATAATCAATCAAGGCAGCTCCCAGAGTCAGCTCTTTCAAGCCGCTCCCCGCAGGTGTGCTGCAGTCCACGGGGTCACAAAGAGTCGGACACGACTGAGCGACTGAACAGCAACAGAAGTCACCCCCCTGCCCCTCAGTGCGAGGCTCTCCTGCTCCCCCGTCCATCCACCTGTCTTTCTGCATCAATACACACTGTCTCACCAGCAGGCCTTTACTAGAGCGGCTCTCTCTTCACTGACACTGCTCTCCTCCAGGCCACGTTGCTAAGTCCCGTGGTCACTGCCGAGTCCCCGCCTGCCCCTGGCCCATCGTCAGCAACCCCCCACCACGTTCCATTCAGCATCCAGGCCCCCCTCTTGCTCGCAGCCTCTCCCACTGTCTCCTTTGCTGGTCCCCCCGATTCTCTGACCTCACACAGCCGGGAGCCCTCAGGGGCTAGTCTGTCTGCACATCACCGGCGGTTTTGTCTGACCTCACTGCTCAGAAGCTGCTGAGCGCTGATGACTCAAGTTTCTGTCTCAGCTTGGGTCTCTTCCCTCAACCCCCAGCCGCGTGAGCCGCTGCCCCTGAGCAGTGCCACTGCCTGTCCCCGGGGCCACATCATCCCAGCATGACAAACCTCCGAACGAACAGAGCTCCTGGGCTTCCTCCCCCGCCCCTCCTCCTGCCTCTGACCCGTCTCGGCAGGTAACAGGCCCTCCTTTCAGCTAGTTTGGACACACGCGAGTCAGTGTTAAGCCTTCTGCTGCACACCGTCTTTCCAATCCACCAGGAAATCCTACAACCACCCCCGTCCCACCTCAAAAGTCCTCCAGAGCCCAGCTGCTTGTCCCAGCCTCCTTGGCCACTGCGGGGTCCAGGCCATCCCAGTCCCCACAGCAGGACAGGAGCCCCAGCCTCCCAGCTGGTCCACTGCCACCCTCCTTCCCGCTTCCCCCCTCCACAGGGCGGTCAGACTCCCCAGATCGTCCCAGCTGGGTCCTCTTGGAGGCTGGACGTCCGAGTGACCTGCAGAGCTCCGCTCTGACCCCTGACCTCGTCTCTCCTGCCCCCCATCCCTGCCTGGGCTCAGCTGACTTAACAGGCTCCCTCAAGGCTTCCCTGATTGCAACACCCCTTGCTGTCACCCTAGGTCCCCCCTCTGCCCCCACTTTCCCCACAAGCTTCTCCCTCCAGTGACCTGGTCAGTGCCTCTATCATGTGTCACCTGCCTCCCCTGCCTGGAGGATAAACGCCACAAGGCAGGAAGCCTGCTTCCTTCCCTTCACTTCCCCAGCACCCAGAGCTTACCCGGCACAAAGGGGGTGCTCCCTGATCACGTGTAGGGATGAAGCGGACACACATGGTCCCAGAGGGACTGGCCCATGAGATGCCAAGTGGAGGTTAAGGGGAGGGGCTGCCCATGCCACTCTTCTCGACCCTCACCTCGGGTAGACCCCCACCACACACACACACACGCGGACACATGCATGTACACACACACACATCCACACACGCACACACATGCACGCGCACACACATGCCCGGGCCAGGGCTCGCCCTCCTGGAGCACCCAGGGCTGGGCTGGGAGCAGCACAGAGAGCGTCTCTGCTCTGTAATAAAAGGACAAGCAACCTCTGCAGCGGGTAGGGGCCTCTCCACCCTTTGGGCCACCGGAGGGTCCCTTCTCAGAGGCCCCCTGCCACCCTCAGGGGAAAGTCAAGGGTGTCGGCTTGCCTCCCACGAGCTCCAGCTCAGGACAGTCAGAGCTGGATGCCAGATCAAGCCCGTGGCTCCTCCAACAGTTCACACTGCCTCGTGCCCAGAGCCCCCAGGGGCCTCGTAAATGTCTCTGAAGAAGAAGGAGATGATGCTCTAAACGTTTCTTTTCTTAGAGGCCCGCTTCTGAGCACTGCCGTTGCAGATGTCACGGCCCCACTGGGCATCGGGACCAGGGAACACCAGCTGGGACTACCTTCCACCGAGTGCCCGAGTCCAGCCCAACTAGGGCCTCGATGACCACTCCAACACCAGGGCCGGGTAACGACTGGAGCTAGGGCCCCACTTCTGGGCCTGTGTGGGGGACAGCCTTGGCCCCGAGGCCAAGGTCCGGTTCAAGGGCAGGATATGAACCTGCTTGGCCCCTGGCTTTACTCCTTCAGAACCAGGGGAACCCAGTAAACACTTGCGGAATGGCCAGGAGAGGACGCAGGGCAAAGGAAGGGTCACTCATCTGTGGACATCAGGCTGACCAGCATGGGGGGGGTGGTGGTGGTTAAGGTCAGGATCCTGGTTTATTTGGTAGTTACAGAAAAGATGGGAATTCCAATCTTGCCTGTGTAAGCTACAGAACCTCGGTTTGACCCCCCGTTTAGGTGGGGAACTGGGAGGACCACTCAAGAAAAAGTGTCCCTGAGTGAGTCCCCCTGTGAAGATTCCCCCTGTTCACATCTTGCTCAAATGTCACCTCCTCAGAGAGGCCTGGCCCCTGTGAACTAGAAATTGGCACTTGCCATCTGCCTCAGCGAGGATGAAGTCACGTGCTGCTGTGGCTGCTGACCTCCAACAACCCCCGAAGGGAGTCCAAGGTGAAGAAGGGACAAGGCACTCGGTGCTCAGGGGGAAAAATGGCAGGACAGGTCTCTAGAGAGTTAGAAGTCTTCAGGAACTGACTTTATGAGCCCAATTCTTGCATCTCCTCACATCTAGAAAAGCATCAAAGTCCTTCATGGAGACAACTGTTCTTCATGACTAGCGAAGCTTCACAAGACTAGCAGAATCCTTCTGGGAAAATATATGCTTGATAGCATGCAATCCCCCTTCACCAAAATCACATACACTGGCCATCCCCCCTCTTCTCTGGAGCAGTTTCTCAGAGCTATCTGAGGTGCTGTCTCCCAGGTTGCAATCCTCATTTTGCCCCCAAATAAAACTTAAGTCACCACTCACATGTTGTGCATTTTTAAAGTCGACAGTTCTTGGTGACCAACCAAGTTACCCAGAGTGGACTGGAGCCTTGGTACACGACCAGAGGCCTCTTATACCTGTCTGCCTCCTTGGAGAGTCCAGACAAATCTGGGTAGGTGAACAGCGAAGTCTAGCATGCTGCAGTCATTGGGGTCCCAAAGAGTTGGAACAACAACTCCTGGTTCTCGGATCTCCCATATTGGTTGATAATCCTGAATTTTATTTGGTGGTGCAACAGGCACCTGCCCACTTCCAAATGAAAGATACTGGGGGGGTGGGGTGCAGATGCTGGTTGACCCAGACTAGGGCACACTCATCTAAAGTCTAGATACTGGGTGGGGCTCTGTTGAAAGATACCAGGGTTTGCTCAGTTGTAGGAGACTGAGTGGTCTTGGCTGAAGTGGTTAGCTCAGAGGCTGATCTGATACTTTTCCTCAATAGAAAAGCTACCTTAGTAGAATTTGTCAGGATAAAAGTGAAGATATTTATTACATAAGAGCTTTGCTCCAAAGAAAAGGGACAACTTTCACGTTGTGCATTTTTTTAAGTCAACACCCCCACATCAGTCACTTCCCGGCATAGTTTTCTGCTGAATTTCCTTCTTCCCGTGACCTTCTCTGAAATGACCTGTCCGAATTCCTTTCCTTGATAACACCCACCCCCTCCTTTGGCTGGAACCAGGGTGGAGGTTGAAGCTGATTCTCCCCTTGGGCAGCAGGACCTCAGCTCCCAGGCTGAGGGGTCACTGGGGCCTCAGACAGGGCCGTGAACTAGCCAGACCAAGGGACGCGCTGTCCTACCCCAGAGGCTGGCAAAAGCGGATCCCGAGTGGCTGAACTGTGACCTGCTGTCCCCTCCGCCCTACACACACACACACACACACACACACACACACACTCCCCCCATGGCTGGCAAAAGCTGATCCCAAGTGGCACACACACACACACACACACACACACACACACACACACACTCCCCATGGCAGCCTTTGAGATTCGCTGTAAGGTTGGGATGGGGCCAGTCTACAGTGGGAGGAGAGCCCAGGGTTACCAGGGCCGGGCCGGGCCTGGTGCTGCTCTGAGGTGCGGCGCTGGGGCTGGGAGGGCTGTGGGCCACTTGGAGGATGAGGGCGGCTGGAGTCTCCAGAGAGACCACCTGGGAGGCTCCCAGGGCGAAGGAAGAGCTGGGGACAAGCGCGCCCAGGGAGGGAGCAGGTGGAGCGGGGAGCCCTGGGGAGCCTTGGGGAGCCGCGCGCCCGGGGTGGGGAAGCAGCCGCGGCTCCGGGAGCCTCGCCCGGCTGAGGGGTCTAGCAGGGCCAGGTCCGGTCCCCTTCTGCCCCAAGAGGGCCGTGGCAATTCTCCGGATCGGCACGTGGCCCGAGGGGGGACAGGAGGCCGGCGCGCCCGGAGCAGACGCGGCAGCTCCTAGGCGCGGGTGGCCCCGCCCCTCGCTCCCCAGAGCCGCCCCGCCCCGCCCCCTCGCTCAGGCCCCGCCCCGGCCAGGCCAGGCCCCGCCCCCATCGCCCAGGCCCAGGCCCGGCCCGGCCCCGCCCCCATCGCCCAGGCCCCGCCCCGCGCCGGCCCGGCCCCGCCCCGCCCCCCGCCGCCAGCCGCAGCCCACGTGACCAGCCCCGGTGCAAACAAGCCGGTCAGCTGACGCGGCCCAACTGCGCCGTCATCCCGGCTATAAGCGCGCGACCTCCCGGGCTCTCCGCTTCGACCGGGCCGCCACCGCCATGCAGACGCCCAGCCTGCTGCCGCTGCTGCTCGCCCTCGGCCTGCTGGCCGCACCCGCCGCCGCGGTCATCAGGTGAGCCGCGCAGCTCGCGCTCCCCGCGGACGCCCGCGCACCCTTGTGCGCCCGCCGGGGTGCAGCTGGGCCGCCCCCGGGCCTCCTGCGGGGCCTACCTGCGGGCGGGGCGGGGGAGTCTGCAGGTGCGGGGCTCGCCCGGGGGTCTGCGCGTCTTCTCCTCCCTGCCATCATGGGGTGGGCCGGAGGTAGCAGGAGGGCTGTGACTGGGAGTCGGCTCAGCGTCCCCAGGACAGGTAGGGTGGGAGCGTGTGCCCAGGGGCCCGCACTCGGCTGGAAGACAGGAGACCCAGCGGCAGGCCCCGGAGGCCCCTGGGCTTGGGTAAGTCATCTTTGCGCCTAGGGTCTCCCTGGCCAGCTGTGAGCTGGGCGTGGCCTCATCCCGGTCTGTTCGGCCTGAGATCTTCCCACAGGCCCTGGGCCGGTTGGAGGACCCTCTGGACACCCTGAGGCCCACAGGGTCGAGAGGGAGTCAGCCTCAGGATGGGTCTGGGGGAGTGGCCCAGCTGGCACCAGGCCCTGGGCGGCTTCCCCCACTGCTGGGCTGGGGCTCTGTCCCACCAATACCTGTTGCCTCAGTAAGGACCACGCCCTCCCCAGGCCTGGGGGCCCCCACTGGGTCCAGCGAGGCCGAGGACTATCAGGCTGGTCCAGGGCTGTGCCATGCTGTGTCAGCGAGATGGAGGGTCCCCCCACCCTCTGGACCTCACCAGGCAGGCTGCTTGCCCAGCAGGAGAGGCATGCGGCAGGCCCACCCGCTTCTGCCCTGCCCCCACCCTTGCCCAGGCCTGGAGCCTAGTGCTGGGCCTGGGCCGGCATTCTTCCAGCTCTGCTGTGGGCCTTTTGCCTGTGGGCAGGTGGGTGGGGTTTCGGGGCTGCAGGAGCTGACAGGGCCCCCCCGCAGACCTGAGCCTTGCCAAAGAGCTGGCTTGTGTGGGCCCCTGCGTGGGCTGTGGCCTAGGGGCAAGTAGCCCTAGCTGGAGCAGTTGTGGGGAGCAGCTGCAGGCCTGGACCTGCCCTGGCCTCACCCCCAGGCCTTCCACTGGGGGCGCCAGCCTGGAGCTTCTCTGGTTGGGGCAGCTGAACCCAAGCCCCCACATCTTCGCGTCCCGTGGCACTACTGGCATCTGTCTCCTTAGTGACTGGAGGGTGTGTCCCCCTCCCCCACCCCCAGACAAGAAGCCCAGGCTCTCCCAGCCTGTCCCTTCTTAGGCAAGAGCCGGTCCCACATCTTCCTGGAGCATGCCCTTGGCCTGCTGGGAGGAGCCACTGCGACCTTGAACTCGCAGATCCCCAGGCTGGGAAGACGTTTCATGCAGTAGTTCTTCTTGTCAGGTGGTTTCTTCTCCCACCTCCTGGGGCAAGTTCAGACCCCTGTGGAGCTAGGGGTGGAGAAGGACCCCTCACACTGCCCCTGCTGCTGGGCAGACCACCCAGGCTGGCATGTGTGCTGGGAGGCGGGACTCCTGGGAAGGGTCCTCCATGCAGGGGCACCGGGCCTCGCATGGAGTGTGGCCAGCCTGGCAGCCCCCACCTCCAGGCCCCAGGTGTCAACCTTGACCTTAATGGGGAGAGAGTGACGGGGTTCAGTGCGGCCTGGGATGAGGACTGGAAGGAAAGAGGGGGTCCTGTGAGGAGCCTGGGGGTGGTCAGGGAGAGCTGGCTGCTCAGAGTGGGTAGCCTGGAAGTCCCTCCTGGCGGCCAGAAGGTGGCCACCCCGCAAGTCAGACGGGTGAGCTGGGACCATCTCTGTGGGGTCTGGGTGGGGAGAGCCAGGCAGAGGGGGCCCCACGGAGGGCTTTGGGCAGATGCGATAGCTGACCACTGACCCTGGACCCATTCAGAGTAGGGACGGAAGACCACAGCGGTGCATGTTGGAGCCCCCAGTGGCTGGGGGCGGGGGGTGGGGGAGGAGCAGGCATGCTGGGCCTCCAGCTTGGTCGTGGGTGCGGGAGCCTCCCGGTGGGCCGTGCAGCCAGCCAGGCCTGACGAGCCCGACCCCTCTCTTGACAGGATCCCACTGCACAAGTTCACGTCCATCCGCCGGACCATGTCGGAGGCGATGGGCCCCGTGGAACACCTGATTGCCAAGGGCCCCATCTCGAAATACGCCACCGGGGAGCCAGCTGTGAGGCATGAGCCAGTTCCCGAGCTGCTCAGGAACTACATGGATGTGAGTGTGGGGGCGGGGAGGCAGCCTGGGGCCAGGGGCAGCGGGCTGACTGCCCACAGCGCTGCGGGCAGCAGCCGGTTCCCTGAGCCAGCGTGGGTTTCGGTGAAATCCTCTGTTCTCAGCCTCCAGTGGTTTGCAAGCTTCAGCCGTGTGGGGGGCGGGGCTTCCGCCCAGCCACCCTTGTGATGGGTGTGTCCTCGATGCCCTCCTGACTGAGGGCTGTGACCTCCCTGGCCCCAGCTCCGGGCTCTGCTGCCCGTCCTGGCCCGGGGGGGCGGGGGGGGGGGGTGGCCAGGAGGGTTGGCTGGAGCGGCCTGAGTGCCTCCCCGCCTGCCACCGAGCATCGGCTCAGAGCCGGGCTGGCATCTTCATCCTGGTGACCAGCCCCGCGGGGCTGCCCCAGGCCCTGCAGCACATGAGGGAGCCGGCCCGGCGCGGAGGAGCCCAGAGTCAGGCCGCGGCCTGCCCGCGAGGCTGTGGGTGGGGGCCGGGGGTCCCTCAGCTTGGGTCACCTGGGCTCACCTGCCTGGGAGGCACCCACTGCCCTGGAACCTCGTGCTCGTCTTGCCTGTCTCGTTGGCAGGCCTGGGGCAACCACCGCCCAGTCCCTGCCCCCTACCTTCCTCTTCGGTCAGTGACCGGCCCATGTGCCCACTGCTTATGGAGGGGAAAGCCAGCTCAGAGGTGGAACATTCTGGAACACACAGCATGCTGGGGCAGGTCGTCTGGGGCTGCCCAGTGACATCCTCTCCACGCCCCCCACTCCCTGCGTCTTGGGAAGCCAGCCCCTCGCTGCCATCCGGCCTCTGGCCCACTCAGGTTTAGGGCAGGTAGCCGCGCCCTCTGTCCTGCCCGGGCCAGGAAGCTGTGGCCTCTCGCAGGCATGTGATCGGGCGGGGGGGCGGGGGGGTCTGCCTGGGGCCTGACTGACCAGTTCCTGATTCCTGGTCCCCAGCGTACACGCACACAGATACGCATGTGCACGCGCACCATGCGTATGGAGATTTGCTGAGTCATTCTCCGACCCCCCAGGCCTAGACACTTCTGCTGGGTCATGAGTTACTGGCCCGAGAGAGATACCCGGAGGGGCTGGAGCCAGAGCCCAGCAGACCCCAAAGTCACAAATGCCCGTGCCCCTGACCTCTGAGGGGCCGAGGACGGGGTTCCCCTGGAGACATGTGCCCCTTCATGCTCGCCAGAGCCCTCATCCCGCATCTGGGCCTCCCCCCAAGCTGCCTCTGCTGCCCCGTGTGCGGAGGGGGAAACTGAGGCCCAGAGCAGTGAAGGCAGCGTTGCCAGCACTGAGGGACTTGACCTCCCCATGCGCCTCCTCCCCTGGGCCCCTCGGACCCCTCTGCCCGGGGGCCCTCCAGGCTCGGCCCTGTGGGATCTGAGGGCCCAGAGTCAGGCCCTCACTCAACCCTCATGCTGGGGAGGAGACCTTCCCTCCCAGAGACCTGGACCCAACCAAGGACTCAGGCAGGAATGGCGGGTTGGGCGACTGAGGCAGCAGGCCTGGCCCCGGGCCCCTCCCCTGGCCTGGGCCTTCTCTCGCCCCATGGGGAGCCCCGCGCCCCGCCCTGACAGACCCCACCCCCCAGGCCCAGTACTACGGGGAGATCGGCATCGGGACGCCTCCGCAGTGCTTCACGGTGGTCTTCGACACCGGCTCCGCCAACCTGTGGGTTCCGTCCATCCACTGCAAGCTGCTGGACATCGCCTGCTGTGAGTCCGTCTGTCCCAGGGCCTGCCGTGGACCCCAGAGGGAGGGACCCCGGGCAGAGGAGTGCTGCCCCCACCCCTCTGCCCGCTCTCCCCTCAGGCGCTGGAGGCCAGCCATTCGGCCTCAGCCCACCCTCTCCCGTCCTGGGGCAGAGACCTCCTGGGCCACCTGCCGTTCCCACCTCAGCCACACGCAACAGGCGGCCCCTCCCGAGTCCCTACCCTCCTCCCTTCCTCAATTCAGGGCTGGGACCGTGGGGGTCGAGGGCTGGACCACCCGCCCAGGGGCTTGCTCAACAGGCTGCAGCAGGCAGCAGGGCCCCGCAGAGCTGGTGCAGGGCTGGGAGGGTTGAGGCTGCAGTTGGGGCTGGGCCGGTGGGCTGACAGCCCCGATCGGCACAGGGACCCACCACAAATACAACAGCGGCAAGTCCAGCACGTACGTGAAGAACGGCACGACCTTCAGCATCCACTACGGCTCAGGCAGCCTCTCAGGGTACCTGAGCCAGGACACTGTATCGGTGAGTGTCTCAGGGCCGCACGCCAGGCCGGGGGATTCACCCCCGACCCCAGGGCTGGGCAGGGGTCCACTGAACAACGGAGCCAGGGTCTCAGCTGAGCAGAGGCCCAGGGGGGGAACAGCTGAGTGAGCTTGGCTGGGATACATGACGGGGGGGATGTGGTCCTGTGTGCACGCCGGGCGGTGCCAGGAGGGCTGGAAGGAGAGGCCAGGAGCAAGAGTGCCAGGCCCAGGACCAGCGACTGATGAGTGGCGAGGCTCCTGGCCACCCAGCCAGGCAGAGGAGCTGGTGGGCGGCGGGGGCCACTGGGTGCCGGGGTCGGGTGTGGCCCCATCCCCACAGCCAAAGCTGCTGGCCAGGGGCACCCTCCGAGGGTGCCGGGCAGGACGCTGAGCGGCATCTGAGGAGGTGCCCGCAGGACGTGCCCACCTCCCTGGGGGGCGGGGCGGGGCCCTCGTGGGCTCTGCTCGGGCGGAGCCCCTGGTGCCTGGCCACAGGAGGGGTCTGGGTCGGGAGCTGCGGGGAGCAGGAGCAGAGTAGGAGGTGGTCCCCTCCCAGCCCGCATTCCCTGGAAGGCCGCGGGGCCTGCCCTGAGCCTTGTTGGCAGGGAGGACCCTTCCTCCAGCCGGCCTGGTGGGCCAGGGGCCGTGGCTCCCTGCGGGCCACCCTCCCCCTCCGCGTCTGCCTAGTGGGAGTGGGGGCCTCTGCCAGGCTCCCTCTGAGCCTGAGACAGGATGTCGCACACCCCTCCTCCGCCCCCCAGTGTCAACCCCAAACAGCCCTCCTTCCCACATCCTCCCCGTGTGTGTCTGCAGCCTCTACCCTGGCCTGGGGGAGGGGATGGCGTGGCCTTGAGTCCAAGGTCAGATCCGGGGTCCCGAGGGCGGGGTAGGCGGGTGGGAGGACCTGAGCTCAGGAGGAGCCCGCCGCCTCCTGCTCCCCGGCTCTGCACCCGTCCTTGAAACCGGCCCGGCGGCGCATGGGCCCCGCACCCCCGCTGTCCCCACCCAGGTCTGGTGCAGCGTCAGCAGCCCTTTCTCCTGGGCTGAGTCCCGTGCGCCAGACGACGGGCAGTGGCTGAGCTGGCTTTCATGGCCATGGCTGCCCGCAGGGACGGGGGAGAGGGGCTGCCAGGGGCCCAGCATCAGGCTTGGTGCCCACACGGCCCACTGACCCTGCTGCCCCCACCGCGTGGCCCGCAGGTCCCCTGTGACCCGTCCTCATCCAGCCCGGGCAGCGTCACGGTGCAGAGGCAGACCTTCGGGGAGGCCATCAAGCAGCCGGGCGTGGTCTTTATCGCGGCCAAGTTCGACGGCATCCTGGGCATGGCCTACCCCCGCATCTCCGTCAACAACGTGCTGCCTGTCTTCGACAATCTGATGCAGCAGAAGCTGGTGGAGAAGAACATCTTCTCCTTCTTCCTGAACAGGTGTGGGGGTGGGCTCCGTCGTCCCAGCCCTCCCCGCGGCCCCCTGCCAGGCACTGAGCCACAGCCCTCACTGCCCAGGGGTTGGCGCCCTCCCACAGGCGGACAAACAGTCCATACCGAAGGCTGGGTCCCCCAGCGGGGCGGCCCTGTATCCGGGATCTTGGTCGTTGGGCCTGCCTCCTACGACAGCCCGAGCTGGGCCAGGCACCCTTGCGGTCAGTCTGCCTGATGTTCCTGGGCCTGGTGACGGGCAGACTGGTCCCTGCCTCTGGGTCACTTTCGGCTCAGAGGGGATCAGGCGTCAAGCCCTGATCTGTGCCAGGAGCTCTGGAGGCAAGGGGGCTGGGGCTTTCCCATGGGGGGGACCCCCAGGAGAGCCAGGGTGATGCTCCCACGTTGTAGAAGCAACACCTGGTACCTATCATGCTGGGGAGGGAGTCCTTGGAAAGGGGTCTCAGTTCTCCAGCCCCTGGCCTCTTCCCGGGATGGTGCTACAGGTCTTGAGAGGAAGCCCCCGATGCGGGCAGTGGTGCAGGTGTGGCAAGGGGGGGTGTGGGCGGGGGGGCCGGGCAGCCTGCCGCTCCTGGTCACTGGCCACCACGCCCCACGTGCCCCCTCTGGGTCCGACCCTGGGCACTTCTGGTGGAATTCCAGCCCAGAGCCTTTGGCCCGGCCTCTGTGTGGATGCTGGCCTCTGCCCCTTGCTCAGTCAGTGGCAAAAACTGAGCAGCTGCCGGGGGCCGAGCCGCCTGCTAGGCACTGGGAGCACGTGAGCTCTCGGGTCCAGGGGAGGTGGGAGGACCCAGGAGCTCGGCGCTGGGAGCATGTGAGCCCTCGGGTCCAGGGGAGGCAGGCGGGCTGCAGAGGACCCAGGAGCTCGGCCCGGCCTGAGGTCGGGACAGATGGCCTGTCTCTCTGATTCCCCGGGTGCAGGCTCGGGCAGGAAGTGGGGGCAGGGCAGCTGGCTTGCAAGGGCAGGGCTGAGGCTGAGGAGGGCACCACGTGGGTGGTGGAGGTGACGGGAGGTGGCGGCCACAGCGATGGGTGGAGGACGAGTTTGGCACGTGCCGGAGATAGCCGGGCAGATGATGCTGAAACCACGAGTGTGAGTAAGAGGTGGGGAGGGTCGGAAGCGGAGATCTGAAGCGGGGGCCAGTCTTGTGGTGGTCGGGACGGAGAGCGTCCCCCGGAGCGGCAGGTGCAGAGGACCTGGGGCGGGCACAGTGGCTCCAGCCCTTCTCCTGCAAGCCCCTGGCTTTCCTTCCAGGCGGGTGAGGTCCCTGCCCCGGGTCTCCCAGCACTCGCATCCTCCTCTGCCTGCTGGCCCAACCCTGGCCATCCTAAGGGGGCAGACCGGGACCCCTTGCGGCCCAGGCAGGATCTCCTGTCAGGAAGGGGCTTGGCCTGTGGTTCCCGGGGTGTGAGATTGGAGCTCTCCCCCCTGCCAGATCCTCCCACCCCTGCACGCCCAGGAAGGGTTCTGGTCACCTTCTGAGGGCCCCGCACCAACCCTGACCCCTGTGCCCATCCAGCCTGGCCACCCGCAGGCTGGATGCCTGGTGCAGAGGCGGGCAGGACATGTGACTGCCTCCTCCCCCACAGGGACCCGAAAAGCCAGCCTGGGGGCGAGCTGATGCTGGGCGGGATCGACTCCAAGTACTACAGAGGCAGCCTGACCTACCACAACGTCACCCGCAAGGCCTACTGGCAGATCCACATGGACCAGTGAGCGCGGGGCGGGGTCCCGCCCTCGGCTCCGCAGGGTGGGACGTGGCTCGTGGGGGCGCCGCCCATGGCCTTGCGTGTAGCAGGGGCCTGTGGGGGGCTGGGGGGCCTGCCCAAGGGGACCTGGGCCCCGTGTGCTGCCAGCCCTAGGTGCTTCCTGCCAGCTCCCGGTGTCCAGCCAGTGGCCTCCCCCGCACGTAGCTCCCTTGGGTGACCTGTTCTTGGCTCCTCCGGCCCCTCCCCACCCCCACTCTGCTCACGCCCCAGTCCTGCAGGGGCGGGCAGGGGCCCCGGGGCCCCGGGAGGGGACTCAGGCCCGCGCCCCTCCCCGCAGGCTGGACGTGGGCAGCAGTCTGACCGTGTGCAAGGGCGGCTGTGAGGCTATCGTGGATACGGGCACGTCCCTGATCGTGGGCCCTGTGGAGGAGGTGCGGGAGCTGCAGAAGGCCATCGGGGCCGTGCCGCTGATGCAGGGCGAGGTGAGCGCCGGCAGGGCCGGGGCGGGCATCCCCGCCGCCGCGGCCCCGCTCACCGGCTCCCCTCTGACCCCCTGCAGTACATGATCCCCTGCGAGAAGGTGTCCAGCCTGCCTCAGGTCACCGTGAAACTGGGGGGTAAGGGCTACGCGCTGTCCCCGGAAGACTACACGCTGAAGGTGCGCGGGGACTGCGGGCGTGGGGCGCGGGCGCGGGGCGTGGGGCGCGGGGCGCGGGTGGCGACCGGCGCTGACGCTGTCGGCCGTCGCAGGTGTCGCAGGCCGGGACGACCGTGTGCCTCAGCGGCTTCATGGGCATGGACATCCCCCCGCCCGGTGGGCCGCTCTGGATCCTGGGGGACGTCTTCATCGGGCGCTACTACACCGTGTTTGACCGGGACCAGAACCGGGTGGGCCTGGCCGAGGCCGCCCAGCTCTAGTTGGCCGCGCCTGCAGGCAGAGTCCGGAGGAGGGGGCGCCCCGCCACACACACTCACACTCATGCACACTGCACTCACGCACCCAGCCCGGTCCTCCCGAGGCCCGTCGGGCTGCAGTTCCGCTCTGTGGTTCCCCTTCCCTGGTGTCTGAAATGTTGCTTGCTTATCTGTCTGTCTGTCTGATGGAGAGGTGGCCTGGGGCAGAGCCAGCAGGCAGCCCCGGTGCAGAGTCCTCTCTCTAACTTGGAAGACACAGCCTGTTAGGTGGCTGTGTGTCCCGGGACCCCCGCCCTGGGTGGTTCCCTCGGGCCGGCTGCCCTCCCGGTCGCTGCGCCCGCCTGTTCGTCCTGGACGCCGTGAGGGAGGGGCCTGCTGAGGCCTGAGGACGAGCTGGCAAGGGTGGCAGGGGCCAGAAGCCAGTCTCGCGGGGCCGTGCCGGGGCTCGCCTTGTCGCGGAGAGCGTCCAGGGCATTCTCTGGCCCCAGGTGGGGTGGCATCGGAGGGGAGGGCACTGGGGCCAGCCTTCTCTGTGGCCGCCCCTTTCTTGAGTGGCTGGGAGCCAAAGTTGGCACGAAAATAAAATTGTTCAGACCTCTGCCCGTGTGTCGGTATCTTTTGTGCCCGGTGGGGAGGGCACGCTCCCTGTGGAGGCGGGCGAGGAGCTGGCGCGAGCAAGCGGCCCTGCGCTCGCCTCAAAGGGAGGGCGGGCTCAGCCTGGGGCACCCAGGGCCCAGACACTTTCGCCTCCTTCCCAGCCTCGTGGCTGAGATTCTGCTGCTGGGGGTGCTAGCTCGTGGGGGGCCCAGCGCAGTGACCAGTGATGTGGGCCTAGCTCGGGGCCTCTCTTGGGAGCGCCTGCACCAACGCACGGTTTTCAGGCCCAGGCGAGTGCCCGCCACACGTCCTTAGCAAGTGTTCCACCAGCAGTGGGGCCCCCAGTGTTCCCCGAGCCCCCTGCACCCCTGACGGGCCTTAGGAGGAGCCTGATGGGGCAGGTGGCGCATGGTCAGCCTGCCTCCCTCCTGGGCCTCCTCACCAGTCCAGGGAAGCAGTGTCTCCATGACTAAGCCCTGCCAGTGCTGGGTTGGCAGGGTCCAGGGATCCAACACCGGCGTCCCCTCAGGCTGGTCTGGCCTGTTTGCTAGAGGGATTGGGGGTCGGTCAGAGCAGTTGCAGAGCCAGGAGGTTTTGAGGGATGAATAGGAGTTTCTGAATGCTTGGTGGTGGGGCAGATGCCTCTGGGATGGGTAAATGGACCCTGCTTGGAGCCCACCCTCCCGCAGGGGTTGGGGTCTGATGTGACATTTGTTCTCAGCCGGCAGAGCTGTACCTGTCACCGGCCTGGCCCCAGGGAGCCTGGAGACTGTACCCCAGAGCCGGGCCCTAGCAGGACCCGGCCTCTTCCAGAATTGCAGGAGGGATCGTGAACACGTGCCCAGTGTTCTCTGCACCTGAAATTCGAGCCAGGAGCGGGCAGAGCTCTGCAGGGCTCCTGGGAGACGGTCATCAGCGCCAGTGACCTGGGAGCCTGCAGGGCGGAGCTGCCAGGGGGGAGGCCCTCACGGCCCCTGCCCCTTGGCTGTGCGGGGCCTCTCTGTCCTTAGAGCCTCCCAACCCCCCAGGCTGGCAGGGGCCCCCTCCTCCACCTGCCTCGCTCACGGAGACTCTCAGCAGAAGGCTGTCGGGTCTGCAGGGTGGGGGCCACGTGTCCTCGCCTCTGGGACAGAGGGACGAGACCCCTGAATGCCACATGGGTTATTAGCGCAGACTGAGCCCCCAGCTCCTAACCCAGGCCAGCAGGGTGCCAGTGTCCTGCCCGGAGTCGGCTCCACCCAATTGGCTGGGCTTCTCTGGCCCCTGGAGTCTGATTCTGGGCTCGGACCCAGCTTCTGTGACCCGACCCTGAGCCTCGAGTCTCTGTCCTGGGAAGGCAGGTGACAGCTGGGTACTCCTGGCCGCAGGCCTGACGGACGCCAGGAGGAGCCCAGCACAGGGCCTGGCGTTCCGCTCCAAACGCTGGCCCTCACTCTGGCTGGCTCGGCCCTGCTCTGCGCCAGCCCAGCGGGCTCCGGTGGACACGTCCTGGCTGGAGGACACCCAGTCTCGGGCTGAGCTCTCAGGAGCTGACCTGAGTCCAGCGCCTTCCCTCGGCTGCTGTGATGAAGGCCCTGCGGGATGATGCATCCCGGGCAGTGGGCTGGGGTGGGGAGAGGTAGCCCGGCTCCACCCAGTGTCCAGGAGCAGACCCCTGTGGGCCTGGCACCCTCTCCCACACCCGAGGACCAGCTGGACTCGGGCAGGCCAGCCCGTCGGCCTTGCAGCCTGCACAGCCCTGGGCAGCACCTGGCCCAGGGAGGCCAGCCGGCACGCCAGGGAGACCAGGTTCCCAGGCCACACACAGGCTCAACGGGCCCCTTAGGTCAGGCGCCACCTGAGACGGATCTGGCCACCCCTGGGCCAGGCCCTTGGAAAGGGGGCGGTGGCGGATGGGTGAGGGGAGAACTGAACCCCGCTCCCCAGAAGTCCCATCGCCCTCTCACCTGTGGGCCTGCGCCAGCCTAGGGTGTGGTCGGGCAGGGGCGGGGCTTGCTCTGGGACCCCGCCCCCTGGAAGGGGGTTTTAGTAGCATCTTTAAAGCCAGCTCTTCCTGGGTTCCTGATCAGCCCCAACCAAGGCCAGGCCAGGGGCCAGAGGGCTGGGGGCTGAGCAGGGGAGCAGTGGGCCTGGACAGGAGAGGGGGCCTGGCCAGGGAGGAGGCTGCAGACAAGGGCTCGGGCTGTGTGTGCAGGGGTTCTCGAGAGAAGGGGCTTCAGAGAGGGCCTGGCACAGGCGGGCCAGGAGTCTGAGGAGGAAGGGCCCCTGGGAAGGACCCAGGCTGGGAGGAGAGGGGGTCCTGGAGACAAGGGAGGTGGGTTGAGCCGGTCAGAGCAGAAGCAGCCTTCACAGGAGGAAGGGCTGGAGCGCAGCCTGTGGGGGGAACAGGGGCTGGAGGGAGGGGCCAGGCTGCCACCGGGAGGGTGGCTTCGTGGGGAGGGGGTGGAGGGAGGGGCCGCTGCTGAGAGGAGGACTACTCAGGAGGCCCCTGCCCAGCGAGGAGGGGGCCGCGGCTTCCCCAGGGCGAGGGTGTTGTTGGGACGACTGCAGGAAGGGCAAGCCATGTGGGGCGAGTGTCAGAGAGAATGGGAGGGAGGCGGGGTAGACGGGGCTGGGGGCCTGGGAGGGGAGTGAGGGCGATAGGGCCTGCAGGGCAGCTTGGGCAGGTGGGGACCTGAGCTCCAGGGGACAAGTGTCACAGGGTCTGGGAAAGGACACCCGGCCTCAGGGCCAGAGGCCCATCAGCTGAGGGGTCGCAGTCTCCTAGACAAGACGAGGCTTCATGAGGGAGCCGTGTTCCCCGGGCACACGCAGGGGCTCTGGGTTTGGGGAGCGTGAGTTCAGATCTGGGGGAAAGTGGGGGCAGGAACTCTGTGGGGGTGGGCTCAGGGAGGACGGAGTCCCGGCCCGGGTCAGGTGGTGGCCTGGTGGGGGGCACCCTGCTCAGGGAAGGACTGCAGTTGGGGGCCCCAGGCCCGGGAGGGGCCCGAGACTCAGGAGGAACTAGGGCCCTGGTGGGGGCTTGGATAGGAGCGGGGTCCTGTGGGGACAGGCGTGCAGACAGGAGTCTGGCTAGACGTGAGGGCTGACTTGGTGAGGACAGGCTGGGGGCCCCTGGGCTCTCTGGGCAGAGGGCTTGGGGAGGCCCAGATGCCCACCGGGCCTGGGACTAGGTGTGTGGGGGCAAAGGCTGAGAGGCAGAGAGAGCCGGTGGAGCAGGAAACTCACGGGCAGAGAAGGGGCAGCACAGAGGGGAAGGGGCTCTCCCCGGGGAGGCAGGTGGGGAGCTCAGCGAGGTGCTGGGGGCTCAGCCAGAGGGAGGAGGCAGGGAGCGGGGTGGGGTTCGGGAGACGCAGTCGGGTGGCGCGGGCACCGGGGCTGGGCGCTGCGGGACAGCCCATCCCTGCCCAGCTCTGCCCGCCCGCGAGGGTCGCCGCTTCGGCCGGCGCCCCCAGCGCCCACCCCACCGGCGGGAGGAGGCGGGGAGGTGGCTGCGCCAGCCGCCACCGTGAGTCAGGCTTGGGCTGCAGCCGCCGGCCGGTCCTGGCGCTGCGGAGGGCGCGCAGGCGGCTGAGGAGCGGCGCTGCCAGTCCGTGCCCCTCCCCGCGCCGCCCCGCGCGCTCCCCGCGCCGAGGTCTGGCCGCCGGGACGCGGAGCGGCGGGACAGCCAGCCACCGGCGGGACGGCGGAAGGACGCGCGCAGCGAGCGCAGGGTCGGGCCCGGCCGCCAAGCAGTCGCCAGTAGGTGAGCGCGCGCCTTCCCGGCGGCTGCGGCAGACCTGGGCCGGGCTGGGGGCCGCGGGGGCCGGGCGGGGGCGGGCGCGGCGGGGCCCCGGCTGCCCGACCCCCGGGGCGGCGCGGGGCGGGGGCGCGTGGTCTGAGAGGGCTCGTTTCGCAGAGTGTCGCTGTGCGTCTGCTCCTGGCACCCGGCGAGTGCGCGCGCTTGGGGTCCCAGCGCCGCTCCGGGCCGGGTCCGGAGCCGGGGCGATGCGCGGGAGTTCGGAGCCCCGCGGGCGGCGGGTTCATCCTTCTGCGACTGTCTCGGGCCGGTGGCGCGGTGTGTGTGAGGGTCACAGTGCGGGCTTGTTTACCTGGCGGCCTCTCCGAGCGCACGGGGTGTGCTGGTGTCTGGAGAGCCGGGCGGTGGTGCTGGCGTTTGTGGCCCAAGTGTCAGCGTGTGCCAGCGTGCAGGTGCCGGGCAGAGCCTGGCGGAGGCCGTGTCATTGTGGGCGTGCGTCCCTGTATGTGCGCCGTGTCTGGGTGCTGCTTGCTGTGTTTACTGCAAGAGCCTGTCGGTCGGGGTGCTGCGGGGTGTGGGGGTGCTGCTGTGTGTCAGTGGGTGAATGTTTGTGTGCAGACGGCGAAGTGGTGGCCGTCCCTGCCAAGGCTGCCTGGAGGGCTTTGGCATGGGTGGGGGTGGGGAAGGCAGGTGGCTGGCCAGCAGTCGGCTGCCCCTGTGGGATTTCCAGCCCCCGGAGCTGTTTGTGAGACTGCAGGGGGAGTCTGTAGGGGCCAAGGTGGGCCCAGCTCACCCTCCATCTCCCCCTCCCTGCAGGCCCAGGGCCCCGGCCAGTGCCCAGCCCCGCTGGGAGCCCCGGCCAGCACCACGGACGGCGCCCAGGAAGCCCGAGTCCCCCTGGACGGGGCCTTCTGGATCCCAAGGCCCCCAGCAGGTTCGCCCAAGGGCTGCTTCGCCTGCGTGTCCAAGCCCCCAGCTCTGCAGGCTCCGGCGGCCCCGGCCCCCGAGCCCTCGGCCTCGCCCCCCATGGCGCCCACTCTGTTCCCCATGGAGTCCAAGAGCAGCAAGACAGACAGCGTGCGGGCTGCCGGCGCCCCCCCGACCTGCAAGCACCTGGCGGAGAAGAAGACCATGACGAACCCCACAACCGTCATCGAAGTCTACCCAGACACCACGGAGGTGAATGACTACTACCTGTGGTCCATCTTCAACTTCGTCTACCTCAACTTCTGCTGCCTGGGCTTCATCGCCCTGGCCTACTCCCTCAAGGTGAGCCGGAAGGATGGAGGAGGGGCCTGGGGGGGTCTGGAGAGCCGGGGGGTGGTGCTGTCCCCCCTCCCTCACAGAGAAGCCCGTGGGTGCAGCAGGTGTAGCGGAGAGAGTGGGGGACCTAGGGAGACGCAGAGGTCGGCCAGGTAGCTCAGGACAGCAGAGGGCCTGCCCATCCCGCCCTGAGCCAGGGAGCCTTCCAGGGTGTCCTGGCAGGGCTCAGCGTCCTCGGGGCGAGGGTCTCTGCATGGCCAGTTTGGCCTCTGAGGTGGGGACCTCAGTGTCCTGTCCCCTGGGTGGGGACCTGGGAATTAGGCCTGGCCGCAGCTGCCCCTGGGCATTGGGATGGAGCCAGCGTGGAGGTGCAGAGAGCTTGGACTCCTTCCCCTGTCGACAGGAGGAGGGCTGACGTCACTGCTGGAGACCTTGTCCCAGCCGTGCACGGGGAGCCTGAGGCCAGGCAGGCACTCGAGGGGGCTGTGACCGTCACGGGGAGCTGCCCCTCACACGGTTTCCAGTGACCCATCCTGGGGGAGTGGGGCAGGGAGGCCGGGGCAGGGAGACCTGAGTGTGTCCCATGCAGCCCGACCCCACACTCTGGGTGTGCACGACTCAGAAGGCCCTCCCTCACTGCTGTGATGGGAGCTGGCCGGAGCGGAGCAGACAGGATACCCCCGTCCCCCGCTCCCACCCTCGAGGGTGCAGTGGAGAGAAAAGGCCCAGGACGGGGGAGGGAGCTGTGGTCGACTCACACTTGGGGTCCGGAGATCCCTGCGGGTGTGTCAGGACCCAAGAGCCTGGGGCTGCTGGAGCCCAACCCGCGGAGGGGCGGGGGTACACCCGGGCCTCCCTCTCTCCTCCGGCCTCCCCAAGGGCTGGGCTCTCGTCTCGCCAGGTCATCCCTTTTCTTGGGCCCAGATTTGAGTGTCCGGGGCCGGGCGCATTTCCCTGATTGCAGCTGCCTGAGGCGGGGGTGGGGAGAGGGACCATGGCGGGGTGCGGGCTGGCACCAGGGGGATGGAGGCTGAGACAGCTCTTCTTGCTGCTCTGAGCATGGAGCACCCCCACCCGCCCCTGCCCCAGCGTCACACAGCCTGGCCACCTGGCCTTCCTGCCTCCTGACTCATCCTCAGGGCCTCCATCACCCCTACTGCTCATCTCCAGGCTAGTGTATCCAGCCCTGGGCTCCATCAGACAGGAACTGTGTCCCGTGAGTGTGTGTGCATGTGGTTACGTGCGAGTGTGTGCGAGGGCATGAGTGTGTGTGCAAGAGTGCATGCATGCATATAGGTGTGAGCGTGTGTGTGTGTGTATGCCTGAGCTGTGCAGGCATGAGAGTGCATGTGTGTTTGAATGAGGGTGTGAGTGTGCAAGTGTGTGTAATTGTGTGTTCTGTGTATGTGTGCATATAGGTATCAGCGGGCATGTGCCTGTAACTATGTGTGGATGTGTGAGTGTGTCTATGCACGTGTGTACAACTGTGTGTGTGTGAGTGTGCTCGTGTGCTGCAGAGGCAGCAAAGGGAAGGGGGGCCCAGGGAATCCGGGGGAAGCGCCCCCAGCCTCAGCTCTGCCTCCGGGGCCCTCTGCCAGTCCCGCCAGCAGCCCGTGGACCCGGGCACGGCTGTGAGGCTCCTGTGGGCGCCGGCGGGCCCTGGGCAGGCCCATCTGCCGCGGGTTGTAGGTAGGTCACAGGTTTCTGGACTGAATGCAAGGCTCCGCGCTGGGGTGGGGGTGGGAGATGGTGCTTCTGAGAGGCAGGAGGGGCCCCACAGCGCCTCCAGCCGGGCGCTCCCCCACGTCTTCCCTGGGGGCTCTCAGGGCAGAGGGGCGTGGGGCTTCCTGGGTGGGGGGCACGGGCAGCCAGCAAGGCAAGCCCCCTGTCCCCGGCAGAGGGGAGGGCGGACCTGCTGGCCCGGGCTCCCGCACCGGGAGTTCGGCCATCTGTCCGTCCAGCTGCACGTCTCCTGGCCTGCCGCTCCAGACGTTGTTTGCAGCCAGTCACGGGCACTAGCAAGGGCACCTCACGGCCCTGGGGTCAGGAGGCCTTGGCTGGACTCCTGGGTCCCTCCGAGCGCTGATCCCGCGTCACAGAGCCCGTCCCCTTCTCCACTCGCAGAACGCGGCCAAACAAAACAGCGTCCCGGGAGCGCCTGGGGCAGGATGGCCTGCCGAGTCCCCACTGCCCCGTCTGTCCCACGGCCCCCGCCCCAGGCGCGGTCAGGACAGACGGGAGCCTGGGGTCACGGCCTGTGCTGTGGCGGGGGGCAGGGGTGGCCAGACAGGAGCCGCTCCGTCTGCGCCATCTGCTCTTCTGCTTGAGCAGCTCACGACGACCCCCAGCCCCACTTCTTGGTTGGGAGGAGTCTGGCCCCTCCTCCTAGCACTCAGGGCCCCGCACGACCCACTCTCACCTTCGCTTTCTCCTCTTCTCTTTTCTCCTATACATTTGCTCACCCCACACCTGCCTCTAGCCTCCCATTAACTCCTCCATCCACACTGTCTAACACACTTTCTTCAGCTCTTCCCCCGACCCCACAACCACCCGGTCCATCCATCAGCTCTTTCTGTCTAGGTTGCCCACACACCTTCATGGATGCATTTCATCTCTTTTCTTCTCCCCCATCTCCTCTTGACACCTTCATCTCCCAGTTTCCCTGCATCTGTGTGTTTATTCATTTGCCCACACCCTGATTATCGTACCTATCACCTTCTTCCGCCCCTTCCCTCCCTGACCTGTATATAGCCATATCCATTCATTAAACTCTTCTAGTCAATCACCCACTCATTAGTTCATTCAGACACTTCAGCATCCTTTCACTCTCCATCCATTTGTCCCATGAGTAATAAATAATGCTTAGTGCCTAGTAAGTGACAAGCAACACATGGTCCCTGTCCAGGAGAGCTTACCTCCTGATCGGGAGTCAGACAGTGATAAAACCTAGGCTTATGTGAGTCAGGTAGTGATGCCAGCTATGAAGAACAAATGAAACATCATCGAGGACACATGGGGTGCTGGTTTATACACAGTGAGCAAGGAAGGCCTCTTTGATGAGATGATATCTGCGTATAAACCTGAATGAATTCATGCGGTAGCCATAAATGCATCCGGGAAAGCAGATGCCAGGAAAACGCACTGGGTATTGCAAAAGCCCCGAGGCGAAGCCAGGTCATGGGGGTGAGCCTTGGAGCTGGGCCCGGGGGGGTGTATGGGGCCAGGCCACATGCACTGTGTCTGCCCCCGTTGGATTTTGTTTCGCTTTGAGTGAAATCTTTGATGAATTATAAACGAAGAGTCAATATTATGTGGCTTGTGTTAAAAATGATTGTCCTTATTACCGGGGAAGATAGCCCATAAGGACTTAAGGTGTTGGGGAGCTGGGACCCGATCAAAGGCTGTTGCCTCAGTCAAGTCTTGGTTCAGAGGGTGGGAGCAGAGAGTGGAAGCGGGTCCTGTATTTTGAAGGGAAAGTCAGTAGACGGTCCTGGTGGATTGGACATGAGGTGAGAGGAAAGAGAGAAGCGCCAAAGACTGCTGCTGTTGAGTTGCTCAGCCGTGTCCGACTCTCTGCGACCCCACGGACTGCAGCCCACGAGGCTCCTCTGTCCACGGGGTTTCCCAGGCAAGAATACTGGAGTGGGGTGCCGTTTCCTGCTCCAGGGGATCTTCCCGACCTAGGGATGGAACCTGTGTCTCCTGCATTGCAAGCAGATTCTTTACCTCTGAGCCGCCAGGGAGCTCAAAGGATACTCATCTGATGTATTGAGAGAACAGAGGTGCCATTTATAGACGGGGAAGGAGGCTGCAGAAGGGACAGGTCTGCGAGAAAAAGACCCTCACTCACCTCGTCCACCCACCAACGCATGCACTCGTGTTTCCACCTCTCTACCCGTCCGTTTTCTCTCTATAAATTCATATATTCATCTCCCTTCCTTCCAGAATTTCTCTTCCATGCTGCCAACCATCCCTAGATTCACTCCTCCACTTCCTTATTAAACTCCTGTTCCTTCTGGCATTTCTTTCTTTCTTTCCTCCTGCTGTTTATCCCCCAACCTCATCCATCCAGTAACAAAAAGACAGCAAATACTGATAACCACCAAACAGCAATAGTTATTCATTGAGCTTATATATTCCAGGCACCCTTCTAAGCATGTCTCATTCTTTAATTAAATGTAATATTTTATTTAAAGGTAGCAAAACCCTATGAGATTGGTGCAGTTAACTCCAGATGAGGAAATGGGGGCACAGAGGTACAAGGTAACTTCCCTGAGGTCACCATCAAGTTCCTTTCTTGGACCCTTTGACTCATTACACTTTTCTTTCTGTAGTCATCACCCTTTTTTTTTAAACTAATTTGTTTTTTAATTGAAGGATAATTGCTTTACAGAATTTTGTTGTTTTTCTGTCAAACCTCAGCATGAATCAGCCATAGGTATGCATATACCCCCTCCCTTCTGAACCTCCCTCCCATCTCCCTCCCCACCCCGCCCCTCTAGGTTGGTACAGAGCCCATCTGAGTTTCCTGAGTGAAACAGGGAATTCCCGTAGGCTGTCTATTTTACACATGGTGATGTAAGTCTCCATGTCACTCTTTCCCTACATCTCACCCTCTCCTCCCCTCTCCCCATGTCCATAAGTCTATTCTCTATGTCTGTTTCTCTGTTGCTGCCCTGCAAATGAATTCGTCAGTACCGTTTTTCTAGATTCCGTATATATGCATTAGAATACAGTATTTATCTTTCTCTTTCTGACTTACTTCATTCTGTATAGTAGGCTCTAGGTTCATCCACCTCATCAGAACTGACTCAAATGAGTTCCTTTTTATGTCTGAGTAATATTCCATGGTGTATATGTACCACAACTTCTTTATCCATTCATCTGTCTATGGACATCTAAGTTGCTTCCATGTTCTAGCTATTGTAAACAGTGCTGCAATGAACAATGGGATACACGTGTCTTTTTCAGTTTTGGTTTCCACAGGGTATATGCCTAGGAGTGGGATTGCTAGATCATATGGTGGTTTTATTCCTAGTTTTTTAAGGAATCTCCATACCATCTTCCACAGTGGCTGTATCAACTTACATTCCCACCAGCAGTGCCAGAGCATCCCCTTTCTCTACACGCTCTCCAGCATTTGTTGTTTATAGACTTTGATGACGGCCACTTTGGTGTGAGGTGATGTCTCATTGTGGTTTTGATTTGCATTTCGCTGTTGTTTTCCTCTAGTTCTTTGCACTGATCACTGAGGAAGGCTTTCTTATCTCTCCTTGCTGTTCTTTGGAACTCTGCATTCAAATGGGAATATCTTTCCTTTTCTCCTTTGCTTTTTGCTTCTCTTCTTTTCACAGCTATTTGTAAGGCCTCCTCAGACAGCCATTTTGCTTTTTTGCATTTGTTTTCCATGGGGATGGTCTTGATCCCTGTCTCCTGTACAATGTCATGAACCTCCATCTGTAGTTCATCAAGCATTCTGTCTATCAGATCCAGTCCCTTAAATCTATTTCTCACTTCCACTATATAATCATAAGGGATTTCATTTAGGTTGTACCTAAATGGTCTAGTGATTTTCCCTACTTTCTTCAGTTTAAGTCTGAATTTGGCAATAAGGAGTTCATGATCTGAGCCACAGTCAGCTCCTGGTCTTGTTTTTGCTGACTGTATAGAGCTTCTCCATCTTTGGCTGCAAAAAATATAATCAATCTGATTTCGGAGTCAACCATCTGGTGATGTCCATGTGTAGAGTCTTCTCTTGTGTTGTTGGAAGAGGGTGTTTGCTATGACCAGTGCATTCTCTTGGCAAAACTCTATTAGCCTTTGCCCTGCTTCATTTCGTACTCCAAGGCCAAATTTGCCTGTTACTCCAGGTGTTTCTTGACTTCCTACTTTTGCATTCTAGTCCCCTATAATGAAAAGGACATCTTTTTTGGGTGTTAGTTTAAAAGGTCTTGTAGGTCTTCATAGAACCATTCAACTTCAGCTTCTTCAGCGTTACTGGTTGGAGCATAGGCTTGGATTACCGTGATATTGAATGGTTTGCCTTGGAAATGAACAGAGACCATTCTGTCATTTCTGAGATTGCATCCAAGTACTGCATTTCGGACTCTTTTGTTGACCATGATGGCTACTCCACTTCTTCTAAGGGATTCCTGCCCACAGTAGTAGATATAATGGTCATATGCAGATACACCACCCTTATGGCAGAAAGTGAAGAGGAACTAAAGAGCCTCTTGATGAAAGTGAAAGAAGAGAGTCAAAAAGTTGGCTTAAAGCTCAACATTCAGAAAACTAAGATCATGCCATCTGGTCCCATCACTTCATGGGAAATAGATAGGGAAACAGTGGCTGACTTTATTTTGGGGGGCTCCAAAATCACTGCAGATGGTGATTGCAGCCATGAAATTAAAAGACGCTTACTCCTTGGAAGGAAAGTTATGACCAACCTAGATAGCATATTAAAAACCAGAGATATTACTTTGCCAACAAAGGTCCGTCTAGTCAAGGCTATGGTTTTTCCAGTGGTCATGTCTGGATGTGGGAGTTGGATTGTGAAGAAAGCTGAGCGCCGAAAAATTGATGCCTTTGAACTGTGATGTTGGAGAAGAGTCTTGAGAGTCCCTTGGACTGTAAGGAGATCCAACTAGTCCATCCTAAAGGAGATCAGTCCTGGGTGTTCATTGGAAGGAGTGATACCGAAGCTGAAACTCCAATACTTTGGCCACCTCATGCAAAGAGTTGACTCATTGGAAAAGACCCTGATGCTGGGAGGGATTGGGGGCAGGAGGAGAAGGGGACGACAGAGGATGAGATGGCTGGATGGCATCACCGACTCGATGGACATGAGTTTGAGTAAGCTCCGTGAGTTGGTGATGGACAGGGAGGCCTGGCGTGCTGCAACTCATGGGGTCGCAAAGAGTCGGACACGACTGAGCGACTGAACTGAACTGAATAATGAGCAATGTTGAGCATCTTTTTATGTGTTTGTTAGCCATCTGTATGTCTTCTTTGGAGAGATGTCTGTTTAGGTCTTTTTCCCACTTTTTGATTGGGTGGTTTGTTTTTCTGATATTGAGTTTTATAAGCTGCTCGTATATGTTGAAAATTAATCCTTTGTCAGTTGTTTCATTTGCTATTATTTTCTCCCATTCTGAGGGTTGTCTTTTCACCTTGTTTTTAGTTTCCCTCGCTGTGCAAAAGCTGTTAAGTTTAATCAGGTCCCACGTGTTTACTTTCGCTTTTATTTATTTATTTTTTAAAACATGTTTTGGCCATGCTCTGTGGCAGCAGGATCCTAGTTCCCTGACCAGGGGTTGAACCCGAACCCCTCGCACTGGCACCACTGTACCAGGGAGGTCCCGTCTAGCCATCACCTCGTGCCTGTTCATTCACTCATCTCTTCCTATTTCACCACACTTTCTATCCATCTTTCATCTCTCATTTACTCATTCACTCATCCAACTACACAGCCTTCCTTTCTGCTCTTCTCCACCCTTTCTCTCTATCTAGCCACCCCTTCTATCAATACAGCTAATCATTCATTCATTAAAACTTGGACTCATCAATCCTCCTTCTCTCTCGACTTTTTTCTCCTCTTGACCTTGTATCTACCGACTCACACCCCAGCCAGTCATCTGCCAACCATCGGTACATTTCTGTGTCTTCCTTTCATTTATTCACGCTTCCTGTTCAGTCACCTCTAAATTAAGTTGCTCCTTCATCCGTTTGTGTATTCACCCTCCCTTTCTTCCCTCTACTCCTTTCTCCCAATTACTCAGCACATCCACCCAGGTAGGCAGCTCTTGCGCTGGTGTCAATTCATCTACGCACCCATCCACTCATCTTCCCCCGCTTCCCTTCACACACTCTCAGTCTATCACCCCAGTAATACACACACTCATCAAAAAGCTGCCCATCCATTTATCCACCTGCTCATCCTCCTGTTTTTCTCATTTCCTTGCTTCAGTTGTCTGGCCCACCTACTCATCCATCAGTCTGTTCACTTGCTGAAGGGCCTTCCTTCTCTTTCCCTCATGCAGCCAACATCACCCAACGACCTCTCTGCCCCCAGGCCACACATCCGTTTATCCATTACGTTCCTCCATGTTTATTCCTCCTCTGTTCAGCCATTTCCCCCACCGCCATCCTTCCCTTCTCTTTGGCTTTCTTCTGATCTGTTTTTTTTGGGGGGGTGGCGGCTACTCTGGGTCTTCCCTGCAGCTCACGGGCTCCTCTATTTGCAGCACAGGCTTAGTTGCCCCTCAGCACCCAAACATCCCTGCTCTGTGGGTTCTTTCCTTAGTGTCCACAGGTCTTAATTCCCCGACCAGGGATCGAACCCATGTTCCCTGCGTCGGAAGGCAGATTCTTAACCACTGGGCCACCAGGGAAGCCCTGTTCCTTCTGCTATTCTCGCCTGCTCGTCTCAGCCTCCCCTCCTGACTGCTCCTGCTTCCCAGATCTCCTAATGGGGTGCTCCCAGGCATGGTCCTTGGCCCTCCTTTTCCCGACGTCAGCCCTCATCCCTTGGTGCTCTCGTCCAGTCTCATAGCTTTAAGTAGCATCTTTATGTTGATGCTCCTCCAATTTGTATCTCTGCCCTGGACCTCACCCCTGAACTAGGCTCTACAAAACCTACCTGCTCAAAATATCCAGCTCTATGTCTAGAAGACATTTCTAGCTTCACATCAAAAATCAAACTACTGAATCACTCACAAACGTTCTCCTCCTGGAGTGTCCTACAACCCCCTTATTTCAGTAGATCAAAAAGCCTTGCAATCATCTCAAATTCCTTTCTTTTTTTATCACACTGCACATCTGATCCCAGTAAATACTGTCAGCTGTATCTTCAAAATAGATCCAGAAAAAGGTCAGTTCTTACCACCTTCATGTCTGTTGACCCGACACGACCCACCTGACCACTCACCTGGGCTGTTAAGTGAGCCTTTTTTCTGCTTCTGTCCAGCCTCTGCCCCTGCAGTCTGTTCTCCACACAGCATCCAGAATTACCAGAGTAAAAATGCCAGAGCCTGCCATTTTTCTGCTAGAAAGTGCCAGTGAAGCCCCACACAGTGCCTGTGAAGCTCCCCTCCCCTCTGGGTTCTGCCCTCCGCACACTGGCCTCTGGTTGTCTCTGACCTCGGTGCATCTGCACCGGGGACGTTTATCTTTAAACACCTGTTTTCCCTGCAGGTGAGCATATGACTGCGTCTCCACGTTCCCCTGGGCTTTACCCAAACATCCCTGCTCTGTGGGTTCTTTCCTTAGTGTCCACAGGAAGTCCATCCACCCCTCCACGCTCCTACCCTCCTGCTCATCTATGTCTCCCTGTGTTAGCTCGCCATCCCTCCTCCCATCCTTCTGGGTAACCCACCCTCCAGGCAGCCAGACATCAGTGCCATCTATCTGCCTAACCCAGGCCCCTGCCTTTTGTCCATACACTCACCCATCCATCTATCCATCCACCCACCCATCCATCCATCCACCCATCCATCTATCCATCCACCCATCCATCTATCCACCCATCCATCCATTCACCCGTCCACCCATCCATCCACCCATCCATCCACCCATCCATCCACTCACCCATCCATCTATGTACCCATCCATCTATTCACCCATCCACTCATACATCTATCCATCCACCCACCCATCCTTCCATCCATTCACCCATCCACTCATCTATCCACCCATCCATCTATCCACCCATCCATCTATCCACCCACCCACACATCCATCCATCCACCCATTCATCCATCCATCCACCCATCCACCAATCTACTGATGCAAAGACTTTCTCTTCTTGCCTCTCTTGTCTCTCTCCTCCCTCCCTTTCTTCCTCCTCCCAGACTCTGCTTGCAGTATGCTCAGACCTGCACCTCTCTGGGCTCGATGGAAGGAGAAGGTGGGAGGAAAGGGGACTCCTAAGACCCGGCCTGGTGCACCTCCCCAGGGACACTTCTTCCCAGCCAGAGGATCTTGGCAACAGGTCCGCTGCTGCCGGCCGGCTCCCCAGGACTCACTGGACTCCAGGCCACTCCTCTCACCCGGGCATGTGTGTGACTGTGCTGGGTCTTGTTTGCATCACACGGGGGCTTCTCTTGTTGCAGTGTGCGAGCTGAGTTGCCTCATGCATGTGGTCTTAGTTCCCTGACCAGAGATCTAACCCATGTCCCCTGCATTGGAAGGCAGATTCTCAACCCCTGGATCACCAGGGAAGGGCCCCCTTCACTTTAATAGCCCGTCTCAGAGACCCCTGGGGCTGCCTCTTGTCCACCCGTGCTGTGTGTTCTCAGGCAATCCCAGCTAACTTTAAATGAGGTGGAACCAGTCAAGTTAGGACACACTTGTGATGGCCATCACCCAGTCACAGAACGTCCTCTGAGGCCAGCTTCCTCTTTCATTTTCCCAGTGCTGTTGACACATAGTCGACTGTGACACTGAATACACTTAAGATGTACGTGATGATCTGACGTGTGTGTAGCATGAAGTGACTTCTACAACAGGGTTAGTTAGCACTCCATCACCTCTCATAATTACCTTTTGGTGGGGTTTGGTTTTTTTTTTTTTTTGGTAGTAAGAAAACTGAATTTCTACCCTCTTAGCAACTTTCAAGTACGTAAAACAGCATTAACAATCCGTGTTATTTTAAATAGTTTTATGTTCTTAATATTTATTTTGTTGACGTATTTATTTGGCTGTGCTGGGCCTTCGTTGCAGCGTGTGAACTCTTGGTTGTGGGATCCCGCTCCCTGGCCAGGGATCCAGCCCGGGCCTCTGCTTTGGGAGTGTAGAGTCCTGGCCACTGGACCACCAGGGAAGTCCCCTAAATAGTTTTAGGTTTACATAAAAGTTGCCAGAAAGGAGATACAGAAACTCCTGCACACCCTTCACCCAGACCCCCAGAGGTTTAGAGTTTACCATATTCACCTCTTCTGCGTGTGCGCTCACTCAGTCGTGTCCGACTCTTTGCAACCCCATGAACTACAGCCCTCGAGGGGTTCAGTCCTCCTCTGTTCATGGGGTTCTCCAGGCAAGAATACTACAGCGGATGCCATGCCCTCCTCCAGGGGGTCTTTCTGACCCAGGGATTAAGCCATGTCTCTTGATGTCTCCTGCACTGGCAGACGGATTCTTTACCACTGGTTCAGTTCAGTTGCTCAGTCGTGTCCAACTCTTTGCGACCCCCATGAATCGCAGCACGCCAGGCCTCCCTGTCCATCACCAACTCACGGAGCTTACTCAAACTCATGTCCATGGAGTCGGTGATGCCATCCAGCCATCTCATCCTCTATCATCCCCTCCTCCTCCTGCCCCTAATCCCTCCCAGCATCAGGGTCTTTTCCAATGAGTCAGCTCTTCGCATGAGGTGGCCAAAGTACTGAGTTTCAGCTTCAGCATCAGTCCTTCCAATGAACACCCAGGACTGATCTCCTTTAGGATGGACTGGTTGGATCTCCTTGCAGTCCAAGGGACTCTCAAGAGTCTTCTCCAACACCATAGTTCAAAAGCACCAATTCTTCAGCACTCAGCTTTCCTCACAGCCCAACTCTCACATCCATACATGACCACTGGAAAAACCATAGCCTTGACTAGATGGACCTTTGTTGGCAAAGTAATGTCTTTGCTTTTTAATATGCTGTCTAGGTTGGCCATAACTTTCCTTCCAAGGTGTAAGCGTCTTTTAATTTCATAGCTGCAATCACCATCTGCAGTGATTTTGGAGCCCAAAACAATAAAGTCAGCCACTGTTTCCACTGTTTCCCCATCTATTTCCCATGAAGTGATGGGACCAAATGCCATGATCTTAGTTTTCTGAATGTTAAGCTTTAAGCCAACTTTTTGACTCTCCTCTTTCACTTTCATCAATAGGCTCTTCAGTTCTTCTTCACTTTCTGCCATAAGGGTGGTGTCATCTGCATATCTGAGGTTATTGATATTTCCCCCAGCAATCTTGATTCCAGCTTGTGCTTCTTCCAGCCCAGCGTTTCTCATGATGTACTTTGCGTGTAAGTTAAATAAGCAGGGTGACAATATACAGCCTTGACGTACTCCTTTTCCTATTTGGAACCAGTCTGTTGTCCCATGTCCAGTACTAACTGTTGCTTCCTGACCTACATACAGGTTTCTCAGGAGGCATGTCAGGTGGTCTGCTTTCCCATCTCTTTCAGAATTTTCCACAGTTTATTGTGATCCACACAATCACAGGCTTTGGCATAGTCAATAAAGCAGAAATAGATGTTTTTCTGGAACACTTGCTTTTCCGATGATCCAGCAGATGTTGGCAATTTCATCTCTGGTTCCTCTGCCTTTTCTAAAACCAGCTTAAACATCTGGAAGTTCACGGTTCACCTATTGCTGAAGCCTGGCTTGGAGAATTTTGAGCATTAGTTTACTAGCGTGTGAGATGAGTGCAATTGTGTGGTAGTTTGAGCATTCTTTGGGACTGGAAAAATACAGGTTATTTGTTTCATAAACTGAGAGTAAGTTTCAGATCTGATGCCCCTAAGCCTCCCCCGCCCCGCCCCCAAAGTCCAGGGCACGTTTCCACCCAGCAAGGACATCCTTGGGCAGTAGCCCCATGCAGTGGTCGGGAATCGGGAACTGACCCGGGCTCAGGGCCACCGTCTCCTGGGCCCTCTGCCCTCACGCCCTCCCGCCTGGCCCGTGTGTCCACTCTCGGCCCTGGCTGCTGCTCTTACTGCTCCTTCTGGCTTCAGGTCCGGGACAAGAAGCTCCTCAATGACCTGAACGGGGCGGTGGAGGACGCCAAGACGGCACGGCTCTTCAACATCACGAGCTCCGCGCTGGCCGCCTCCTGCATCATCTTGGTCTTCATCTTCCTGCGGTACCCACTCACCGACTACTGAGGCCCCGGCGGGCATGCCGGCGGGACACGCAGCCCTGAGACGCGGCCGGCACGACGCCGGACGCCCCGCGGTCGGGGCAGGGCCGGGCGTGCCCCCTGGGCCCCCCCGAAGCTGTGAGCCAGGCAGTGAGACCGTCGGAAGCTCGGTCCGTCAAGGCGGCGCCGAGCTTGGAGCAGCCCGGCCTCTCTGCCTCCTGGCCCCCCGCCCGTTCCTGGGGGCCCTGGGTCTCTTCTTGTGCCGCTGCACCCCAGCTTTGAGTGGCTGCCCCCTCCCTGCCTGTGCCCCCGCCCGGGCTCCCGGGGCCCCTCAGACCTGACAGCCCGCAAGAAGGGCTGGAATGGGAGCCTCCCAAGGTGGGGCGGGGGCCCGCCAGCATCTGGGGCTCACTCCCCCCTCGGCCCGCCTCCTCCAAGCTGTGACCCTGCTCGGAGCTCGTGTATCTGTGAACCTCCAATAAAGCACCTGCCCAGCTGTGGCCCCGTCTCCCGGCAGGTGGGGTTCGGAGGCGTCGGGAAGCCCACTGAGGCCCTGCCTGGGGGTCCCGAGGGCCGCATCCAGCTGACTTCTCTCCCGCCTGCTCTGCGGGATGGGACTGGGGGCTTTGGCGGCTGCCTCCTTGGAGAGGCGGGAAGCGGGCGGGCACGGCTGCCCACCACCAGGCGGGAGCACAGGCAGTGGCTGCCGCGCCCTGGCCACGCCCAGCCCCTCTCGGGCACCGGCAGCCGGACGGCGTCCTCCGCTCACGCGCCGTCCCGTCCCCGGAGCGGCCGATGCTGCCTTCCAGTTTCCCAGAGCTGGTCACTGGGGGGACGCGGGCCTCAGGATGCCGTTTCGGGGTTAACATCAGTGCCAGGGTCGGGGATGCGGGGCGGGCCTGGAAGCAGGCGGCTCTGTGCGCGGCCCGCGGGTGCGGTCAGCCTCTGAGGGGCCCTAGACAGGGGCGCAGGCCCCGCGGGACACGGCCAGGGAGGCCCGACTCCGCCCAGGGTGCTGCAGAGCGGCCTGCAGGCGGGTGGGCCCGGGCCACGCCAGCTCGGGTGTCCAGGCGAGGGGGCTCCAGGGGAGGGGGATGTGTGTCCCCAAGGCGGCCAGGAGCCGCCCCGAGGCCTCCAGGCGGGCCTGGCGCACGCGGGGCTCCAAGGTGGCGCTGAGGGTCAGGGCCAGCTTGGCGTGGACGGAGGCTGTTGCCGGAAGTGGGCATTTCGCAGTGCGGGCGTGGGCTGAGAGGGGGGCTCTGGGAGGGTCTTGGGGGGCGAGGGGGGGAGTTTGGGGACCGGCTGGAGGCTGGCGGGGGGAGCCAGGAAGGGCGCCCGCGTCTCCAGCGCGGATGGTGAGGCGGGCAGGGCGGCTGAGTGTTAAGACTGGGAGACTGAGGGAGAGAACAGTTTGAGAAGAGCCCCCCGTGGGCAGGGCAGTGACCCCGGCGCCTACAGACAGCCCCCGGGGGACAGCTCCTGAAGGGGCCTGAAGACCCCCGGCACTCGGGGCCATGAGGGAAGGAGGAGCCGGGAAGGGATGGGGTGCTGGCAGGGGCGCCGTGGCGGGGGGCGGGGGGGTGAAGGGTCACCCCTCCCAGAAGCGGGCTGTGGACCGAGGGGAGAGGGCTGGGGAGGGGGCCAGGTCCGGCGCCTGGGTGGCAGGAGGGGGACAGACAGAGGGGGCGGGGCGGGCAGCGAGGGCCGCGTCCAGAGAGGCTCCTCCCTCACCTGGGCGATGCTGGGAGGCGCGTGGGCGCGGGCCCAGGAGCGGGGACTTCCCCTCGGGCCTCGCTCGGAGAAGGGCCCCCCCCACCCCACCTCCACCCCCGTCGTTGTGTCTGCTGGGGAAGCGGGTCATCCAGACTGGTCTCCGGGGAGGTGCGCGCCCGGCCAGCTCTGGTGGTTGACGGTCCAGGGGTACCAGTCATGGCTCAACTGTGCCCCGCTGCCCAGGGGTGGGAGGGGGACACAGGCCTGGCGGGCCAGGAGGGGCGTCCAGGGCGTTGGGGGGTCAAGGTGTGAGGGTGGGGCTCAGGGCAGTAGCAGCTCTGAGGGCTACCGCCCCTGGGCCTGCAGAAGCCCGTCCCTGGGTGTTGGCTGCACCCCCAGGACACGGCCCAGGGCTCCACGTGGGGACCAGGCCTGCGTCTGGAAGCTTCAGGCCAAGCGGGCGAGGCCCGGGTGGACAGAGGCAGAGATGGGGTGAGGGAGCTGGGCTCTAGCTGTGAAGGAGAACAGGAGCGCTGGGGGGCAGGGAAGGGGAGGGGATGCAGGGACATGGAGGTGCTGACCCCTGACCCTGGGGGCGGAAGGGGTGGGCTGGAAGGGAGAGGCCAGCCTTCAGGAGGTCTCCATGGAGGGCTGGAGTCGGGGGTGCGGTTGACAGTGGGCCTGCCGGGCACAGCATCTGGACACCTGGCCGGCCCTGAAGGTCAGTCACGGGCACTCTCAACACTTCCGGGGACAGGCCCAGGAGGGCGCCCACCGCAGCCCAGGGGTCCCAGGAGGAGTTATGATGGGGGGCTGCAGCCGTGGGAGAAAGGCCCTGCCCCCAGCTCACTTGGCTCATGGGGGACACGCGCACCGCGGGTCACAGGTCAGCCTGGACTCGCCCCGGTGTCCCAGAGCTCTGTCCTGCCCGGCAGGGGTGGGGAGAATGGACAGGAAGTGCTTCCTCGGCTCACTGTCCTCACACCTTGGATGCCAGTGGTTGACTGCCCACCGGGGACAGGTCCCGGGAGGAGGGCATCGCGTTCAGGCCGCCTCAGCCAGCTTCTCCCTGGGCCATGCCCGCCCGGCTCAAGCCTCGGGCCCCTGTCGCCCCGCAGCCAGCAGAGGCGCCCTCGGCTCGTGTCCAGTCCTGGACAGTGGGAAGCAGCAGGCAAGCAGCCCAGAGGTGCCAGTCCTGCCCCTCGTGCTCAGGGGAGGGTGGAGCCCAGGCAGGGACCACGTGGGCCAGGCTGACCCGCACCCGCACAGGCAGGGGGCGGCACAGGCTCCGCCTCGCTCTCCGGCTTCCAGGTCTATGTCTTTGCTCTTCCTCGAGGGCTGGGTTCTCCCGGACCTTCTGCCCGCCCCCCCGGCCCCTGCACTACCCCTTCCCCGTCCCCGTCTTTGTTTGATTTCCACAGTGCCTGGCACGCGTGAGCCTTTGCAGTAAGCACTCAGTAGTTACATATGAATGAAGCCCTGGCTCACTCTCTTCCTGTCCCTCCTGGACGCGGCCCCCAGACTCCTGCAGCTTTGGGGGCATCAGGTGACTTTCCTCCCCCTTGTACTGCCCCGGGTGGCCCTGCCACTGCTCTCACGACCCCCCAGCCTGCAGTCTCCCGTTTAAAAGGATCAGGACCAAGTAGCTGAATGGGGAGCGGATCTAAAGGGCGACTGGCTGTGTGCATGTGTTTGAGTGTGTGTGTGTGTGTGCGCTCACCTGCCTGCAGGCGTGAGTGTGTTGGGTGGAGGTGCCGTGCAGCCTGGGCCTCTCTTGCCGTGACCACAGCCCCTCAGAGTCCTGCAGGGCCCCCACCCACTTCCAAACCCACTGTCTACTCCAGCTTGGCTCTGCCGACATTGGAAACTCACAGAATATTCTTCCTGAATCGTATGCTCTCAGCTCCCCATGGGGGTGCAGAGCTCCTGCTGTTGCCCAAGGACTCCCCCTCCTACAGAGTAGAGAAGACCACTTCAGACGGGGGTACTGGTGGGGGAGGAGTCCCAGAGGGCTGCAAACCCCAGGCTCACTAGACTCACTCCTCTGCGCCTGACCTGAGGATTGGAAGACAGACGGGTCAGGCATGGGGGCTCTTCTGAGTCACACCTCTCAATTCCACCTGCTGAGGCTGGGACCCCAAAGGGGAGTCTCGGGACTGGTTTCCAGGACAGAAAGACGTCACCTGTGAGGACAACCAGAGGGGCTAGGAGAAAAGAAGATGGAATCAATTAGGCCACAAATTCAAGACCATCAAAGCCCAAACACTGGTAGATCTCACACTTCACAGGAGGGGTGCCAACTCAATAAAATAGGAAGTGAAAAAGAAAAAGTTATAACCGACACCACAGAAATACAAAACATCACAAAAGACTGCTATGAGCAACTCTGTTCTGATAAAATGGACAACCTAGAGGAAATCGACAAATTCTTAGAAAGGTATACTCTCTCAGGACTGAACCAGGAAGAAAGAGAAAATACAAACGACCAGTCACAAGTGCCAAATGGAATCCATGATTTAAAAACTGCCAACAACTCTGGTGGCCCAGTAGCTAGGACTCTGTGCTCCCAATGCAGGTTTGATCCCTGGTCTGGAAACTAGAACCCACATGCCACAGTGAAGATGGAGGCTCTCTCATGCCGCAGCTAAGACCCAGCACAGCCAAATTATATGTATATATGCTCCAAAACCAGAAAGTCCAAGACCAGAAGGAAATGGCCACCCACTCCAGTATTCTTGTCTGTAAAGTCGCATGCACAGAGGAGCCTGGTGGGCTGCAGTCCATCGGGTCGCAAAGGGTCGGACACGACTAAGAGACTTGAGCGCACAGATGACTTCACAGGCAAATTCTTTCAAACATTTGGAGGCGAGAACACCCATCCTTCTGAAACTACTCCAAAAAATACAAGGGAAACAACACTCCCAAACTTATGAGGTCACTGTCACCCTGATACCAAAATCAGACAAAGAGACCACACACAAAACAGAGAAAATCACAGGCCAGTATCACTCATGAACATATATACAAAAAAAAAAAACCCTCAACAAACTATAAGCAAAAAATCCTCAACAAAAATATAAGCAGACAGAAGTCAACAATACATTAAAAGGATCACACACCAGGATCAAGCAGGCTTTACTGCAAGGATGCCAGGATTTTTCAGTATCTTCACATCAGTCAATGTGCTGTACCACACGGGGCCCCCCTGGTAGGTCAGCTGGTAAAGACTCCATCTGCAGTACAGGAGACCCTGATTCAATTTCTGTGTCAGAAACATCTGCTGGAGAAGGGATAGGCGGCCCACTCCAGTATTCTTTCCTGGACAATTCCCATGGATCCTCCAATCAATCCATGTGATAGACCACATTAACAAAATGAAGAATAAAAATCATATGATCACCTCAGTAGATCCAGGAAAGGCTTTTAACAAAATTCAATATCCATTTATTATTAAAAAAAAAAAAAAAAAGCTCTCCATAGATTGAATATAGAAGGACCATAGCTCAACATAATAAAGGTTGCATATGACAAGACCACAGCTAACTATGGTGTGGTGAAAAGCTGAAAGCTTTCCCTTAAGATCCGGAACAAGACAAGTATGCCTATTCTTACCACTTTTATTCAACATAGCACTGGAAGTCTTAGACACACACAGCAATTAGACAAGGAAAAGAAATAAAAAGAGCCCAAACTGGAAAGGAAGAAGTAAAACTGTCCCTGTCTGTAGATGACATGATGTTATACACAGAAAATCCTAAAGATGCTTCCAGAACACTACTAGAGTTCATCAATGAATTCAGCAAATTTGCAGGATTGAAAATTAATACACAGAAATCTTCTATACTAACAATGAAAGATCAGGAAAAGAAATAAGGAAACAATCCAATTTACTATAGCATTAAAAAGAATAAAATACCTAGGAATGGACATATCTAAGGAGGTGAAAGATTTGTACTCAGAAAACTTTAAGACACTGAAGACAGAAGTTGAAGATGGTACAAATAGGTGAAAAAATATACCACGTTCATAAATTGAAAATTTTAATACCGTTAATATGACCATACTACCCAAGGCAATCAATAGATACCGTGCAATCCCTAGCAAAATAGTAATGGCATTTCCCCCCAGAACTAGGGCAAATAATTTTAAAATTTGTATGGAAACACAAAAGACTCTGGATAACCAAAACAATCTTGAGATAGAGGAACAGAGTTGGAAGAATCATGGTCCTTGACTTCAAACTAAACTACAAAGCTACAGTCATCAAGACAGTGTGTTACTGGCACAAAAAGAGACCCATAAATCAGTGGAACAGAACATAGAGCCCTGATAAACCCACACTTACATGGTCACTTAACACGACAAAGGAAGCAAGAATATACAATGGAGAAAAGACGAGTGTCTTCAATAAGCAGTGCTGGGAAAACTGGACAGCTACACGTAAGAGAATAAAATTAGAACATTTTTTCACAGCATATACAAAAATAAATTCAAAAAGGACTTAAAGACATTAATGTAAGGCCAGAAATCATAAAACATCTACAAGAAAACATAAGCAGAACACTCTGACATAAATTGTAGCAATATTTTGGGGGAGCTGTCTTCTCAGGCAAGAGAATCAAAAGCAAATATAAACAAACAGGACCTAATTAAACTTAAAGGCTTTTGCAAAAGAAAGGAAACCATTGATAAAGCAAAACAAAAAAAATGACCCATGCACTGGAAAAAAATATTTTCAAATGATGTGATTGACAAGAGATTAACATCCAAAATATATACTTGATCTTAGCCAAAAGGCCAAGAAGCAATATCCAAAATATACAAACAGCCAATACAATTCAATATCAAAAAACTCCCAAATAATCCAATCAAAAGATGGGCAGAAGACTTGAAGAGAAATCTCTGTCTCAAAGAAGACATACAGGTGGCCAGCAGGCACGAAATGATACTCAGCCTTGTTAATTATTAAAGAGAAAGGCAAATTGAAACTGCAGTGAGACATCACTTCACACCTGTCAGAATGGCCATTGTCAAAAGTCTACAAGTAACAAGGTTGATGAGGACGTGGAGAAAAGAGAACCCTTGTACTTGTTAGCGGGAATGTAAATTGGTGCAGCGACTGTGGAAGTGTGGGGTTATACATGATGGAGCTTTACTCTGCCATAATAAAGAATAAAGTCTTGCCATTTGTGACAATATGGATGGACTTCGAGGGCGTCATGCTAAGTGAAATAAGTCAGACAGTGAAAGACAAATACTGTATGATTTCACTTGTATGTGAACTCTGAAACAAATCGGCAAGCATAACAAAATAGAAAGTCACAGATACAGAGAATAAACAAGTGGTTGCCTGATGAGGGGTGGGAAGGAAAGAAATAGGGGAAAGAGCTTAAGAGGTACAAGCTTCAAGTTACAGACTAAATGTCATGGGGCTGAAATGTACGGTGTGGGTCATATAGTGAACAATTATATAACAGCTTTGTAAGCATCTTTACATGAAGTGTACAGTAACATCAACCGCTGTGCTGTGTACCAGGAACTGACACAGTGCTATGAGCCGGTTCCCCTCTTTTTTTAATTGCATTGTTTTTTTGTTCTTGGCTGTGCTGGACCTCCATGCCTGCGCGGGCTCTTCTCGAGTTGTGACCAGCGGGGTCTGCTCTCCAGCCGGGGCATGCGGGCTCCTCACTGCGGAGGCTTCTGCTGCCGCGGGTCACACGCTCAATGGTGCGTGGGCTTGCTTGCTCATGGCGTGTGGGATATTCCCCACCAGCGACTGAACCTGTGTCTCCTGCACTGGCAAGCGTGTTCTTTATCACTGAGCCACCAGGGAAGCCCTTGAATTATATTTTAAAAACAAACAAGCAAACTTGTAGAAAAATGAGATCGGATATTGACTACTGGAAGGAGGGGAAGGGGGAATTGGATGCTGGAAACCCCAAGGTACAATCTTCCAGTTATAAAATAGCCAAGCCCTAGGGATATAATGTACGGTGTTCTTTACTTCATATGCAAAAGTTGAGAAGTAAATGCTGAAATCTCATCACAAGGAAAAGTTTTTTTCTATTTGTTTTATATCTACATGAGATGATAGATGCTGAGCACACTTTTGTGGTCATCATTTCTTCATGTACGTAAGTCAAATCATTACATTGTACATCTTAAAATTATGCAGTGCCATAGATCTCAGAAAAAGCTGGAACAAAAGAAAACCACCAGCACACTTGACAATCAGGGTGCACATGGGTGGCATCTGGGTGCTAATAAGGGTCTGTTTCTTGATGTTGGTGATGGTTACATGAATATTTGATTTATAAAAGCATTAAGTCGTACAACTGTGCCTTATGTAGTTTCCTGCATGATATATATTTATTTATATACATAACCTTTTTCTGTATAAATACATATTTATATATGTGTATACAAATGTGTATTTATAGCAGTGTCATTCATAAATGTCAGTGGGAAATAAATATCTGCTAGCATACATTGTCACATACCTATAAAAATAAAACGGGTAAATGTGCACATCTTTGTTTAGACTCAAACAATTCCCCTGGAGAGTTCACCCTTATGTTTATTCATAAATAACCACAGCGCAGAGAATAGAATGTCTCTGGAAGAAAAATGACTGTGGGAAGGGAAACAGGTGAGCAGGAAACGGTTCATTTGTTTTGTGAACAAAGACGCACAGAGGGGCGCGGGGGTGCCGGTGGGGGTGTCCAGGGAAGGGGGGCAGCACCGAGGCTGGAGAGGAAGCGACCGTGTGGACGGGGTGAGAAGGGCATCTTCACGGGGCGGCACCAGTAACAACAGGCGGCTGGTGACGGGCCATGCGGGTGGTCACATTAGCAAATGCATCAGAGCTGACGGGAGTCCGGGGTTGGTGCAGAGGGCGGGAACATGAAAAGGGACACACTGGGATGCTGGGTGGTGGTGGAGGGTCCTCTGGCCCCTCCGCTGCGAGGCTGCGCAGCCTGCCAAGCAAGAGCTCACCCAGCGCCCAGGCACCCTCCACCAACGCCAGGACCCAGGCTCCCTGCAAAACGGCCAATGCCAGGGAACATCCCAGGAGGACCTAGACCGTCTTACATCGGGAAAGCAAGAAGGGCAAAAGGATAGAGGATGTGTCCAAAATATGCAAGTTGGTGTTGTTGAGTTGCTAAGTCAAGTTTGACTCCTTGCGAGCCTGTGGACTGCAGCATGCCAGGCTGCCCTGTCCCTCACTATCTCCCAGAGTCTGCTCAAATTCATGTACACTGAGTCGGTGATGCCATCCAACCATCTCATCCTCTGTCATCCCCTTTTCCTCCTGCCTTCAATTTTTCCCAGCATCAGGGTGTTTTCCAATGAGTCAGTTCTTCGCATCAAGTGGCCAAAGTATTGGAACTTCAGGTTCAGCATCAGTCCTTCCAATGAATATTCAGGACTGGTTTCCTTTAGGATTGACTGGTTTGATCTCCTTGCAGTCCAAGGGACTCTCGAGAGTTTTCAGCACCACAATTCAAAAGCATCACTTCTTCATGACTCAGCTTTTTTTTAATGGTCCAACTCACATCTGTACATGACTGCTGGAGAAATCATAGATTTGACTACATAGATCTTTGTTGGCAAAGTGATGTCTCTGTTTTTTAATACACTATCTAGGTTTGTCATAGCTCCCCTTCCAAAGAGCAAATGTCTTGTAATCTCAGAGCTGCAGGACCCCTTCCCAAATCCAGAACCATCTGAGGATCATAGTAGACAATATCAGTAACAATTATAATCCTTTGAATAAAATAGGAAACATGAGTCCATACTAAGAGTAGCTAATAAATCAACTGGAGGTTTAATGGACACTGGGATCTTTGGTTCCAAAGAAGCATCTCGGAGAATAATTATAATTACAGAGGGAAACCTAAGTAACGTCACAGCTGGAGAACCCAGCAGGCCCAGTGGATCTAGTGATCCGGTGAGCATCGTCAGGAGGGGGGTGATGTGGGAATCGTCAGCCGCCCCAGAGGACAGCTGAGAACAGCCCTCCCCGCGGGCACGCCTCCTGCTGTGGACTCAGTGCCTGCGCGCCCAGATTCAGATGCCCCAGTGTAACAGCCTCTGGAGGTGGGGCTGTGGCTGGGGGGTGATGAGGGTTAGGTGTGGTCCTGAGGAGGACTCCCTCATGAGGAGAAGCAGAGAGCGGGGACCCCCTCCGCCTCGAGCGGACACGGCGGGACAGGGCCTCACCAGGACCGACCGGCGGCCCCTGAGCCCGTCTGGGGGCGGGTCTGCTTCTAGGTCCTCCGTTCAGTCGCTAAGTCGTGTCCAACGCTTGCGACCCCGTGGAGTGTAGCTCGCAGCGCTCTTCCGTCCACGGGATTCTCCAGGCAAGAACACTGGAGTGGGTAGCCTTTCCCTTCTCCCAGGCATCTTCCGACCCAGGGAAGGAGCCCAGGTCTCCCACATTGCAGGCGGGCTTTTTGCCATCTGAGCCACCAGGGAAGCCCCATACTGTACGGGAGGTTCTTTTCTTTTAAACCTGTTTTACACACAGTGGTGTGCATCTGCTAACTCCAAGCTCCTGACTTATCCCTCCCCACTTTCCCCTTTGGTAATTATAAACTTGTTTTCTGTGTCTGTGGGTATGTTTTTGTTCTGTAAATAAGTTGATTTGCATCACTGCTTAGACTCTGCCTGTGAGTATGGTATCATTTCATAGTTGTTGTTCTCTGCCTGGATAGTCATTTAATTCTATAATCAGCTGGTTAAATAGAAAAGAAACCTATTAGGATTTTGACTAAATTTATAAATACATTTAGAAAGAATTTATAATTTTTATAACATTGAGTTTCCCAAATCTCTCAGCTCATCTCATCCTTTCATTTCTATGAGCCATCTTTCTTTAAGTTCTCCCCTAAAATACTCTACAGTTATCTGTGTAGAGGTCTTCACACAGAATTTCTTAGATTTATTTCTAGATAATTGACTTCTACTGTATATGTCACACTTTCAAATATTTTCTCTTCTAAGTATCTGTGGCTGATGTAAAGAAATGCGGTTGATATTTTTAATATTTTTTTGCCGTTGACCTTTGTTATCATTTCTTCCTTCCCTTTGTTTCTGGCCGCGCTGGGTCTTCACCGCCGTGAGTGGGCTCGCTCCAGCTGCGGCCCGTGGGGCCGCTCTTCCCTGCAGCGCCGGGCCCTCCCTGCGGCGGCTTCTGGTGCGGCAGCGCTTGGGCTCAGCAGCTGTGCTGCCTGCGGAGCCTGGCTGGACCAGGGACACAGCTTGTGTGCCCGGCGTTGGCAGGTGGATTCTCTTCCACTGTACCAGCAGGGAGGCCCTGCAATTGACTTTTAAAGAGTGATCCGCACTCTTACTAAAATGCTTTTATTTTCATGAGTTTTTTTTAAGTTCTGGATTTTCCACATAATCACTGTTGTTGTTCAGTCACCAAGTCACTTCCGATTCTTCATGACCCCATGGACTGCAGCATGCCAGGCTTCCCTGTCCATCACCATCTCCTGGAGTTTGCCCAAGTTCGTGTCCATTGAATCAATGATGCCATCCAACCATCTCATCTTCTGTCACCCTCTTCTCCTTCAGCCCTCAATCCTTCCCAGCATCAGGGTCTTTTCCAATGAGTCAGCTCTTCGCGTCAGATGGCCAAAGTATTGGAGTTTTGGCTTCAGCATTAGTCTTTCCAATGAATATTCAGGACTGATGATTTCCTTTAAGATTGACTGGTTTGATCTCCTTGCTGTCCAAGGGACTCTCAAGAATCTTCTCCAACACCGCAGTTTGAAAGCAACAATCCTTCAGCACTCAGCTTTCTTTATGATCCAACTCCTCATATCTGTACTGCTGGGAAAACCATAGCCTTGACTATATGTGGATCTTTGTCGGCAAAGTGATGTTTGCTTTTTAACACACTGTCTAGGGTTGTCATAACTTTTCTCCTAAGGAACAATCATCTTCTAATTCCATGGCTGCAGTCCCCATCTGCAGTGATTTTAGAGCCCAAGAAGAGAAAGCCTGTGGTTGCTCCCACATTTTCCCTTCTATTTGCCATGAATTGATGGGGCCGGGTGCCATGACCTTAGTTTTTTAATATTGAGTTTTAAGCCGGCTTTTTCACTCTCTTCCTTCACCCTCAAAAAGAGGGTGAAACAGTCATAGCATATTTTATTCTGCCTTTCTATTCCACACACATTTTATTTGTTTTTCTTGACTTACTGCATTTTCTGGAACTTCAATTACAACGTGAAATAGAGACTCTGAGGACAGGATTTCCTTCTGCAATCCTTATCTCAAAGATAAATCTTTCTGGCTGTATGATTTTGGATGATATTTCCTCTAGGTATTTGTAGAAATCTTTTATTAGTTTAAGGAACCTCCCTGTGATTCATAACATGTTGATATTGACATTTTTGCCATCACGCCTTAAATATGAACAACTCTGCCTTTGCAGAAGCATGGATTAAAATAACCCAGCCAACAGGAAGTAGCTCCTGGGAGCAGACGACTCAGAAGCTGGGGGGCTCTGTGAGCCGCGCAGAGAAGGAACAGTACAAGGCCCGGCCCCGTGGTCACTGTCACCCACACCTCTGTGTCCTTCCCCCGGTGGCCAGCAGCTCTGCCCAGGATTCTTATTTCAACAATGGGGCCCTTAAAGACACTCACTCCCTGTCTCACCAAGTTCTCACATCTGGTCCAGTGCACACACACATTTTCAGCCTTTTCTTTCCCAACACAGGAGAAAGCCTCTTCCTACTTTTTCATTTGTTCTTTGGTTTCTCCAGAGCTGGTTCTCAGGTCGGCGCCCAGCTCCCTGGTTAGGAGAATCTCCCCCAGGGCTGCCAGCTGTCCCGTCCAGCCTTCCTGGCCCCCAGACTTTCTCTGAGATTGTGAAAACAAGTCAGGCTGGGGCCTGGGCCCTGGGGCCCCTTGCTGCAGCACTTGGACCCGGACGGAAGTCTCCTCCGGCCATAAAATACACAGAAACGAGCTTGTTGCTCAGTCGCTCAGTCAGGCCTGACTCTGCGACCCCACGGGCGGCAGCAGGCCCGGCTCCCCTGTCCTTCACCATCTCCCGCAGCGTGCTCAAATTCACACCCAGTGAGTCGGTGATGCCATCCAGCCATCTCATCCTCTGTCGTCCCCTTCTCCTCCCACCTTCAATCTTTCCCAGCATCAGGGTCTTTTCCAAGGAGTCAGCTTTGGAAACCATCAGGGAGTAAAGATGACTGCGTGCATGTGCAGCTGGGGCAAATTATGGACAAAAAATGCTAAAAGACCCAAACCCAACTGCCAGTTCTTTTATATTATTATTATTATTATTATTTTGGAATATAATTGCTTTACAGGGCCGTGTTAGTTTCTGCCACGCAGCATCTTGAATCAGCCGCTTGTAGACATGGATCCCCTCCCTGTCGAGCGTCCCTCCCACCTCCCCACTCCCCCTTAGGTCAGCACAGAGCGCCACGCTGGGCTCCCGGCGCTTTACGCAGGCTCCCCCCAGCTGTCTATTTTACACGTGGGAGTGGACGTCTGTCCGCGCCCCACCTTCCCCTTCCCCTGCGGTGTCCACACTGTGTCTGCTTCTCTACCCCTGCCCTGCAAATAGATTCATCTGTACCATTTTCCTAGATTCCACATATATGCTTTAATACGCAAGATTAGTTTTTTCTTTCTGACTTCCTTCACTCTATATGACAGACTCTCGGTCCATCCACATCACTTGAACTAACTCAGGATCATTCCTCTTTGTGGCTGCCAGCAGCCCCTTCTGAAAGGCTGGGAGCAAAAGCAGGGCGCGGCCCATGTCCCTGCAGACTGCCCCACAAAGGGGTGGTCAGACCCCCAGGCCACCCACCCCTCCAGTCCAACTCCGGGACACACTCCTTTCCTCACCCCGATAAGGAACCAGTTAGAACCCCACCCACCCCGGGGAGCAAGTGAGCAAGAGATCTTGTTACTTGTTCTTGCTCCCTGCCTTCTGCAGCAGGAGCCCCGATAAAGCGTTGTCTGAATTTCCTCTCTGGCCTCTGATGAATTTCTATTGATTAAGCAAGCCAAGAACTCTGGGTAGTAACGAGAATGCTCACCTCAATTACTTAAGACCATTACTGGACTTCCCTGGTGGTCCAGTGGTTAAGAATCCACCTGCCAATGCGAAGGACTTTGGTTCCACCCCTGGTCCTGGAGGAGTCGACAGGCCACAGACCAGCCAAGCCTGCTAAGCAGCTAAGCTTTAGCTAAATAACCATTATTCCTGTGCCATACTGATATTTCTCATATACCAGTTGCTTTTGAGTTAATTTGTATTTCGTGAGCGCACATTGTAGATGAAATAGCTCAGCTCTATTATGCTGAGACTGAATGTTATTGAGCAACATTTCTCTTTTGATTAGATTGTGTGATTTTCCCAATTTAATATGTTAACACAAATTATTTGACGTTCCCCAACCCAATATTCATGGCAAATAGAATGGGAAACAATAGAAACAGTGACAGGCTTTATTTTCTTGGGCTCCAAAATCAACCCAGATGGTGACTGTAGCCATGAAATTAAAAGACGCTTGCTCCTTGGAAGGAAAACTATGAAAAACCTAGATAGCATATTAAAAAACAGAGACGTTACTTTGCCAACAAAGGTCCATATAGTCAAAGGTATGGTTTTTCCAGTGGTCATATATGGATGTGAGTGTTGGACCATAAAGAAGGCTGAACACCAAAGAATTGACACTTTTGAACTGTGGTGTTGGAGAAGACTCTTGAGAATCCCTTGGACTGGAAGGAGATCAAACCAATCAATCATAAAGGAGATCAGTCCTGAATATTCTTTGGAAGGACTGATGCTGAAGTTGAGTTGCAATTTGACCACCTGACGTGAAGAGTCAACTAAAGACCCTGCTGCTGGGAGAGATTAAAGGCAGGAGGAGAAGGGGACGACAGAGGATGAGATGGCTGGATGGCATCACCGACGTGATGGACATGGGTTTGAGTAGGCTCTGGAAGTTGGTGATGGACAGGGAGGCCTGGCCTGTGCTGCAGTCCATGGGATCGCAATGAGTCGGACACAATTGAGCAACTGAACAACAATAACCCAATATTAAAACAACCTTGCAAAAAATAAAATAAAACAACCTTGCCTGCTTGGAATAAATTAAAGCTCTCCATTTTGTGTCGTTATTTTAAAGTGTTTCTTTGCTTACTGTGATATATTTTCCTTTGCCTTTATGTTCAGTATGGTGACAGACTTCCAAGTTCCCCTTCTCACACCGTCCTTGTTAGGCTTGAGTGGCAAAGACATGTTAGTCTTGAGTTATTCCAAGGGTATTTTTTTTGCCACTTTCTTTTTGTTGCAGTAGCTGATGAAGTCACATGATCCTAGAGTCTTTTAAGAAGAGAGGTTTTGTTTCAATTCCTGTAATAGTGATTATCTCGTCTTATTTATTTGCTCCTATCTCCAATATCTTACACTAAACGCTTAACTTGTTCATTTTAGTTTGAAAAATGTTTTTGTTGAAATGCAGCTGTTTCACTGAATGCAATGCCCTGATAGTTCCAGGTGTATACCCAATGATTCAGCTGCACATGTACATGTGTGTATATGTTCTTTTTCAAATCCTTTTACATTGTAGGCTAAGACATTAAACATAATTCCGTGTGCTATCCTCACTGCCGTCTGTGTTACGCACAGTGTAACATCTCAAACTGCTAATCGGTCCCTCCCCTGCTTCCCCCTCTGGTTATCATGAGGCTGTTTCTGTGTCTGTGTTAACTTATTAACTTTTATCTTTTCTCACTTTCTTTTTTTATTATTATCCTATCTCTTCTCACTTCAAATATAGATGTGGCCGCTGTTCAGTCTATGACTCTTTTCTATGAAGGCCGTCAAGCGTTTGTACAACCTTCGGAGCAACCATTCCTCTTCATTCCACACGGCGAGTTCCTCCCCAAAGACGTTAAATAAATAAACAGAAGAAGAGATATGCTGCCGTCGTGGTTTCAGATGGAGACACCTGTGCTGCTCCGCCGTCCGAGGCGCGCCCCGCACTTCTCTGCCATCCGAGGGGGCACTTCTCCGCCGTCCGGGGCGCACCCGACACTTCTCCGCCGTCCACACTTGGATGAACCACGGGGTTTTCTCCTGTGTTGTTCTGTGCAGAAGCCTCCAGGCTGGAGGGACGGCCAGGGGGCAGGACCCACGGACCTCGTGTCTTCACGCGTGTTCCAAGCTGCTCTCACCTTCAGCTCCTAGTGGCCCTTCAGCTGTCTCCTTGGGCTATAAGTTTGCTTCTAAGTGCAGGATAACTGACAAGTTGGAGAAGAAAATGGTGCAGCAAAAAGACGGGAAAATACGAAGCTTTGTCACATTTCATGCACCAACTGAATTCATTTCCAATCATTTTCGTTGCTTGATCAGACCAAGTTTCCTAAGATAGTTTTGGTGTCCTGAGTGATGACCCTGCTCATAGTTTTCCACGTTAAAGCTGGTGGAGGGACTGCCGCAGTGACCCAGTGTTTGAGATTCCCTGCTTCCGCTGCAGGGAGCTCCGTTTCGATCCCTGGTTGGGGAACAAAGATCCCGAAAGCCGCTCAGTGTGGACAATAAAAGCAATAAAGCTAATGGAAATATGACCTTGTCTACCTTTTTTCACAAACGGCCAAGTTTTCAGGAAAAGAAATCCGTGGGGTCAGGTTCTCCTGCATTTAAATCATGCTTTTTTTTTTTTCTCTCTCAGGGCTTTCCTAATCGTTCACTTAGCCTTGCTTCCATTTTTTTTTAATTGGAGGCTAATCACTTTACAATATTGTGGTCGTTTTTGCCACACATTGACATGAATCAGCCATGGGTGTACATGTGTTCCCCATCTCGATCCCCCCTCCCACCTCACTCCCCACTCCATCCCTCAACATCATCCCAGCGCACCAGCCTGAGCACCCTGTCTCATGCATCGAACCTGGACTGGTGATCTGTTTCACAAATGATAATATACATGTTTCAATGCTATTCTCTCAAATCATCCCACCTTTATCTTCTCCCACAGAGTCCAAAGGTCTGTTCTTTACATCTGTGTCTCTTTCTCTGTCTCGAATATGGGATCATCGTTACCATCTTTCTAAATTCCATATATATGTGTTAATATACTGTATTGGTGTTTTTCTTTTTGACTTACTTCGCTCTGCATAATAGGCTCCAGTTTCATCCACCTCATTAGAACTGATTCAAATGCATTCTTCTTAATGGCTGAGTAGTATTCCATGGTATATATGTACCACAGTTTCCTCATCCATTCATCTGCTGATGGACGTCTAGGTTGCTTCCATGTCCTGGCTATAATAAACAGTGCTGCGATGAACATTGGGGTGCACGTGTCTCTTGAACTGAACCGTTTGTAGTTATTGGCTTCATGGTGGTTGTTTAATCGCTAAGTCATGTCAGACTCTTATTTGAACCCGTGGACCACAGCCCGCTGGGCTCCATCACCCTCTGGATTTCACAAGCAGGAAGACTGGAGGAGGTCGCCATTTCTGTCTCCAGGGCATCTTCCCGACCCAGGAATCGAACCCAGGTCTCCTGCACGGGCAGGTACATTCTTTACCACCTGAGCCCCCAGGGAAGCTCCTGGTTTTATGGCAAAAACAACTAAATAGTAGCCGTTTCATAACTTTAGCCTATAAATGGATCAGTAACATTACTAACTTCAGTCAAAAATATTTCCCCTATGACCTTGTATTTTTATCCACCACAGTATATTTATCATATGTATCTTAATATCCAAACATGAATATTCTAGTTAAAACTTTTTCATGGAGTTCTAGCTTAATTGAACTGTGGGCAGAGAATATTCTGTATACAATTTCAATCTTTTGAAGTGTTTACACACTTACTTTATGGTCAATCTTTTGTTAATATATCACATGTCCTTGAAAAAATATTTATTTTACAGTGTCAGCTTCAGGCTTTGTGTGACCTGTAGGTAAGATTTCTTCATCGTGATGTCAAATCGTCCGCGTACTTGCTGGCTTCGTTTGGGGGACTGTAATTGATCAAACGTCCCAGCAGCTGTGCTCTGAAATCCAACACCCCACTTGCACTGAAGCCTCAGGCCGCCTCCAGCCGGTGACTCGGATTCCCAGGCAGGCTGGGTCCTGGGGGGCCTGGCTCTCCTTGAAGGAGGCAGTCGGCTTGAAGGTTTTCTCCAAGGCCTTGCCCAGCCTGACCCAGACCCTGCAGCGCCACAGCATCACAAGAGCCAGCTGGTGGGTCCTGCGGGCGCCAGGGAATGCCCGTGCTATGGGGCAGTTTTCTCCCCGTTAACAAAAAGCCTGCGATGTAAGTGAGGTGCAGTCACAGTCAGAGCTCTTCGAATTTTCACAAACGTATAGTCATGTAATCTCCACCAAAATCACGGTATAGAACAAGGCCACCCTCTCAGACCATTCCACCCTCTCTCCACCCTGGGGGCCCAGGCCGCCACTGATCTTTCCTCTGTTCCCGTGATGTTGCTTTTTCCACAATGCCCTCTAAATGGACGCTTGTGCCTTACAAGAAAAGTTATGGCAAACTTCGACAACTTATTAAAAAACAGAGACATCACTTTGCCAACAGAGGTCTGTATAGTCAGAGCTATGGTTTTTCCAGTAGTCATGTATGGATGTGAGAGTTGGACCATAAAGAAAGCTGAGCACCAAAGAACTGATGCTTTCAAACTGTGGTGCTGGAGAAGACTCTTGAGGGCCCCTTGAACAACGAAAAGATCAAAGCAGTCAGTCTTAAAGGAAATCAGCCCTGAATATTCACTGGAAGGACTGATGCTGAAGCTGAAGTTTCAATGCTTTGGCCAACTGATGCAAAGAGCCGACTCACTGGAGAAGACCCTGATGCTGGGAAAGATTGAGGGCAGGAGGAGAAGGGGGCGACAGAGGATGAGATGGTTGGATGGCATCACCCACTCAATGGACATGAGCTTGAGCGAGCTCCAGGAGTTGGTGAAGGACAGGGGAGCCTGGCGTGTTGCAGTCCTTGGGGTTGCAGAGTCAGACACGATTGGGACTCTGAACAACACAATGTGAACAGAGTCACACAACACGCATGTTTCCAAGTCTTCTCTCACTAGCAGCGATGCCTCCGAGAGGCACTCACACCGCTGTGTGTGTAGGAATTTGCTTCTTTGGGTCACGAAGCAACGTTCCATCCCGAAAATGAGGGTCAGCTGGGCTGTTTGAGCTTTGGTAGTTACAAATAAGCATTTAGGGAGTCCCTGTGGCCTAGTGGTCAGGACTCGAGCTTTCACTGCCCAGGCCGAGTTCAATCTCTGGTCGGGGAACTAAGATCCTGCAGGCCGCTCAGCAAAAAAAGCCAAACAACAAGAACAAAACCTCAAAAAACAAACACTCAGCGCTGGATTTCAGGGAGAACATGGGTTTTTTTTTACCTCATTTGTGTGGATGACACTGAGTCAGATTGCTGAGTCATACGATAAATTTACGCTAACTTCTAAGAACCCAGCAAGCTCACTCCACGGGCCGCCCGGTCCTACCCCTCGGCCGGCGGCGTGCCTGCCTCCGCTGCTCCCTCAGGGCCACCCCGTCCTTCCCGAGGCCAGCAGCATGTACACCGCCGTGGCTGCCGTGAGACCGCCCCCCCCACCCCACGGCCAGCGGTGTGTACGCTTCCTCTGTCAGCGCTTGAGATGGGCTAGGCTGGTTCTTTGTTCCAGATGCTCTAAAAGGTACATAGGGGACTTCCTGGTGGTCCAGTGGTTAAGAATCACCTTGCAATGCAGAGGACGCAAGTTCGATCCCTGGTTGGGGAGCTAGAATCCCACATGCCGAGGGGCAAATAAGCCCATGAGATGCAAACGCAGCCCACAGGCTTCGACGACAGGTCCCCCATGCACAGCAAAGGTCCCGGTGCCGCGAGCAAGACCCAAAACAGCCAAGTAAGTTAATTTAAAGAAATAATGATAAAAAGTACGCAGCACTTTCTCACGGAGGTTTTATTTGCATTTCCCTGATGACATGTGATGTGGAACTTCTTTTTTTTTTAATTGAAGGATAATTGCTTTTCAGAATTTTGTTGTTTTCTGTCAAACCTCAACAGGAATCAGCCAGAGGTAAACCTATATCCTTCCATGTGCTTACCACCATTTGCATATCTCCTTAGGTGAAGCATCTGTGTCAGCCTTTTGCTCAATTTTGATATTTAGTTCCTTTCTCAGCTTTGAGAATTCCTGATGTGGGCTTCCCACATACACAGCCAGGGAGCTTAGCCAGCAGACTCGCCCTGTCTCCAGCCGTGGAGCTGGAACCCCAGGCCCCGGTGTGGGTGGAGCTGGAACCCCAGGCCCCCCTCCTGGGCCCGGGGGCGTCTTCTCACAGGACACCAGTCCTGCGGGGCTCGGGGCCCCCAGCGACCTCACTGTGCCATCGTCCCCTCTTTAAGGCCCAGCTCCAAACAGCCACGCTCCGGGGCCCTGGACGTCTGGACTCGAACATCGGGGCCCTGTGCAAATGTCCCTGCTGAGCACAGCCTCCTGAGCTGGGGCCGCGGTTTCCGAGGTTTCTGCAGATTGATGATGAGTGACCTCGGTCCTCTTCTCTCCCTAAGCTGCTTTGGTTAATCCGGGCCTTTTTCATTTCTGTGGATATTTTAGTATAATACTTCCTTCCTCTTCAGTTTTCTGGAAGGATCTGTGCAGAGTTTGTACTGTTTCTTTTCTGCATGTTTCGTAGAATTCACCTTATGAAGCCG